>NC_134472.1:19405271-19861117 GCF_964194025.1 Convolutriloba macropyga
CTTATAAAGATTGGTTGTGGAGTTGTTGGACAAAAACTTATGGTCTTTCAATTATTCTAACAGCTTACTTCTGGCTCCTGAAAACGTCCGCAATTAAGGAGGTCCAGTAATTAATACGGCATATCACAGCTTTTCAACGATCGCAAAATGGTTTTTTTAAAACTGCAAGCGATAATCCAGAGGAAAATATTTGTTCTGTGGTCACAATCTAGTACACCACTTTCCCATCCTTTGTTATGTGACAATGCAATTTAAACCAGCCAATCTAAACAATATAAATCAAGAGGACCATGCCAAAAGCTATTTACTACTGCAAGAATAATTAGCTGATGAAGCATATTAATTTCTGTGGAAATTTACTGGTTTTGTGCTCTGACTTGGTCCATAACATTCTAATCATCAATAGCGAAATATTACCTACACTTTAATCAGAGTTTTTGAATGTTTTTTTCGCCTCAAAATCTACATACCTAATATAATATTGCTGCTTAGAGCTTGTAAGTAAAATCTAGGTTATGTATTTTAGGTAAATTTCGCGTATCATTGTTTGCAGGTAAATTTGCAGCAAGTTACCTGCAACTTGGCTTACCAGCTAATCTTGCAAGTAAATTTCCCTCGAAATTTTTATAGTGTGGGTTCTAGCGTATCTCCTCGCCTCATAGATCTCATTTGGAGTCAGTTGGTCCGAAACGAAAATTTATTGTTATTCACGTGGCGCACACTTTTGGATCATCGTTACGTCCTGGTTCGCTCCTCGCTCGTCTGTGATATATGTGATACATGAGTAGGAATAATGAAAAGCACACGCAAAAAATTATTCAAGAGGAATAACGGAGAAAAGCAGCATTTTTAGTACTAGAGATGCAATCGATATGCAATTACAGTTAAAATTTGTTCAAATTAAGTTAAATCAATAAGATTGAACAACTATTTTCACTATCAATTTTCTGATACGAAAGCATTTTATAGATTGAATAACCAGGAATAGCAGGCGGGAATGATAAATGATGTTGAACAGTTGTGTTATCAGGTATGATGATTTGCGAGGTGCTCCGCATTAACAAAATATTATCATGATAAAGACTATCATTGGGGGAACGCTTTTTTGTTTTGAAAAATTAAATGTGTAAATTTGATATTTTCTTTTACGATATAAACGATATTGGGCAACAATAGTTACCAATTATCTTAACCACTGCGTTGATTTACTCGTCATCTTAACCAGTTAATTCTTAATAGCAAATGCCATACAATGTCTTAATCAGAAGTAATTGATAAATTTATCTTCAGACAAATTATAAATTTTAAGTAAATTCTAAATCTGTTTTTCTGCTTATCATTGCGTGACTGTGCCATAAATCAAATTGCCGATTTGGTGAACCTATTGGAAAAACAATCAGTGCTCACTCACCTTTTAATCTTTTAGGGAATTGCCGTAACTTCTAAATAAAATACCATTTCTGAATCTCTCCTGTCTCTTAGAAGCTCCAGAGTTCTTCGACGTCGGCTCCGATGGGTTTTTGTACCAGTTTTTCTTACATCATCCACTACTTGTCTCTGTCTCTGTCGAAGGCGATCGTTTTTCATGAATGAACCCGGATTTCGGGTGGATCAGAAATGGCAGTTTAAAAGACCTTCACAGTAAAATTATTGACAATTTTGTTTCCCGTGCATTCAAAGCGGGAACATTATCTCAATTGGCAGATGCGACTATCTAGTTGATAGGGGAGAGTAATGTGGTTTTCCCGCTGTTATTTTTGGTACATAAAAGAATTTCACAATTTAGTCATGTAATGTCTTTGTTTTTCGCAGCAAAACAATTTCTGAATTCAGAAGAAAAACTCTTCTCAGTGAGTTCATTTTTTAAAAAAAGTTTTTTTTTCCATCAAAAGAGCTAGCAAACCACCTAATAGTATGTGAGGCAAAAATGCAGTCCAATAGTGTACATATTCAAAAAAAGACGCAATTTGCAGTATAAATTTATTTCAAAAATCATCTGCTAGTCTCAAAATTATCTGCTTACCAAATAATTTCAATTATTTCGCTAGACACGCGGATTTTCGTTTCCTTTTAATCCCTTAAGCTCATTCCGTCTAAACCAGATTAAAATCTGGTTGCTAGAGTACTTCGATGTCGGCTCCGATAAGCTTTCGTACCAGCTTTTTTTACATCCTCAGCTACTTGTCTCCGTCGCCGCCGATTGTTCTTTCAAGATTTGACCCGAGTTTTTCGTGGATCAGAAGTGTCAGTTTAAGACCTTTAAAGTAAAATTAATGGCCTTTTTGTTTTCCTTGCATCCAACGTGGGAACAACATAACACTTGGCAGATGCGACTACCTAATCGATTTTGGAAAGTAATGTGGCTTCATGAATTCCTAGTTGACCAATATTCAGTATGTTGCTAGACACATTTTATCTTATGAGAAATACATTCTGTTATCTATTGATGGACATTTCAAGTCTGTCAAGTATATTCTTTTTACTCCATAGTTATAGATAACTTTGTTGCTAGTGTTTCGAGAGAGGGCTTCTATGGACAGGCAATTTTTTGAGTCTGTCAGTTATGATTGTTCTGTTGGCAGCATCCCTCTTTTGATAGCTACTTTAAGGGTTTTACCGTTTTTGACAAGAGGCGTGATATTTTGATTGGCAGTTCGGTGTTACCGCGTTATTATATCAGAGTCAAAATATCGAAATGGTGCTATGCAGCGCGTGAAGCGGTTTTGTGCTCGGATCTTGAGGACCTATGCTGCTTTCAAACAAACACTTTTTAAGACCCAATTTTGAACATCCATTTTATTTCAGATAAGTGAATTTTGGAGTAGAGGAACTCTAATAAACGTATATCCCAGACTGAAAACTCAGTACATTTTTTCTCAAGCAGTTCTGAAAACTGCTGCGTTTTCTCGCTGTTAATTTTAGTACATACATGAATTCCATTAATTGCTCATGTTATGTCTTTCAACTGGTTCTCACTTGAGAGCTTTTTTTCTCAACTCAGCAGAAAATTTTTTTCTCATTGAGTTCATTTTTCTCAAAAAAAAACATTTTCTTTTCAAACATAAAAGGTATCAACGCAATAAAATGTGAGGCAAAAAGGAGTCCATTAGTGTACAAACTAAAAAAAACACAATTTGCGTTATAAATTTCAGTCAAAAGTCATCTGCTAGTCTCAAAAACATCAGTTTACCAAATTAATTCGAATACTTTGCTAGACACGCGGATTTTTGTTTCCTTTGAATCTCCTAAGCTAATTTCTTCTATACCAGACTAAAATCTGGTTGCTAGAGTATTTCGATGCCGGCTCCGATGCGTTTTTGTACCAGTTTTATTTACCTCATCTGCTACTTGTCTTCATCGTCGGCGATTGTTCCTTCATGCTTCGAATCGAGTTTTTGGTGGATCAAAAAGGTCAGTTTGAGACTTTTCCAGTCAAATAATGGCTTTTTTGCTCACTCTATATAATAAACTTTTGACCGAGCTCATTTTCTCAATAACTTTGTTTATTGAATCCTGTATCTGTGGAAGAAGAACAAATTTTTTCGATAGCATATTTGTCATTATCAACTTGGAAAGATTTTCATCGTTCTTGCTGTTTGCTGCATGCCGCACCCTTGTGATCAGTTCGAAATACTTTGCTATTCACTCTGATTGTCTGCAAACTTTCAGTCCATTGCACTCAAAAATTTTCACCGTTACATAAAGTAGTGTATAATCCCTTCTATAATAGAGTTTTGAAGAAATTTTTTTTTCCATTTTGACACATTTGGTGATGAAGTTTTTCGAGGAGGTCCAACTTGTAACGACTCAGTCGAATGGAAAGGAAGTTTTCAACTGAAATTTTTGGTGAGCATCGTGGATTGAGTTGAGGTGGTCCAGATCAACAAATACAATGTATCCAAAATCTGTCCCGTCTGAAGTTTGCAAATTTCGTTCAATAGTCAATTTTGTGTCCTTCTAAAAGTAAAGCAATTGAGCGGAAAACAGAAATTCTTAGAGATCATACACATCTGGGTGAGACCATCCGTTGATTTCTGCGTGTTTGTTACTTTCCAGGTATTTCTTTTAGCGTGATCAGTTTTCTTGTGTATTTTGAGGACAGACCCCCTATTCTGTTTTTGACAACAATTGCTCTGCTAGAATAAAATGGTTGCGATTTATCAGAAACCCTAGGTTGGCTTCACATATCTTCAGAAAAACATGACCCGCTAATTGTGGTGCTGGTAGACATTGAGCTCATTCCAAGCTTTAGCAGTCCATGCAGAATGCTTGCAATCGCTCAAACCAAAAGGTGAGCTGGAGATATCAACAGTCAGATACAGGTCATGAGAGTCACCAATACTTTTGCACTCAAACTGTTCGAAGAATAGCTTTGCTTTTTTGTGTCCACCTTCCGTTATGGTGACTTTTCCTTATTTTTCTGATTTTTGAGCTTGTCGACCCAGCCTTTTTCAAATTGAATTTTTCCAAGAGAGAGTAGGGGTAGAATCCTTTTACATGCAGCAGTTTTTCATGAATTTGGTCACAATAATCAAAATCATCATCGAGTTTATCAAAACTATCTTTGGGCAAAAATTTTAACTAGTTTAGCCAAAGACAATTGCGTAAGACGAAGTGAATTGATTAGGTAAAATGCTTCATATTTGGGCACAATTTTAGTTTTGTTAACAATGTCTTTGATCCATTTTTCATGCTGAAAACGATATCATTTTATTTATTTTGAGGTGTTATCAAAAATTTTTTGTTAAAGTTTCTGTGACGAAAGCTCTTTACACCATGGTGCAAATCAAAAACTGAAAAAATTTTTGCAACTAATGAAACAAAAATTTTTGTTTTACTCTGTTGGTTGCCCTTTGAGTTATCTCGGCCAGGAGATTGGTTTGAGAAGTAGCAGTGAACTGAAACTAATTTGTTGTCCGCTGAAATTTTAGTACCACAGAACCAACACTGAGTAGCGAGCTCTTTTGTTTGTCCAAGAGCTGCCGTGAACAACTACTGTTTTTGCTGTTTGTCGTAGAAATCTTTCGCTTGTCTCTCCATCTGTTTGACAAAAAATTATATGGAATCTTCCGCTCTGTACAGATGGAAGAACTACCGGACAATGATTGACTCTAGGTCAAATTAGACAATCAGTGGAAAAGCTAGTTTTGCTCGCCAATTTTTGAGAGCAAGGTTGTTGCTTCCTGGCTCACGTAGCAGTACTCGAAAAATTTGGATCTGATAGCAAACATTTGCTTCTTTCTGAGGCGTTTCGTATTTCGAGCAAACAAGAGAACAGTAACAACCAATTTTAACACATGCATCAATCTGCCGCTTCTGCACTTTTCGAACAAAGTTTAGAAAGTCCCTCGTCAACCCGTGGTAAACAACTCACCATCAGTTATCTGTAGAAAGTCCACAACAAAAGCAGAGTCGTATCTTGAAACGTGGAAACGATAGAATCTTTTCTTTTCGTGTCGAATGATGTTCACTTTTACTGCATGAAATGTTTCAAACGCGCTTATTGTGTCAATCGCCATCGGCATTGGGAAATATCCTGCTGCCTAATGAGTCAAAGGGCTTGAGCGAGCATATGTTGACAGAATTGTCTTTGTACTGTATCGATACCCAGGCTGAGTGAGGGCTCAACGTTTCCATGCTACTGATAGCCGTGTAACAAAACAACAAAAAATTGTTTGTTAAATTTTCAGATAACGAGCAGACATTGCAGCGCATGAGGCTAGAAGTGCTAAATACGATGATCCCCAAATATGTTTAGAATTGGCGAATCGAACTTCCAGTTTTTCTACTTTTTCACTAATCCAATAATTTCTATTGGTGGCATGCATTGAAACCACGTTCTCAATATGTTGCACGAACACAAAGAGTTCCTCTTTGAAGAGACCATACATTTACACGATATACATGTCTAACTTTTTGTAGGTCTTTCATTGTTTTTTGACAAATATTTAATTAATGGGATATCTCGATGAGTTCATGAAAGACAAAACATTAGCGTGATCATTATCTGCCATCACATAAGTCTCCAGCTCACCTTACATTGCCAATTGTAATAGCACTGCTTGATTAGTGTTTTGGCTACGGTTCCAAACAGGCACTCAGTGAGTAGTCTTCAGCTGTTGATGAGAATTACTCTGATTAAAGAAATTCAGAGTCAGTAGGCACACTGAAATCTAATTTCACGGCCGTGAATTTGCCGATTGTGTTGGGTTTTTTTGAGATTGTTGTTAGGTTGTTGAACACAAGTGCTTCACTCTTGCGAAAATTTTTCGCGAAATTTTTTTCTTGCGAAAATTGAGTTACTCTTTCACTGAGCGAAGGATAGAGCAAATGAAAGCAACTTGTAACGACAGTTTACCGGTACATTTGGATGAAATTTTATTTGGTTGCAAGTCTTGCTTAAACACTGTTGCAAATGTCCTTTAAGGGTGTGCTTGCCCTTTGACACATTTTTCCAAAGCGCTGAAAGCAACTACTTTCGAGATTGTTCCTCAAGTTTTACTCATGTTAACCTTTGATCTATAAGCGGCGTATTCAGATTAGAGATCTTTAAAATCAACAACTCCAGGCATGGGCAACATGATCATGTCCTAATTTTAAAAAAAATATATTTCTACCACAACTACAACATAGCTAACTCAGCTTAAATACAATGCACACTCTTATGTTGCAAGTACTGTTCCTTTATTTAAAACACTGTTCTACACACCTTTGTTAGGGGCTCTCTCTGCTATTGGTGAGGTGTATCAAAAATGTGTTGTAGTTTCATTCTTAGCATCAAATTTCACTTATTGCTTTCCGAATCATTTTTTTTTCTTACACTGTTGAAAATAACGTTCCGAACGGTAATGGCTAATGTGTTGGTGTTCCCCACCACAATGATTTTCAGAAAAGATATAAACATTCCGTCTTCTCAATATGCAACAAGAAAGCGTAGCTATTTGGACAAAATCAGGCAAAAAGCAGTTTCTATGGAGAACATAATTTAGACCGTTGCTTCTGATAACACCTTTGCCAAAAACCATTTGGTGGAAATCAACTGTTTCCGGAACAACTGAAAAATCTATAATAAGAAAATGAACATCATTAACGTTGAAAAACGTTCTTGTAATAAATTATCATCAGAACATAACCTTTTTGAAACAAATTAAACACTGAGAAAAACACATTTTCAATGAATTAGAACATAAGAAAATTGAAATATTACCTTTCGAAATCTTTCTTAAAGCGGATTGAAAAGTATCATTTAGCAGTTTTACTGAACTCCTATAAATGAAAATTGACTCTTTGGCATTTATAAGCCTTTTTCTCCTACAGGGTCATCGAAACAAAAGTTTCTGATTACCAATTATGCAGTGAGATATTTGCATTTTTAGTGAATTCCTCTATGTGCAAATTGAGGTTTTACCAATTAAAAACCGTTATCTATATTATGATCATTGAGACAAACGGTTCTTTCAACAGACTAAGTGGCAAAAATTTTAAACTTTTGTTGAGTTCTTCATATAAAAATTGACTCTTCGGCATTTATAAACCTTTTTTTTAATGATTATTATATCAGAAGCTTCTTAGATCGATGAAGTGAGAGTTTGTAACTTTTACTGATTTCCTCCATATGAAAATTCAGTTTTTATCCTTTATAAACTTTTTTCTGCTATATGATCAATAAAACGTTAATCTGTCATAACCGATTAAGAATTCAGAATTTTGCACGTTTTGCGGAATTTCTACAAATGAAAATTGACTTTTTACCATTCCAAAAACTTTCCTACAGTGGGATCGTTAAAACAAAACTTTCCTTTAACAGACTAAGAAGATATAATTATGCACGTTTACTGAATTCTTCCATTTAGAAATTGATCGTTTTTTATTTATAAACCTTCTTGTTCTATATGATCATCAAAACAAAATCTACTTATAGCTTCCTAAGTAATGTGTATTTTACACTCTTTTTGCTTTCCAACATAAGAAGAACAACTTTTTATTTTTGAAGACCTTTATTTATTCGATAGTTGTTTTAAAGACAGATTGACTGCAGGGTTGTATGCGACAGCTTGTAGGAAGTTTTCACTCGACAACTTTTTTCCAAACATCTGAGCAGACACGTTTTGGCGTTGACCTCTGCTTCTAATTTAGCTCTCAGAAAGAAATCACTGGAGCTCAAAAAATTGACAATTAAAATTTGAGATTTTTCGCATAACCACACAAATAATCACTATGAAACACACACAACTCATTTTTTTTAAAGTTTTCATAAAAATTGTAACAATTTAGACAATTTTCAGTTCCTAGGCTTTTGTTCAGTCTTCGAATATTGTTTCAGGAGTAAGATTAGGGCTTGGGTTGTTCGTTGTGCGATATTCAATTGTTGAAGTGTCTGGTGATATCGATGAAGTCTGAATGATTTCAATATTAGTTGCCTTGATGTAATCGAGTTGATTCTCAACAAAAGTGCACAATCGAAACCATATCGGTACAAAATGATTTTTTATCTAGATAAAACATCAGCGTCATAGATGTAGAGCAGAAGTTTGAGGAATGCTGTATCCCATCGATGTTAACAAAGCTTTTGTTCCATTGTCGTTTGCACACTCGGATTTAAATAGTAGTGTTGGCGCCAAGTTGACAAATATTTTTGTTACAATGCAATGTTCGGTTGTTCTCCAGCAGTCTTTTTCTTTGTTTTTTTTTTGTTGTATAAAAATTATGTAGTGTTAGTGTGGAGTGTGATACAGAGTGTTTCTTGCCATAAACCTTCAGACTCACAAAAAATGTTGCAGGACGTTATTTCTGTAGCGCTCTGGTTTCTGATCACTTGAAAATTGAACAAAAATAAAAAAACTGTTGTTTTAGGTGTAAAAAGAAAAACCAGGCGAATAGGGGATTTGTGTCAAGTACAACAGGTCTGTAAAAACATTAGTAATGAGAATTCCTAGGTTACAAATTTTCATAGTAAGTATGTAGAATGACTTTTCATGAATCTAGCTGTGCCGAAGATTTATGTAATTTTGGTTTCAATTTTGTTTCCTAAAGGGATTCAGTTACGATCAAATTCTCTTGTCATAGACTATTATAGTCGAGAAGAAATTGGTTTGATGGGTCAATAAAAGGTCTTTTCATGTGTCTTTTACTAGCTGTTTTCAGTGGTTGATCGAGCTGAAAGAGTTAATGAATTAACAAAAAACACTAAGGTGTCAGTAAAATAAATGTCAGGAAAATAAAGCACGGTAAAAAAACATGCTTGTACATCTATCTTTCAATGTGAGGTGAGCAATGTAAGGTGAGCTGGAGACTTAAACCACAGCTGGATTCATGAAAAGTAATTCTACACATTTACTATGAAAATTTGTAACCTAGGAAATCTCATTACTAATGTTTTTACATGGTAAAAAAACACGCTTGTCAGGAAAAAAATAAATGTCAGGAAAATGTAGCACGGTAAAAAGACATGCTTGTACATCTATCTTTCTTACGTTCTCCTAAAATTATTTTCAACTGTAGAATTAAATAGGATAGGAAAAAGTAAAAACAACCCATTCCAAGTTTAAGATATTTAAACCCTTGCTTCTTATCCATGTATCTATTGCTGTTATTAGATATAAAAAACAAAAATTGGAGAGTATAATCATCGCTAGAAAAAATGAGATGCAATTTTTCCTCCTCTTTTTTGGATTATTTGAATAAACAAATGTACTTGCGCCTGACAAGAAACGTATATATGTTATACAAGAATTAAAGCCAAAAATTTTAAATCTGGTTGCATTAGTTCGTCATCTCTTCGGTCATTAGGCATGATAAAAAGATTATAGGACTACGTTAGTAATAGCATGCTTGAAAAGATCTAGATTGTCCCAGTTTTTTAAATCTAATAGCTCTCCCAGTTCAAAACAAAATGGTCAAATGAAGGTTGAAAATAAATCCTGTGTACAGATACCTATTAAAAGTTTTAGGTCATAGCGAGTAACTCAAAGGTTTAAAAACTGAAATGAAACAAAAATTGTTCTTGTGAGAAAAAAAGGAACTAGTGATTGCAAATAGATTGAAAAATTTATAAGGAAATAGAAAAAAAAGACCCATCTTTCTCTGAAAGTATTCATTTTCTTTTTAAGGAATATTGGATGTCAACATAGGCTAGATATCAATGAAATTAATCAAAAACTGGCAATCTGAATCATATTTGGAGAGAAAGTTATGACAAACAAGAACGAGGCGGTGAAATGTTTATTGTTCCGACCCACTTGTGGTAGGGGGGGGGGAAGGAACTATGTATTCCAATGGGTTTTTTTGTTCAGTCAATTCAGTCAAGCCGATCGATATATTCACTGCAGAGAAAAAATAGTGGTATCATTAAAAATCTGTTTCAGCGTAGAATTCAAAGTCAAAACGATTTTTTTGAATTGTTTTTTTTTCGAGGAGCTATCGAGGATTGAAGTTTTGTGTGAACATGGGATATTTTGGGGTAATTTTTCTTCAAATTAAGATATTTTCTTAAAAATTAGTATTTCAAATTTACATTTCATGCCGCAAAATGAATCAATTGTGTGTTCCTGATGGACTGAAAGAGATAAAAAGACTATCTCTGGTCTCATAGGGAAGTTCACTAAAAAAATCGAATTCTGTTTGAGAGATCTCATTTTAGAAATCTTTTCAGTTTTTTTTTGTTTTTTTTTTAAGTGAGCTAGAGGTTAGACACTTCTCATATCGAGGTTGCGTTAGCAACAAACCTAAAGTAAAGTCAAATGAAGCCCATTGAACAAAAAAATTTGTTTTCAAGGAATTGCTCATGTTTTTTTGGCTTGACACTGAGTTTTCGTAATTTTAAATGATAGTTTGATTTTCTTTTCGAGGATTTACTAAATTTTGAAGTCCTATGGCATCAACCAACTCATTAACTAAAGGTGCAATATGTTCCGTAATGAGCATTAAGTGAACATAACTCGTGCTATGAGTGGACAGCTATTGGCTGTTAAAACTATAAGAGAAAATTTATAGTTCTCTTGCAGTTAAAACTATAAGAGAACTATAAGAGAAAATTCTCTTATAAGAAAATTATAAGAGAAAAAAAGAGGAGTGAACTGTAAGCCAGTCCCAGTAGTGACAGGACCCTCTTCCTTCCTACTGCAACCAAATTTTATCTGGTTAGTGGTTTTATCTAATAACTATCGGATATATGACTTCAATGACACAAGATCTAATTTTTTTTTAATTTTTGTGATTATTTTTGTGTTATTGGTTACTTTTGAACTCATATCACATTATCCAAATATTGATAGTTCCCATTGGCTTACACATTACATTGAGTTAATAACTGATAAAGTTTTCAGAGAAAAGCTTATGGTTTAAATGGCTTCGACACTTTCTTCTCGCCTTTTTCTATTGATTATTGGTTTTTGCCTGTTTTTGTTGTTGTTTTCTTAGTTATAAGACTTATTGTGATGTCTTATTGGTTACCTATGAATGACCAACGTCAATGTCCGCAAATTGGGTTATAATTTTTTGACTTCCGTTGAAAGCTATAGAATTTAAAGGCTGTTAGGACTTTGGAAATAATTTTTCGAAAATTTTCTCTGAACAAAAGCCAATCTGAAACTTTTTGTCGTGAATTTTTAGTCAGTTTCAGGAGTGACTGGACCCCTTTATTTTTCTACTGCAACCATAATTAACCCGGTCAGCGGTTCTATCTTGTATTTTTTGGTTCTATGACCTCAATGACAAGATTTCAAATTTTTTTTTAGGTTTTTGGATATATTCGTACTTTTGGTTACTTTTGAACTCTTAACACGTTATCCAAAAATCAAAAGCACCCAATGGCTTTTAAAAAAACTTTCAGTGGATTGCAGATGAAGTTTTCGGCGAAAAGCTTATGTTTTGAATGGCTCCGACACTCTCTTCTCGCAATTTTCTACTGAGGTTTTTTTTGGTTTTTGCTTGTTTTTGTTGTTGTTTTTATTGCCATAAGACTTATTGTGATGCTTTATTGATTGAATATGCATGACAAATATCTTTTTGTCCCATCGGGCATATAGGAGTGTATTTATTGACTTCCGTTGGAAGCTATTTTTTTTAATGGCTGTAAAGTCCTTGAAAATAGTTTTTCGAAAAATTTTTTAAACATTAACCAATCTTAAGCTTTTTTCGTGAACGGTTAGTCAGTCTCAGTATTCAGAGACTCCTGTTTTTCGACAACATACAAAATTAATTTGGTTTCCGGTTTTAACTTCTACCTAATAGTTTTAAGACTTCAATGCCACGGTTTTCATAATTTTTTTAAATTTTTCGGATACGTTTTTTTATTTTTGGTTCCTTTTGAGATCTTAACACATTATCCTAATACCGATAGTTCTAATTGGTTTAGGGAAGACTTTCAATTGATCATAGATAAAGTTTTCAGAGTAGAGCTTATGATTTAAATTGCTTCGACACTTTCTTCAGGCATTTTTCTTCTGAATTTTTCGTTTTTGCCTGTTTTTTTGATGTTTTCATAGTCAATGACGCGTTGTAATGGTCTATTGATGAGATGTAAATTGCAAACAACCTTGTCGTCCCATGAATTTAGCCTATTTACTGGCCTACGTTGAAAGCTATTGAAATTTATGGCGCTGATACTACGAGTTTTCTCAAAAAATTCGTGGCTCTAATGTATTTGCTCATAATTGTTGATTTTTTGAAGTTATATTGTTAAAAAAGAAGAATCCCATTGCTGCTAAAATTTTTTTTTTTTTTAAAACCAGAAAAATTTTTATTAAAATGTTCACTTTTCAATGCCTTTGACACTTTTCTCGCTCAATTTTTTTCATGAGTTTGCTGCTTTTTTCCTGTTTTTTTGTTCTTTAGGTAGCCGCAAATTGCTGACCGGTCGCATAAAAGTGTAATTGAAAAATGAATGAATGATGTTACCCAAAGCACTCAGTTTATAGCAAATAGTCTTAAAATTTATGATATACGTTTTCAATTTTTTTTCAAACCTTTCCAATTTTGTTTCGTCTTTTGTCAATTTGTAACTTACTTTCATCATTGAGAGGTCACGTCTAATTTCGTGTATTTCAACAAATTAACATACCTACTTGTTTGATTTGTCACTGACGTTTTGTTTGTTCAACAATATGCAATTTTCTAAAAATTTTTTGAGCGGTCAGTTTTGTGTTTCTTTTTCTCTTCTTTCAACGCAATCGCGTAGTAACACATCCCAATGGTTTTCAATTGTCGCCCTTGTAAACTTAGTTAATATCTCAGTATAAATCCTTTAGCTGAAATATTAGAAACACAAATTGAATTGAAAGTACTTAATATTCAGATATTAGCTAATGACTTAACTGGTAGTAAAAATTTGTGTTTTCGCAAATCGTTTGTAATTTTTAGAGTATTTCTGCATCTTTAGTCCGTTTCTATGGCGTAGTCTAACTAAAAAACAGGTGATTTTGGTTTCGAAATAAATTTTTATAAATTTTTCAGGGTTTTTTTAGTTAAAAGCTAATGCTTTTTAAGAGTTTTGAAATTTCTTGGTTTAAAAAATATTGATTTGTGTTTTAATTTCGCCTCATTATTCGTTCTGTTTGTCGACTTGCTACCTAGTCTCATTAGGAAAATTTGCATCTGCTGTATAGTTCAGAAAAAAAATTGTGTAATTAAAGTTTTATCTGATTGCATTTTGACGTTGCTACTAGGTGCTCTTAAATTTTGAAATTCAGTTTTTGCCGTGAAATTTTTTTATTTTTTTTCTAATTTTGTGGTTTGTTCTTTTTTCTTCTTAACGACAGATCTTGTTGACGCTGTAATGAGGCATGGCTTATGTAATTCAGTTAGTGGTTAGATTGTTTAACGATTGATTAAACCTCAAATGTCTGTTTTTGTTATAACGTCATTTGGTTGACAATTAAGTAAAGAGTGTTGATAAGCTCGGGTCGGAACATCATTTGCAAACGCACATTAACGAGTCTTCTTGTTGAATATAAAAGAATGAAAAGTGCTATAATTTCTCCTGTCGGTGTTAAAATTGTTTGGAGATACTTACGTATTGCTGTCAGAAAAATACATAGGATAAATAGATGAATAAAATTTGTTCGATGATTCTCTTACAGTTGCTCTTACACTTGATTCACTGAAATAAGGTGAAAACTATCTTTGGGTTTGCAGCTAATATCATCTCAACAATTAGGCGTGAAGATATTATTTGTATCAGACGAATTACGAAGTTGGTTTTGGTTCAGCAGGATAGGTTATCTCAATTTTTTTTTTCTTTTTGTCAGAAAATAAACATTTAAACTGTGAATTCAAACGTTTATGAAATCTGATTGATATCTTTAATCAAACTTTTAGAGACGAAGAATTTAATAATCTTGGAAAATTGACTCATTTTCAATTGAGAAAAAGTTTTTTAAAAAAAATATAACAAAATTGTAAGAAAAATGGACAATTATATCAGCAGAAAATGGAAAAAACAGGAACTAGAACAAACTTTTCAACAAAAATTCGCGCTCACTTCTTTAACTGCAAACACTTCGATTCATCAAATGAGTTACTGAAAACTAGCTACAGAAGTTCTTTTTATAAGTTTGTCAAAACATTTGCGTATGAAACCGGAAAAGTATTCTTGAAGAAAAATAATAACACTTAAAGGTTTAGTGAAATCCACTGAACTTCTTTTCGACAGAAAAAAAGAGATTGCAATTCGTTTTTGTTACCGAAAAAACAGAATGGAACATGCAAAGCCCATTTTCCAAAAAAAAAAATTTTTTTAGACGATGAACAAATAAAAATTCTTGTAGTTTGTGTTGAGATTACTCTTCACTGAACTTATGTAACTTTTAGATGTAACTTTTTAAATGCAATCAGATGAAACCTTAATTACACAAATTTTCTTTTTCCTAACTATGAAACAGATGGAAATTTTCCTATTGAGACTAGGTAACAAGTTGACAAATAGAACGAATAATGAGGCGAAATTAAAACACTAATCAAAATTTTTTAAACCAAGAAATTTCAAAAATCTTAAAAAGCATTAGCTTTTAACTAAAAAAAACCTGACAAATTTATAAAAATTTATTATGAAACCAAAAACACCTGTTTTTTAGTTAGACTACGCCATAGAAACGGACTAAAGATGCAGAAATTACAAACGATTTGCGAAAACACAAATTTTTGCGAAAAAAAGGTTGTTTGCAATTCACATTTCATCAATAGACCATTACAGCACGTCATTGACTATGAAAACTACAAAAAATACAGGCAAAAACGAAAAATTCAGAAGAAAAATGCCTGAAGAAGGTGTCGAAGCAAATTAAATCATAAGCTCTACTCTGAAAATTTTATCTATGTTCAATCGAAAGTCTTCCTGAACCAATGGGAACTATCAATATTAGGATAAAGTGATAAGATTTCAAAAGGAACCAAAAATAAGGAAACGTATCCAAAAAAAACAAAAAAACTATTAAAACCGTGGCATTGAAGTCTTAAACTATTAGGTAGAAGTTAAAACCAGAAACCAGGTTAATTTTGTATGTTGTAGAAAGAGAGGGAGTCAATACTGAGACTTACTAACCGATCACGAAAAAAGCTTAAGATTGGTAAATGTTTAAAAAAGTTTTTGAAAAACTATTAAAATTAATAACTTCCAACGGAAAACAATAATTATGATGGGACAACAAAGATATTTGTCATGCATATTCAATGAATACAGCATCACAATGAGTCGTATGACAATAAAAAAAACAACAAAATCAAGCAAAATCCAAAAACACTCAGTAGAAAATTGCAAGAAGAGAGTGTCGGAGCCATTTAAAACATAAGTTTTTCTTTGAAAACTTCATCTGGAATCCACTGAACGTCTTTTTTTAGCCAATGGGTGCTTTTGATTATTGGATAACGTGTTAAGAGTTCAAAATTAACCAAAAATACGAAAATATCCAAAAATCTAAAAAAAAAATTTGAAATCTTGTCATTGAGGTCATAGAACCAAAAAATACAAGATAGAACCGCTGACCGGGTTAATTATGGTTGCAGTAGAAAAATAAGGGGTCCAGTCACTCCTGAAAATGACTAAAATTTCACGACTAAAAGTTTCAGATGGGCTATTGTTCAGAGAAAATTTTCGAAAAATTATTTTCAAAGTCCTAACAGCCATGAAATTCTATAGCTTTCAACGGAAGTCAAAAAATTATAACCCAATTTGCGAACATTGACATTTGTCATTCATAGATAACCAATAAGACAACACAATAAGTCTTATAACTAAGAAAACAACAACAAAAACAGGCCAAAACCAATACTCATTAGAAAAAGGCGAGAAGAAAGTGTCGAAGCCATTTAAACCATAAGCTTTTCTCTGAAAACTTTATCAGTTATTAACTCAATGTAATGTGTAAGCCAATGGGAACTATCAATATTTGGATAATGTGATATGAGTTCAAAAGTAACCAATAACACCAAAATAATCACAAAAATTAAAAAAAAATTAGATCTTGTGTCATTGAAGTCATATATCCGATAGTTATTAGATAAAACCACTAACCAGATAAAATTTGGTTGCAGTAGGAAGGAAGAGGGTCCTGTCACTACTGGGACTGGCTTACAGTTCACTCCTCTTTTTTTCTCTTATAATTTTCTTATAAGAGAATTTTCTCTTATAGTTCTCTTATAGTTTTAACTGCAAGAGAACTATAAATTTTCTCTTATAGTTTTAACAGCCAATAGCTGTCCACTCATAGCACGAGTTATGTTCACTTAATGCTCATTACGGAACATATTGCACCTTTAGTTAATGAGTTGGTTGATGCCATAGGACTTCAAAATTTAGTAAATCCTCGAAAAGAAAATCAAACTATCATTTAAAATTACGAAAACTCAGTGTCAAGCCAAAAAAACATGAGCAAATCCTTGAAAACAATTTTTTTTGTTCATTGGGCTTCATTTGACTTTACTTGAGGTTTTTTGCAAACGGAACCTCGATATGAAAAGTGTCTAATCTCTAGGTGACACAGAAAAAACAAAAAAAACTGAAAATTTTTCTAAAAAGAGAGCTCTCAAACAGAATTTGATTTTTTTTATAGTGAACTTCCCTATGAGACCAGCGATAGTCTTTTTATCGCCTTCAGTCTATTAGGAACACTTAATTGATTCGTTTTGTGGCATGAAAGATAAATTTGAAATACTATTTTCGTAGAAAATATCTTAATTACCTAAAATATCCCGCGTTCACACAAAACTTCAATCCTCGATAACTCCTCGAAAAAAACGCAATTCCAAAAAACTCTTTTTGATTTTGAATTCTACGCTGGAACAGATTTTTAATGATACCAATCACTTTTCTCTACAATGAATATAGCGGTCGGCCAAAATTGATTGAAGAAAAAACCCATTGGAGTATATAGTTCCTCCCCCCCCACTAGTGGGCGGAACAATGAATATTTCTACCGCCTTGTTCTGTTTTGTCACTACTTTCTCTCTAAATATGATTCAGATCGCCAGTTTTTGATTCATTTGATTGATAACTAGCCTATGTTGATATCCAAAATTTCTTAAAAAGAAAATGAATACTTTCAGAGAAAGATAGGTCTTTTTTTCTATTTCCTTATAAAATTTTCAATCTATTCGCAATCACTAGTTCCTTTTTTCTCACAAGAACAATTTTTGTTTCATTTTTGTTTTTAAACCTTTGAGTTACTCGCTATGACCTAAAACTTTTAATAGGTATCTGTACACAGGATTTATTTTCAACCTTCATTTGACCATTTTGTTTTGAACTGGGAGCTATTAGATTAAAAAAAAACTCGGAAAATCTAAATCTCTTCTAGCATGCTATCACTACAGTAGTCCTATAATCTTATTATCATGCCTAATGAGCGAAGAGATAACGAACTAATGCAACCAGATTTAAAATTTTTGGCTTTAATTCTTGTATAACATATATACGTTTCATGTCAGACGCAATTACATTTGTTTATTCAAATAATCAAAAAAGAGGGGAAAAAATCCCATCTCATTTTTTCTAGCGATGATTATACTCTCCAATTTTTGTTTCTTTACATCTAACAACAGCAATAGATACACGGATAAAAAGCAGAAGGGTTTAAATATCTTAAACTTGGAAGGGGTTGTTTTCACTTTTTCCTATCCTATTTAATTCTACAGTTGAAATTAACTTTAGGAGAATGTAAGAAAGATAGATGTGCAGGCATGTTTTTTACCATGCTACATCGGTCTTCCTGACATTTATTTTACTACTAACACCTTAGTAATTTTTGACAATTCATTAACTCTTTCAGCTCGATCAACCACCGAAAACAGCCAGTAAAAGACACATGAAAAGACCTTTTATTGACCCATCAAACCAATTTCTTCTCGACTATGACAAAACCTATGGAAAAATTTTATATTGACTTTTGGTCGTGTGCTCAACCCTTTAATTTGGGTCAATATCGTCCGGGCTTTTGGGTACATTTTGGGACATTTTGGGTAGTTTTTATCAACTATAGATCTCGGTGGTTCTACTTTTTACCCCGATTCATTAAACCTCGCATATTTTAACCCTATATCTTTTAACTCCTCTGTCATTTCCCCCTCTTTCATTTAACCTTTCTATCATATCACACCGCCAATTAGCCAATTGTTTTCTAATTAAGTGGATAACTTAATCCCATGTTTGGTTGTGATAGTTTCATATCAAGACCCACGGGCCGCTGAGGCATGGCCAAGTAATTAATTTTGTTATTTAATTGTCTTTATTATATTAAAGATTAAAATCGGGTTCAAATATAAAGGATAGAGAGGTTAAATGATAGGGGGTTAAATAAATAGGGGTGAACAAGCATCATCTCGGCTACTTAGAGTATTCCAACAAATTCAAGTTAATTTTCTGCGTTATTCACTTTGATTTGAATTACTACTGCTCTTGGATCTCTCTAATTAATGTGATCGATTGACGTCTGACAATTAGGTGGCGTGAAACTATTTGTAACGAAGATCGGAAGCCGTGGTCTAATGCGCCTAATTTAAGCGCACGTTATTTTTGTATCCCTGTAAGTAAATTTTGATGGATTATTGGATCGTTGAGCTGATCAATATTTGAGTTGATGCATAGCAGTTTTTAATGTTTTTGAATAGTTTTGTCATTGGAAAGTTTCATCCCTTAAGAAGGGAATCGTTAGAGTTTCATCCAAACTTTTTTTGATAAAATTTGCAATAAAAAGAATACTCTTAATACCCTTTCCCAGTTTAAAATAAACCTAAACCCCAATTGAAAGCATTAGAAACTGAATTATAACAATTTTTCCACCAGCAGTCGCAATTATTCATAATGTTCTGACCTGGGCGCTGTTCGTTCATAATTAAAGTTGACGACAAATGATTCGTTAAAAAGTTCATTAGCTTCTCTATATTTGTTCAGAGTTTTCGAAAATTTCTCATGCGAAAACTCTTTAAATAAATCGATAGTTCTGTTCACTTCAACCATAAATTTATTCTGCCATTCTTCAATTCTCGATTGGAACGCATGAATTAGATCAGATCGTTTAATCCTAGGAATATATTGTCGAAACTTGGACATGATGGAATATGCTTCCTTGATCATTTCTTTATCCTTCCGGTATCCGCCCAAAATATGGGCGCGTAATTTCAGATAAGCAGGCAGACTGTTTTCAAGGTCCTGTTTGGAGAGACTTAATAAAGAGTCGTTCCATTGGTCGAGAGATTCCAAAATGTAACTGTCCGCCGACTTTTCCATGGACGATAAAATGACAAATAAGAATTCCATACGATGGCCAACGGCCTGGTCATTGAAGTTGTTGGGCTTTACTTTATTGGCGTAAATATACACAAATAAGTTCAAAATAAGACAGAGGGATAAAATCATCTTTCTAAGGAACAATGTGTGATTACAATTTATTCACTAAAATTTCTATATATTAGCACAATTCATTATGGATATGTTTAATTGATTTTTGCCCCAGTTAACTTTGACTTAGTACAAATTTTGAAATTAACCTTATTTTTAAATCCCTTTTTTGGAATGAAGCGGAGCAATCTCTCTTTCTATATCTTCATGGTTTGACCAAAGACATCTGCAATTTCAGGAGCTTTTTGATTCTGCGCCAATTATCAAAAAAGGATGAAAATTTATTTATAATCCCGAGTCAAATTCACAGAGCTGACGTTGTGATAACAACGGTAGAAAAAAGACTGTGATAATCTACTACAGTCCATTAATAATTTCTACGACGAAGCCTTTTTTGATCTAAAAATGTTGCAGTAAAATCTTACCTTTGGTCTAAAAAAAAGCTGAAAAGATGAACGGTAAGCTTGCTGTGCACTATTAATGTTCAGTGTGAAATTCTTTGATATTTTTTAAACTATCGTATAAATTTGAGCAAAGACTGGGCAAATTTTTTCAGCCAAGACCGCAAGAGCAATAATCGGTGTGTATAAATGTTATAAAAACAACTCAAAGTAGTGTTCCCGTCAACATGCCAGGTGAAATAAACTCCAGTTTCCTTTTCAGCATGCATGAAAGGTTAGGAATAGTCAAAAACCTAGGATAACACTAAAAACATTTTATCTATATATTTGTTCAAGTTAGGTTCTAGAAAAAATTTCTGACCCTTAAGAAAAAACAGTAATGTTGTAAGAGCTCCCAAAAAAGCCTCGTGATATTTCAAATATCACATCGAACACAATTTGTTGAAATGGGAAAGTACGGGAGGTACATTAGTTAGTACATTTGAAAACTTAAGCATTTTTGTTGAGTTTCATTTTCATTGCAAAAACTTTTGGGCTTTTGCTTTACGTTTTAGAATTGGTGGTTTTAGTAAAAAAGGATCAAATCAAAATAAAACATTCCAATATTCCGCAATCATTCCAATTTTTTTTAAAAAAATACACGGGACAAAATTTTACTATATGGCCAAACAAAAACTTCTCCAATTAAATTTTAGCTCTGCTTGTATATCAACCAGGCAAATTTTGTAAGACTGGTGAAAAACCAAGCAAAACATCTGTTGGCCACAATAAGCACAAGTTCATCAAAAAAATTCTAGTAAAACAAATGTTTGATCATTATCTTCTCTCTCTCTCTCTCTCTCTCTCTCTTTCTCTCTCTCTCTCTCTCTCTCTCTCTCTCTCTTTCTCTCTCTCTTCTATTCTCTTATATTCTCTTCTCTTCTATTTTTTTCTCTCTCTCTCTCTATCTTCCTCTCTCCTCCATATCTCTTTCTTTCTCTTTTTTTGTTAAAAATGGCAATATAAGGATGATTCATTTTTGTTCAATAATTTAGATAGTCTGCTAGCTACATGAAGTTGAAATTTTGAAGCTGAAACCAACTGATTCAAAAATTGCAAGAAAGAATATTTTTGAGTTAATTAAGATAACTTGCAATTAATATTTCATCTTTACCCACCATCTAAAGCACCAGGAAATGAAAACACTGTACAAGTATTACTTTGCAAGCAGCATGAATGAGGGCCCAAAAATTTTATCTTAAAATTGAGAGACGAAAAAATATTCTTAGTGAATCTAGCAAGCAAAATGGAAGAGTCGTTTATACGCTTGACAAAGTTGTTCAACCATTTGTCCATCTTTAGGGTACGCAGTTTACTAATACATTTTCACATCGGACGGACAAATTGCCCTAGAACGATAGAAGAGAGGTTGACTTTGATTGTAGTTTGCTTAAGCATGAAGATCAACAATTTTGTCGAACCCTTCACTTAGTGCTGAGTAAAGCTCTAAGATAACAACTGATGGAATTAAGGCCCTCGGAATTGACCGGATTATCCCATTTCTCTTAACAAAAAAAACATAACCAGGTCAAGCGATGGGGGTTGGTTTGGGAGAGCTGGACGAGAGGGAGTCCAAGTCGCCAGGTGGAAGAGGGTGACCGAGGAGGATGGGTCAAACTTTCAAGATTAAGAACCTCCCTTCACACCGAGAAGTTCTCTACTCCAAACAACAAGTTGTCTACTCCAAACTCCGTTGCCTGTTTATTTTGCTTTTGAGGACGAAAAGTCAAATGGGTCAGACCAAAAACCGGTCTATCGCAAAATTGCACAAAAAAGACCGCAGGACTAAAACAGGACGCACACGTTTACGATAACTAGTGCTCTCAAACATCGTTTGAGAGCAACTATTGAGTTACTTTTGCTGAACTACTAGTTCGACATTGAAAATTTTGAACTTTTGAGAAGTTTGCTACCAGTTTTCTGAAAATCTTTCATTGACCTTGAACTGCTCGTCAGAAAAAATCAGTCGCATAAAAATTCTGAAATAATCCAAAGCAACAAGAAGCTATGTTGATACTATTGAAAAGCTTGGGCCATCAGGAAAATTTATGCAAAATTGATGCCTTATAATTGCCAATACCATTTCATAATTCCTTGTTCCTACAAAACTATTTTTTGTGGCATACAAAGAGCAAATCATTGGATAGAAAAACTGAAGATTCTGTATGAATCAAGTTAAAATGGGGCGATATAAGGCAGGCTGCAGATTACGTCTTTTTCGGTGAGCATCTATTAAAAAACTCGGAAATATACCTTCAAACTGATGGCATCAATTGAACTTGAATTAGAGAGCCTGCAAATCTTTTTTGGTTAATCAGCCATGATGACTCATCTCCATTTTGAAGTCGAGCTTAAGCTTCCTTGCGAAAACGTCTTCAGTTAGTTTTCCAAAAATTGCACATAATTTCGGCACAACTTTTAAAAAATCAGATTGAAAATCCTCATTCTATTTTGGGCAAGTTGTAATCCTGGTAACATAACTCAATAAAAATGATAAAAATCAAATCCCCCAGCTGGGTGAGCTAAGTGGGCATATGACTTTTAGCAAGGTGCTTTGTAACAACAAAGTATGGGGGGTCATGAAAAAGGATGCAAGTTAGTTGGAGAGTCGTTTTGATTGGAGACACAAATGATGGCAGGTGCTTCACCAAATATTACTAGAGAAAAGCATCGGCGGGATTCAAAATTGCACAAACTACTCAGATTACTGATTGCTTTAGATTGCTTGATTGAACTATTGCTGTTGAATAACAGTTTGAACAGAAATAGAGAATATTGAAATTGATCTAGAAAAGTAAAAAAAATTTCAAAGCGAAAAGTTGTTCAAGCTGTGATGTAAGGAAAAGAGAAAATTTTGGTTTGTTTGAGTAAAAAAATGGCAAGTTAAAAGAAGCATTGCAATCTAAAAAATGAAAAAGTTCAAGAATTGACTCTCAACATTTTCCCTTAAATTAGCGTCTGAGTGTCAACAGTGCACTTCACACCAACGCCACAAAAAACATCAGAGCAGTAAAAACAATATTTAAAATAATTTCACAAGTTTTCGACATGGAAGTCTTTGAAACACGTGACTATATGTTGAAAGTTTCAATCACAACAAGCACTAATTATCGTTAAAATGCACATATATTCCTTAAAAATTACACTAAGAGACAGAGTCACAACAAAATTAAAAACGAAGGAAGTATTAAACAAAAATCAACAATGGGGTTTAAACGTGAAACTTATTAACTGCACAAACATTGAATGAATCCGAATTTATTGCACTTGAAGTCTGAGAAAATCTGTTGTTATTGAGATCAAGCAACGGTAAACAGGAGAAACGACCATCAAAAACAACAAGTAAGGTCAAAATAAAAAAAAATAATTCAACTCAGTGACAAAATAGAAAAAGTGATTTTTATTGAGCTCAATAATCAGAATAATCTTTTTCTGATTAAACCCCAAAAACAACTTGCAAATATGAGAATATAGGCGACCTCAAAAAGAACAACACATGCGAGAAAAACTAAAAATCAACTCTTGTGGAATAAAAAAACATAAAATTTACAAAAAGATCAGCTATTAAATGACAATAAATGGGTCCATTTAAATTCTGATATAATCTATTCGATAGATCGTAACTGAAACTAAGTGACTACTACATTAAAACAATTAAGAACAATAAAAATTATTAAATATGAAAACAAATGTAATATTTTATTTTAAAAAATGCAATGCTTCAGTATGGTGTCAAAGTCATAAAAATATTCAGCAAGCAAGTGCAAACGCTAATTAGTTTCAACTGCACCTCATCAGAAAATCAATGAGACGTGTCATTACGGCAACTAAGTGCTAACACAAGAAAAACGACAACAACTACAGGCGACACACAAAAAGGAACTACTGTTGTTTTGAAATCAAAGAACAATTAGCTGCGCATTGAGGGACTCGAAAATGCAACTAAGCAACATAAGAAAACAAATAAACAATGTTCCCGGACAAGTTGCTCTCAAACAGCTGAAGAGTGGTTGCTTTCTTCAGTCGGTAGCTGCAGCTTAGAGAGGTCAACTCACATTAATTGAGAGAGGGTGGGATGAGCACGCGGGGATAGGTGGTTGAGTGAGGGCAAGGCAAGTGTGCAGAATGACAAGTGGAATGAGGTGGAGGTACTGGAACGGTAGGTGAGTGGGCAAAGGTTAGTGGGAGGAGGTTCAAACTCTAAGAACTGCCCTTCATCGCATGATTTACGTCTCAAACAGTTCCGGTGAATCGCATACTTAGAGTGTAGTAATCCGAAAGGGTCTAAAAGAAATGTTCAAATAACCATCAGTCCAAAATTGTTAATCGATAATTCGCCTAAAAATACCCACAGGACTAATGTAATTCCTACAATTTTGTTTGAGAGCAATTAGAAAGTTCACGCTTCAAAACTAGTCGTTTTCTTGTGACCTTCACTATAAAAGCTTGAAAAAAGTTGGTCGCTCAGTTCGATCTCTCATTGGCAAGACAGAGTAAAAAAAGCTTAAAAAAACCGACTACATTCCATTTTCTTGGGATTCTAAAATAAATAGGAGCGCAATAATTGGCAGCTGAGGGTTTGACTTCGGCTAAAAAAGATGTCAGTAATCCAAAACAGGAAGCCAAAATTTGATCCATTAACAAATTTGCTATAGCTCTACCTTCGATCTACTGGACGTTATTTCTTTACTTCGAGTCATCAAAACCAAGTGGAAAACAAATACTCACCAACCTACAGTTTGTATGAAAAGTTAAGTGTATATAAAATCTTCCCGAATCTGTATGGCTGTCTTCACGTGGATTTAAAAATAACAATTGTTCAATTTAATTCTTTTTCCAAATTTTTATTCAGGGTACAGGCGAAATAGGAAAAACGAGGAATTAGATCTGTTGCAAGCAGTCTCAAATTTTAATTTTTTAAACCAATAGTTAAATCAATAAGTTGTTTTTATAAAAATGGGAAGTGAACATCATAAAACTAAAGATTAGCAAACAGTACTAGTGTTAGATCATTTATCTGTCTGTTTCGGACAAGTTTGTTTCTGAATAGCTTATTGAGTAGGTAGCGTTTGCCAGATGAGATTGAGAGAAAACTACAAAATGAGAGAAGACGATTACTCTTGGCAGAAGGCACTCTTCGCATCGTCCCCACCCTAACAACATAATTGAACAAGCAAAAGCAGTGTCTTCGTACGTTTGATATTAAGCTATCTTCCCTAATGTTTTCTGCTCTACAAAAAAGAAACACCCTCTAAATTTGCGAAACAAAGCAAATTAGCTCAATTTTCTACATTTCCGATTTAGTCAACTATGTTTGTTTCTTCAAACAAATAGTATTTCACACCACTGTTCAAGCTATTATTTTTGACAGTCGAAATTATTGTTTTTTTTAAAGTTGAAAAAGATTTTCTATATCCTTCTATTCCAAAACAAGACAAGAAGGTTTCCCAACCATCTTTTGACGCTACCCTTAGTTTTTTTTAAAGAAAAAAACAATTCAATTGAATTGTTATGGTTAAAAATGTGCACAACATTTTCCTGCTCATACCAAAATTAATTGTCTGAAGTAAAAATGCTTTTCTTTCAGCGACTTTCATCAACAATTTTCGACTAATTAGAATACAATGTTGTGGTAAAGGTATTACTAAAAACGATCATGCGAGAAATTAAATTTCCAACAATCGCTTCAGCTCCAAAAATATTAAACGATTGCAGAGACGCTAGAAAATGATTCGCCACTTTAAAAAAACAGAAGTGACAGAAAAAGTTGAAAATGAATTCGATAATGATAATGAAAAATACGAAAAGAGAGAAAACACCATTTTGCTAATTTTGAGAAGCTTAGACTTAAAAAATTACTGCCAGCATTCAAACGCCTGAAAATTTTAATTAAACGGATGAACAAAACTATCCCTTAATTTATTTGACAATATGACATAACGACAGGTGGAGGAGGATAGACAATGAGAGTGTTAAGAGGTGGAAGGTAATGGGAGGCTGATGGCACAGGGTGACTTTTAAGATTAAAAACCGCCCTTCACAGCAATATATTGTCTCAAAACAGTTTTGGTGAATCGCATTCTTAAAGCATAGTAAGGCTTAGGGCTCAAAGAGAACTTAATTTCCTTCTTGCGCTACCTTTTTATCCCGGTTTTGAGGACGAAAGTCAAATGGGTTAGACGAAAAATGGTTCAAGCGAAAAATCGCATTAAAAAAGA
This sequence comes from Convolutriloba macropyga, assembly GCF_964194025.1. NCBI lineage: Eukaryota > Metazoa > Xenacoelomorpha > Acoela > Convolutidae > Convolutriloba > Convolutriloba macropyga. Next base: position 19,431,758 of record NC_134472.1, read on the forward strand.
CCACAGGACTAATATAATTGCCTAAAACTTCATTTCCGGGCCATTAATAAGCATAGGCCCCGCCCCAACTCACATAAAAATTTAATTTACTTCACTTGACTTGCCAGTTAAAGAAAGCGGGGAAAACGAACACTTTGAACAAATTGCGCAAAATCTGAAACAATGTTACAATTTTAAAGAAAATTCTACTCAAGTAACAACTCCAAGACCATTGTTTTCTCAAGCCACCGTCTATTGTTTCCTCCAATCAAGAACCTGATCAAATAATGAACAAAAAATAAAAAAACGAGAAAACTTAGAAAGGACAGAATAAAACAGAACAAAATCTGGTTAAAAAATTCTACGCAAATTCTCTTAAAGTTGTGGTGTTTCAACAATTGTCTCAGAGACCTGGTGCTACCTCTTCTGTTCAATCCGTAAGTATCCAAGCAATAACGACACAATTTCGAGTCGTAAAAAACCAAGAGAAGGCCAGTAATAGTCCTAGCTATCGCTTTGCGGCTTTTAATTTCACAACCGAACAATAAAAATTCTTGACCTGCACGATTATCCAAAGTTCACGGCATTCATTTTTCAATTTAATGCGGAAAACAATCCATTTTACTTTACAAACCTATCTGTCAACTACTCACCTTCATCGTCAATGCAATTAGGAAAGTTCATAATTATATCGATAGATCTTCTCAAACCTTCTTATATAGATAAATCTTACCGAGTCTGTATGATCTTCACATGAATTAAAAATAACAATTGGGCATTTTAATTCACTTTTCAAATTTTTATTCAGGGTACATGCAAAATAGGAAAAACGAGGAATTAGGAAAGATCTGCTGCAAGCAGTCACAACTTTTTTTAATTTACAGATTTTTATCAATATTTCAATCACTAATTAGTTTTATAGAAACGGGACGTAAACATCATAAAAGTGAAGATAAGTAAACTACTTGAAGGCCAATTTATTCATTAAGTAGCAGTATTTGATTATTTATCAGTCTCATTTAAGACAAGTCTGTTTCTAAATAACTTAAGTAGTACGCAGCTTTCGCCAGATGAAAGTAATATGTTAATTTGGAAATCGTACGGTCCACTTCAAGCTGAGAAGTCGATGATCATCTATTCACATGTTCGTATCGCATTAGAGAACTATTCAATAGTTTTTGAGAAATTTCCAGAAAAGAATAGACGTGAATTGTTGAAAGATATTATTGATCTGATAAACACTTCGTGATTTCTTTTTCGTTGGATACGATGTCCACGCAATCTCCAGTAGATGAAACACGAAGTAGAATTAAAGACAACCACTCGCAAAGAAGCTCCAATAGAAGGTCAATTTTTTTCGAGCTAAAGCTGCGCATTAAGTGAAGGTGATTTTAGTATTTGTGGACGTAATAAAGAAAACTGACATGACGAAGAGTTGCAAGGCAGTCCCACATTTTGTGAACAATATTTGTGATTTTTCTGTGGCATAATTCCATCTAAAGCTGTGCATTACGAGTGATGGTGTTCGAGTTTGTGGAGGAATCAGAGGAGGACCAGTGTGCCGAGTGCAGTTCGGCAGTCTTGCGAATGAAGTCGTGATGGCTGGCGTACAAATTGAGAGAAGATGATATCTCTTGCCAGAAGGCACTCTTCGCATCGTCCCCACCCTAACAACATAGTTCAGCAAGTTAAGCTTTGCTCTTTGTACGTTTAGCATTAAGCTATCTTCGCTATTGTTTTCTGCTTTACAGAGGAGAAACACCGTTTAAATCTGCGAAACAAAGAATATTCGCTTAATTTTATATTTCTAATTAAGTCAACTGTGCTCATTTCTTTTAATAAATAGTATTTCACACCACAGTTATAGCGATTAATTTCGACAGTGGAAACGATTGTTAGTTTTTCTACTGTGGAAAAAGATTATTTATATCAGACTATTCAAAAACGCAGCAGCAAGGTTTCCCAACCATCTTTTACTTTCGACAATACCCTTAGTTAAAAAAAGACGATTCAATTGAATGATCCATCTTATGGCTAAAACTGACCACATTTTTGAGCTCGTAGCAAAATTAATTGTCTCAAGAAAATAAGCTTTGCTTTCAGAGAGGACTTTCATTAACTGTATCACTAAAATTGATCACACAAGATATCAATAAATTGACAATCGCCTCAGATGCTAGAAAATGATTCACCACTTTAAATACCGAAAGGGGCAGAAAATGTTGAAAATGAACTCGATAAAGACTATGAAAAATACGACAAGAGAGAACGTCATTCTGCTGATTTTGAGAAGCTTAAACTTGGAAATTACTGCCAGCATCCAAACTCCTGAAAATCTTCACTAAACCTATGCACAAAACTATAACTTAAGTTATTTGTCTATATGATATCGCGCGGATGCCAGATTTTCTTTGTAACTTTATTCCAAATCAAGTAACCTGTACATCGTGGTTGCCTGTTTACAATTGTCATAATAGTGATATCAGGGGATAAAATATAAGGCGAAACTTCGATTAGACATTTTTTGTAGCCATTAGGCGAAAATTTTGAACTAAAGTTTTGTGGATATCGACACTTATACGCGGTACTTCGGAATCCACGTGAGGCTGCAGAGTACTCAAGTGTCCCTAACAAATGTTTTTTTTTCATAGTAATAGCTTACAAAAACGGTCACAATTGCTTTAGCATTCAGCATTTAAAGCCCTTCACTTTTTGTCCGTCCAGCATTTATAGCAACAATTTTCCCCAAATTTGTACGTCCCAGAACTCTATAACATTTAGAACAAAGAAATGAAAATTTTTATTAAGTTTTCTACTCTTTCGTCCGTATTTTTGCCAAAAACTTTCACCGAGAAGTTACCGGTGGGGTGCAAACGTAATTGGGGGTAATTATACATTTTAAATGTGCATTATTTACTCATTTTCATGTGAGGACAGTTGTTGGCACACTTGAGTACTTTATAGCCTCAAGTGGATTTTGAAATACAGTCCTTGAGTGCTTTAATTGGCATTCGCCCGATGATCACAAAACTTTAGTTCAAAATTTTCTCCTGATGGCTACAAAAAATTTGTTTGCGTTATCGAGTTTCCGCCTAATATCCAACCCATCCAAAAATAACCCAATAACGTCAGGCGAATTGCTCTCTAACGAATGGGGAGCGGTTGGTTGGCTTCGATAGTAGCCCGCTGGGGCTTAGGGATGATAGTATTAGGGCGTGACCGGTGTGTGTGGGTGGGGTGGACCACGGGAGTGTTGAGGGGGGGGGGGGCGAAGGCGGTGAGGGGGGTGGGGGATGACTGATGGGGTCAAACATTTAAGATTAAGAACTGCCCTTCACGCCATAAAAATGTCTAGTCAAAAACAGTTTTAGTGATACGTATTCTTAGAGTACAGTAGGTCTTAAGGCTCTAAGAGAACTTAATGCCCTGCGAGCACTACCCGTTTATCCCGTTTTTGAAGACGAAAAGTCAAATGGGTCAGACGAAAAATCGTTCAGGCAAAAAATTGCATTAAAAAGACCACATATAATTGCTACAAACTTCGTTTGAGAGCAATTAATAAACATAGACCCAGGCCTCAACTCACATAATTAATTTATTTTCTTCACTTCACTTCACTTTTTAGTTAAAAAAGCGCGGAAAATAAATAAGGTGAACAAATTGAGCAAAACCTGAAACCATGTTATCATTTTAATGAAAATTCTACACAAGTTGCAATTCCAAGAAAACTATTCTCAAAACATCGTCCAATTTTTTTCTTCAATCAAGCCAAATAATGGAATAAACAATAATAAAAACTACGAAAAACTAGAAGAAAGGAAAGATTAAAACGAAGAACAAAATCTGAAAAAAATTCTTTGCAAAATACTCCAAAAGTTGTGGTGTTCGAACAATTGTCTGAGAGACCTTGTGATACCTCTTCTGTTCAATCAGTAAGTATCCAAACATTTTCACACAATTTCGAGTCATAAAAACCAAGAGAAGGCCTGTAATAGTCCTAGTTATTGCTTTGCAGCTATTAATTACAAAAAAGCGTCAATCAAAACATTCTCAAACGTTAGTTAATGTCCTATTAAGACTATTCAACCAATCGGATTTGCCTCAGTTTTTGATAACTTTTCACTGGCAATAACAGCCACATGGTATCGTTTTTAATCAAACTCTCATTTCAACTACAACAAATCCATAACTTACGCCATTGTGTAGCCGAATATTTTTTCCGGCACTATTCTTATATAACCAGTGGTGCGAACAACGTGGCAGAATTTCATAGTGTAATAGCAAAGTACGGTTTCCCAGGTTTTCGCAGTTTTAATTGGGCGCTGACAATCTGCTTCGCTTAGAAGTCAATCAACTGATATTATCTCAGCACAAGTTAGTTAATATTAGTTAATTAATTTAATGACCTGTAGCTGGCTGTCTTTGAGTCTTCCCTCTGAGTCGTGGAAGTTGACAGCCACAGTCTCCATCCACGCATTGTCAGTGTTCCTCGGGTCATCCACATACCCTCTGTAGATCTAAACACACACAACAGATTAAGTCACGTAAGGTAATGGAAACACATGTACACGAATATTGAGAAGTAGATATCTCAAAACAAAAATTCTTATTATAAACTGATTGGACAAATCGGTCTCTTTTGGTATTTTCCCTTCGACTAAACAGGTTTTGCAGACTGATGTATCACAGTACGCTTTACGATGATTTGTTTCATTCCCACTTTTTAAAGACTGTATTTCATTTCAAAATATAATTACTGAAGTTTGACAATATGAGGTACGGCAATGAATAGTCAAAATTTCTTTGCATGTGAGCTGTCGATAATCGTATTGTTGAACAATAAATGGTCAAAATTGTAGTATTAGTATGTTTTATTCAATTTATGAGAGCTGTATGAACCTAGAAATACTCCCTTTCTGGGATATGTATTGTAAATTATATACTAAGGAATCACAGTTTACTTTTCAACGGGATAAGATACAAATGTTGATGTTTACAAAGGAATCGTGTCAGGAAATTATATTAGGATCGATGAAGGATAAAAATACTCATCGGGATTGTGAATTTGATCACCAGAAGGATTCATATTGATTTCTAAAAAAACACTTGCTGCCCATCTACAGAATCGTGCCCGGAAACTGTCCCAGACAAACTAATGCTCTCTCAGGAAAAATGCAGGCTATATTCATACGATCATAACTGATACTGAATAGTCAGATTAAAATTGCACGTTCTGTTTAATTCACAGCGTTCGCAAGGTTATAAAAATAAAAAACTGAGTACAACAATGATAATACATTTTCCGGTCTAAACAATGCAAATAGTTTTTCCAGATCTTATTTATTACCACTACAAGCTGCAGCAGGTACCATAAATTTTACTTCGTGAATCCAGCGGAAATTAAGGGTGTCAAGGGTAATGAAGAGCCCATGTATTAATATAAATAAGATTTTGCAAATTTGCTCGAAATGGTCAATTTTATGGACTCTGCTATAGCCTCTAATAACTATTACAACAGGCTGCTAGATTCTACCAATACTTTAATTGCGACACCTCTGATCATTGGATAATGAAAGCGTTAAAACAATTTTATGTGGCTCTACGTTATAAACAAAAACACTCGGAGTTGTGACAATTGTATAAAAACATATATTCGGGGCAAGAAATTTATTATGTGAACTTAAAGTGAGGAATATTGACGACTTCCATTTGAAACAAACCTCTTGTCGGGTAAAGTTGATGATCTGTCGCAAATAAACAAAAAAAAACTATTTAAGATGACAAAATGAGCCCGAAAAAATAGCCAAAAAGTCAAAACTGGGCAAATTAAATCTATTTGCTCAAACAATTACAGAGCAAACAAGTATGGCAAGCAAACTATCTCGCTAGTTTATAAATGTCATAAGCTCGTTTGAATATCCCGCGGCCTCTGGGACTTGCTAAGAATCTAACATAAACGAACAAACTACCAGAAGCCGTTATTCTGAGACTAGCACTGGCGACGTCATAAGAGGTTACTATACACCACTCTCAAGATTTAAAGTAAAAATTTGACACCAATTTTGGTGCACTTTTCATTTGACATTGTATTAAATTGCTGCCAATTGAATTCAGCGGCTTTAAACTGTGAATAAGAGAAATTAAGATCACGCAAAACGCAAAAAGTCAAAGGCGTAGTAAAAGTAATTCAAAAAGTCAGATCACTCAAGCGACAATTTTGCACGAAAAGGCACACGTTTACAATGATTGCTTCAAACTTCGTTCGAGAGCAATTAAATAGCTCTCAAACGGATCAAGCTGTTTTGAGAAAATATTTCCTACTAATTTTTTGCAGTGATAATACTGAAAAAGATTACTAATGCTAGTCAATTTCACTGAGAAGCTTCAACGGATCAAATGATGTCAACAGAGCTCGCTAAAGACCACTACAAGGAATTAAATTAAAAATAGAGCCGGCAGATTACCGGAAAAGACGCGATAGACAGTTGTGGTCTACCATGAATTGAAACAACTAAAGAAATAAGATTGACAGATTGACTTTTTGAGTTAGATTCGGACTGTCATTTTTATGACACATTTGATCTACAAGAAAAAAGCTCTAATAAAGCTTTTTCAAAATTAATAATCGATATTAAACTCACAACTCCCATACTCAGGAAATAGGGCATATAAGTTTGGCACTACTTAGATGCACGCTATGACTTTTAATTAGTAAATGTTCATAAAATTAAAAGTTCTATAAGTGAGTTCAGAAGTTTTTTTTTGAGTGACGTAAGTCACACAATTGACCTAAAAGCAGAAATGACGTCACGAACACAAATGTTAACTGCAAAGCAGTAGAAGTCATTGAAAAAGTCCATTCCAAGAATTCAGGGTAAGACAAAACAAAAATCAGTTAGACGATAAAAAAAAATTTAGGAGCGCAATAATAGCCGCCTGGAATTGCTGACGCGGCTACTAAAAATGAAAATTAATTTGTCAGACCTATTCAACTTTTAGTATTAACAAAGGGCAGCAACGGGGACCTCTGTAAGTGATATTTCAACCCATTTAGAATCGCACGTATTAATTAAAATGGCGTCACCGTATATAAGTCTCACCCCTTATCCGATCATACAACCAAATTATCAACACAAAAATACGCGTGGTTTTTACATACATGGTAATGAACATCAAATCCATCCGACTACCGAATATATCTGCCCAATAGGCACTATAGAAAACAGATATGAACAAAAAGACAATTCAATCCAAAAACCTATTACGAAAACACACAACTCTTCACAAATCTATTCATAAAAAAAAACAAAACCGGCAGATTTTGGGATTCGCTGCAAAAGAATAGACTTGCGTGCCGTATGATACAGATAGAAACACAGAGATAAAAGTTGAAGAAGATATCGACGCCGCTCTAAAAACTATGTGAAAACCATTCAGTGATAAATCAATAAAGCTTGACAAAATTTGTTGCTTAGAAACCTTTTCATTAGGGACCTTTATTACGCATATGAGCTTCTTTGACCTTCAATTGATTCAAAATAGACTTAATTTTTGAAGTGCAAAAGTCATTTTTAATGAGTGAGGTAAGTCACATATGATCAAAATCTAATCACGCAAATGAGCTGAAAAGGTTGACTAAAGAGAGTGAGAAATGACGTCATGAGCGCAAAAGTCTTTTTCAGTTTTGCTGTGTGAACATTTTTAAAACGAAACACAGCGTCATATGACGAAACGAAAAAAAACTCCGGAAGCGATTCGACCCATTAAAGCTCCACAAAAAACGGTAATTGCAGATGATACTATAATCTTTTGTATATAACCACCAACTCTCTGCCTCACCTTTGATTCTGAAAAACTTCCAAAATGTATACCGCAGTCACCACGAGAAAATTGCAGCAAAATCTCATTATATTAAAACATTTGGTAACGTTAAAAAATGTCCAATGTTCTTGAAAAACTGGCAGAGCTACAAAATGGGCATGAAATAACTCATGATGCTGGTCTTGAAAAGATTGAACTCCGCAATCAAATGAGCGATCTAAAAAACAGAGAAAATAAAAGGCAGATAGAAATTGTAGAAACTAAACTAAAAGAAAAAGAATAAAGTGAAGACTCAAAAAACCACTACATTTAGTTATGAAATCACTTCAATGAAAACAAAGATAAGATATACTTCTTCCCTGTTAGAGATATGATAGACAAAATGTATTCAGTCTATTTCAAAAAATCACAGAAAAAACAAAAGCAAAAGAAAAATATTAAAAGCAAAATTGTAGAAAGTAGTAATCAGTCAACATTTTGCAGATTTCCAGCAAATTCTCAGAGCAGCATCATGTTAAATGAAAAGAATTGCAAACCAAAGAAATAAATTCTCAGAAAAAACTTAGAGACGCAGAAACAGAATTTAAAGATCAGAAACGTTGAAATGTTTTGAAAAAAAGGTCAAAACATTTTTAAAAGTGCATTTAAGAAGAAATTTTTACTCTATTTCAAAAACATAACGTCAATTATTAACGAAACGAGAACAAAATCCGTTTCGTAGTGTTGTGAAAAAGACTTTTTTTAGTAAATTAAACCGAAATACAAAAAAAAACAGAAAAACTGAAAAAAAACTAGCAAACTCGGATTAGCTTGTGCACAATTTGAAAAAAAAACAGCGGCAGAAAGAGGCATTCTGTACCTGAATTATCAATGGGAAGTTGCCATACGAACCAATTAAAGAAAAAAAGACGGCTAAAAGATCTGAAAAGAAGACATGAATAAAAAAAGCCAATAATTACGCAAAACTCAAGCAATATGTGCTCATTTTCAACTTGAAATGCATTATCAGATGAACGCTATGCAAAACGCTTTTGCAAAACACTGTGGTATCAATTTACGAGGGCTACATTTCAATATGACGTCGAATAAAAATTATTTCCACAAAAAACATAATTTGAAGCCAAGACAAAACCAACTAATGTCAGACGAATTGCTCTCAAACAATCGGCGAGTGGGTGGCTTCGTCAGTAGCTAGCCACGGTTTAGTGAGACTAGCTTTAGCTTAATGGAAGGGTCGTGAGGTGAGCGCAGGACGAGTCACCGGGGGGGGGGGGGGGGTGGAAACAGTGGGAGGAACGGTAGGAGGCAGATCTTCGGCTGCACGGGGCCCTTACGGCCTTAACGATGTGCAGGGAAGCGGATTGTGGGGCTGACGTGGGAGGCGTGCGGGATCACTTTCTAATAACCGCCCTTCACACCAAACAGTTTCTGAAACAGTTTCTGTTGATCGCGTTTTTGGAGACTAGTGAGCTGAAAGGCTCTAAGAGAACTTATTGCGCACTGGACGCTACCTCTATCCCATTTCTGAGGACGAAAAGTCAATTGATCAGATGAAAAATCGGTCAAGCGAAAAATTGTATAAAAAGATCAACAAGACTAAAATAATTGCTACAAACTTTCTTTCAGAGAATTTATCATTGATTTCCTAAAAAGTGCTAATTAAGTCAATTAAGATTGCTCGGACATTTTTTGTTATAATTCCGCGTTAATGAGGGTAATAGATGATGACACCACGCCACATAATAGCAACCGAAGTGCGGCATCAACAAAAGGGTTAAGAAAAGAGAGATAGTGTGACAGAAAACATAAACGGGAAAGAGAAGGAAAGAAATCCCAACCGACACAGAGAGAGAGAGAGAGAGCTAAGAACATTTTCCATGAGATTCGACTCCTCAACTTCTAGTTTTCTATCCTTGTTAGTAATTAAATCATCTAGAAAAAAAATGGAAAGTGCAAAATTTGGCAAAAAAATACGATTCCGTAGTGAAAAAGAATGCTCAAACACATTTTTTGTCTCTCGAGTTCTGTGATGTAACCCATCTGCAAGACTTAAAATTTTCGTTGGCAAGTAAAGATCGTTAAACTCCTAAAAGGACAAAAGATTTACAAAAAAAATTGAAAACAATTGCAATTTTTAACAAAATCTTGCTAAAATTCATGATATTCATGTCTAGAGAACCAATTCATTGTCTTCAAAGACCGCTCAATATCTCTATTTTAAGACTTCAAAAGTTTTGCTGGCTCAAAGATCGAAAAACTTCGAATATCATGAAAATTTTTAAAGAAAATGTGAAAATTTTAAACTTCATCAAAAAAAATTGCTAAAACGAAAGCTATTAAAATTTTGATAACCATTCAATTAACTCGAGAAACTATACAACAGCTTATTATCACACCTCGGTTCTAAAAAATTCAAAAACATTCGAAAAACTTGAAAAAATAGTAAATCTTTTTTTAAAAAAATTTGCTTAAATTCGTGATAACCAAATATCAAAAAACATTCCATTTCATCAAAAAATTATGCAGTAACCTATTGTCAAACTCTTGAGGAGGTTCCTTGGCTCTTGAGAAACCTGAAAAAAACTGACAAAAATCAAAAAATTTGAAAGAAAACTGCAAGCTATATAAAAAAATGCTAAACTTTGTGATATTAAATAGTGGAAAACTTTTCCATGGCCAAAAATTTTCCAGTATTTTTTTCTGAAGCCCTAAAGGAGGTTTTTTGGCCTCCGGTCGGAAAAACCTGAATAATCACAATGTCAGAAAAATTGAAAATAGCAAGTTCTGTAAAAAAAAAAGCTAAAATTCGTGGTGTTTAAAAACAGAAAACCATTCCATTATCACCTCAATGAAGTAACTGTTCAGCAAATCCTAGAGGAGATTCCTCAAAACCTAGGGCTGAAAAAACTCAGAAAATGAAAAAATATTCAAAAAACTTGCAAATTGTTAAAATTAGTTCAAATTTGCGTGTTTTTGTTTGGAGTACCAAAGCATATAGCTCTTAATATGGTCATAAAAAGTACTTATATCTTGCAAAATATCTTAATCAAATTAATCCAGCCTCAATTTCAGAATGGTCTAACAAAAAATTTCGATAAATGACAAAAAAACGAAAAAATGCAACAATTTTGGCTCAAAAGATCCTAAAAATGACCTTTTATCCTTAAACTACGGCCTTCCCAGTAGCTTCAACACACTATGCAATTGAAGGACAACTATACGCGGCTAAGGACCTCTAATCAGACTTCATGCCCGCTGGGCGTTACCTGTTTATCCCGTTTTTGAGGACGAAAAGTCCATTGAGTTTGGACTTTGTTTGAGAGCAAATAAAAACTGGGCCAAATAGACGAAAAAATGGCTAAAAACCGTTATCTACATATGCAATTCTATGAAAAACACTATCAAAAAATTTCTCTCGCTCAGAGAATAGTAGTTCACATGGCAATTTTAATCACTTTCGCTTTTAGGTCAAAACGCCGTCAGAACGAATAGTACTTCCGGTTAAAAAAACCTTAAGAAAACCAATACTCCTCTTCGAGAAGTAAAACCAAGAGCATCGCAATATAGCTCCGCTCAGCTTACAGCTATAATAAGAGTTAAATACTTCAACTGCGCTGTCTTATTGCTAACATAACAATCTTCATTATATAAGACTCCTTTATTAACCTTAAAATTGTTAAGAGTAGCCTTTAATAGCTTTAATTTCAGCGGTAAAAGTCATGAAGTCGCGCACATAAAAATGCGTGGAGATTTTAAACGAAAAAAAAACAGAGCAAAAACGAGCGTTTGTCATGCTGGGGTGGCGTCGAAACCGCTCTGAAGTGTCCCGCGGAGTTGTGGGTTCAAACCTACCAAAATTGTCCTTATTATTATAAATTTTGGCTTCCTTAGCAGCTTCGGTGAGCCCTACACTCAGAACCTTCTAAAGCTCTACGAGCTGAACAAAGACTTAATAGTCTCGGATTTTGACAAATTATAGACTAGGGTTTCCCGTGTCTGAGAACAAAAAGTTAGACGAAAAAAGTCAGAGTCAAGTTTAAAATCCCATAGAACAGACCAAAGGACTCCAATGAAAGCTAAGACCTGTTTGAGAGTTAGTCATTATTCCTGAGGTGAAGAGTTCTCGCTAACTTAATAGCGAAAAACTTCACTTCAGAGCAAATAAACTATTTCCTAATATTGCCTTGGCATTAAACAACTCAACTTATATCGACATAACACAACGGCGATTAGTAGTGCCAAAAACATACACATTTCTAATCGCAAACTTTTATCCAATCAGATCGTTCTGAAATTAGTGCAACATTTTTCAACTAGTGCAGCATTTGGTTGCATAGTTCAACTAGCGCAACATTTAGTAGCATCGTTCAACATTATCGAGCATGGCTTCAAAATTCGATTTGTAGGACTCACCTCTCTGCCTTCTTTGAAGAACAACTCTTTGACTTTGTGCAGTTTCTGTTCTCTGTTCAGGTGGGCGAGAGAGGTGGCCTGTTCTATCTTGTAGTTCACTGCCTCCTCCATGAACTCACGCAACAGAGTGGCCGACACTTCCTCCCCAGGGTCCACCATACCCTAAGGAACACGTTAACCTTAGCAAGCCCGGCTAGCTCAGTCGGTAGAGCATGGGACTCTTAATCCCAGGGTCGTGGGTTCGAGCCCCACGTTGGGCGTAACTTTTAAATTGCCACTTCTGCAGTAGACATAAATAGCGAGAGCGTATATTATTATAATATACTGCTTTTCTTTAAATTCCGTGGATTGCAAATATGCGGTTCTCATTGGTTCTCATTTTAAGCATATTCTACCATCCTAACCTGGGTAATTTCAGCTCAAGTTCGGTAAGAATAGTTTCATATCAAGTCCCACGGATTCATGGTCGTGACAGTTACATCTGAACTTATCTCGCTCATGTATCATTAGGCTAAGTCTATCTAATAATTTAAACTATTGGGTAAAATAATGATTAATTGGGCACATTGGGTATTATCTAGACACCGTGATAGCATACCCCTGGAATAGCAGTATCTCCCGTATCCTTGCGAGTAATGGCTACAAATTCCAAAACTGGCTTTCCTTTCTTCACCACTCTCTCCCCTTTCGTATCCAGCTTCCATCTAAATCAATCATTGTCTTTTCATCATCATGTCACGGTCAGAGCGAAATACCGTAGCAATAACCTTGACTAACGACGGGGGGGGGCGACTAGTAAGGACCTATGACAAATTCATCGTGACTTATTTCCTTTAAAAGCCTGGTGTTAGATCGATTTATCATCCCGCTTCTGATTGCAAAAAGTCAAATCACACACAAAAGAGATTCAATTCTAAAACATACCCGGCAGATTGCCGGAAAATAGCCACTGTTGATTCCCATATCCAAAATTGTGATTGAAAGAAGAGAAAAAACTAATAAAAAAATGATTTTTGTACACAATTAATTTTAAACTGTAAACTATTTTGATGTCACTTTGGAGGTGAACATACTCCTGTTTCGTAGTGAGACGACAGAGCGGCTAGCATCAATAACAATAAGCATTAGAGATGGTAACTAAGAACAAAGTTCGCGTAACAGGCATCTAAAAATGGGCTTTATGAGTTTATCACATTTCTATTTCTGATTTCCTTTTTTGATACTGACTCTGTTCATTTCGAATTGCTTTGCTGCGCAACTGCTGTCTAGAAGCACTTTGAGCAGAATGAGCTAAAATGAAACTAGCTTAGAGAAGACAAAAAGATTTCACGCAAAATGTTGAACAAGCTGCGAGCTAAGGTAAAGCAAAATATTTTAGTTCGACGAAGTAAAAAACATAGCAGGACAAGTCCTGACGTACAATTCAAAGAATTTTCATTGACTAAACAAAAAACTAGACCTGGAATGAACTATGAATGGATTGGGAATTTAGAAAAAAATGCGATACAAAAAATCGAAAAAAATTAGTAAAAACCAAAGTGAAAACCAAAAAACCACTAGCGAGAATACGAATTTTTGTTCAAAAGCCGTTTCCTCAATCTACTTTAAAATTAGAGCGAAAAAAAGTCACGCCGCAAAACCACTCGCTTTTTCGCTCCACTTCCTGTTTCGGCGTGACCAAAATCGCCACTCCAATTTGACTTCAAAAATCATGAAAATGTGTGAAAAGATCTTTAAAAAAAAGACAGCACCCCAATACAATTCAAATTCTTTGAATTGTAAAAAAAACATAGCAGGACAAGTCCTGACGTGCAATTAATAGAAATTTCATTGACAAAACAAAAAACTAGACCTAGAACAAACTATGAGTGAATTGGGGAAATCCATTTTAAAAAAATATATCAACAAATAAAAAACAGAAAATCAATGTTAAAATGCCGCATGTGAAATTGTCACATGTGAACGAAAAACCACTAGCGAGAAAACTAATTTTTGTTCAAACACTGTTTTCTCACTCACTTTTTCACAACTCGCTTTTTCGCTCAACTTCCTGTTTCGGTGTTACCAAAATCACTACTCCAATTTAGGAGCGCTATGATAGCCGGATGGGAAGCTGAGGCAGCTATTAAACAGTTGAAAAGAAAATCAATAATTTCCTCACAGGTTGAAAAAATAGGGGTTTCCACTTTTACACGATCAATGGTGATTTACATAGTTATATAGACACAGTAACAAATATTCCTAATAGGCTGGATATAAGTTGATGAGGAAAAATGTCTTCGAATTAAATTCCAGAACCGGTGAAAAATAGTTTTGAACAGTAAAAACGACTTAGTATAAATCATTTAACGACACACCAAATAGACTTTTATCCTAGCATAAAAATAACATATAAAAAACAACCTACGAGAAGAAACTAACAGCGATATGAATGCAACACCTTGAACTTGAAACGAAACTGATTAAGAAGAAAACCACGAAACAAAAGAATAAGCTCTAATCATCTGTTTTACTTCGACGTTCATTATGGGTAGTCGCTCCAAAAGATCATGACTATCAATCAGTAGAGCGTGTTGTACTGCTATTCTGTAGAGTTTCTGCTTATTCGCTCACAAGACAGAAAAATGATAACACCTTGAAAGAAAACAACACCAAACGAAACGACAAAATTTCAATTTTAAAGAAAAATATAACGCAACTGGTCCCAAAACTGGATCAAAATCTTTAACTTTTCAAATTAATTCGAATAAACTTAAATTGTCAGAAAATACCTCGGAAAGACTAGCCAATGACTCAAAGTAGTGTTCAAAAACATCAAATTGATTTGAAAGTTCCTGGAACACATATAAGCAGGATAAAAACGAATTTTGAACGAATAACATCGAATCAAAAAAACATAGCTGGACAAGTCATAAATTGCCATCCAAAAACTAACTTAACTAAATGAACATGACAACAAAGCACAAGATCCTATAAGCGTAAAATTAAACAAACATAGCCGATACATTGCCAATATAGCTGCGAAACAGACGTACGTGGTCTAAATATTGACAGCAGCCTATGCAGAAATGAATTGATCCAGTTGTCAATCTTTTAAAAGACCAAAACATTTTCAAACTAAAAAGTTCTTTTAAAAAATCAATTCGTTATTATATTTTGCTCGCCATGCTTTATGATTAACAGTGATCATTATATAGAGGCGTCCTATATTGCCCTTAAAAGGGGTTGGAATGATAAAATTAGAAGTCGTTTAGAGATCGAGCTAAGTTAGTTAGAATCGAAAATTTATCACAGATTAGTTCAGATTAATGCTCACCGCCGATTAGTTTAAGAAATAATGTCATGCACATACGCGTAGCAAAAGAACAGTGAAATAGTGACAGGGAAATATTTAAAAATGCTCTTTCGAAACTAGCGGCGTGAAAAAATGTAAGACGATAAAGAGCGTCAGACGACAAACTTAAAACAAAAACCAAGATCACCGCAATATAGCTACGCTCAGCTTACAGCTTCGCAGCTATATTTACTAAGACACAATCAGAAACACGCTTAATTTTATTGTTGTGAGATTAAATGATTCTTATAGAAAGAGAAGGTTATTTTTTTTTTTAAAAAAACAACGTTTTGTATAAAAATGCGAGCTCCGAACCTTTGGTCCAATATTTCAAAAAAAACTTGAGTTGAGTGGGACAGTGTTGGAAAAAGTTGAAAAGACTGATTGCGATAAATTATCATATTTGCCATATCTTTAAAGCGAAAAAAATCTAGTCCTCAACAGCTGGGTTTTGAGATTAACGAAAAAGAATGGCCATTAAGGGATTTGGCACGAAATTGGAAAACAAAGATTTTGCTTTTTTGCTTACACTAAATAGATATTTTTGCGGGGTCATTTCATTTCGCGGACTCTGCAATTAAGCTGCCCTTCTTAACAAAAGATAGAATTAAACTATATGGAGGGTAACTGAGAAAAATGGCGTTTCTTAAGTTTTACTCACGAATACGGTGACACCCTGTTTTATATTTTTATTGCTCCAAAAGAAATCTCAGTGATAAAAAATCTCTTCATCGCGCAAAAAGTGGGCACTGGAACTTTTACGCTGAGGACTTTTACAACTGACATTTTGCTTCTCATCCACTTCTCTATGGCTTGACCATAAAAATTAAGCTCTCCTAATTTCAGTTATGGGTGAAATCGGATAGAATTCTGATGACGAAAAAAAACGCCAATACAACGTCGCCTTCGATTAGCGGCCCACTAAAACATTTGAAAATAAATATCATTTGCATCTTATGCATCAAGGGAGGAAAACAGATCCATTATACCTAGTAACAATGGGATCCGCTGCATGATTCGGTCCCCATCTACCTAATAGACCACGGCCCTTGAGACCTGTTCGACCGATTGGATTCCGGGGAAGGAGGTCATCTTTGCCCAGAGAGTACTGGCCCATGAAGCTCCTCCTGTCCACTTTCTTCAGAGTGTCCAATTTGTTCCAAGGCACCAACTTCTTCTGGCTGGCACTGCAAACAAAACAAGAAAAGGAACGTTAAAAACCTCCAAATTGTACAAATTCAGACAGAAAATTTCCTGATTAAGAAATCCTTCCCGGCAGGAACTCCGAAAGGCATCAACTCCGACTAATCTTAGTTATAACAATTCGAGCAAAACATGTCCAACATTTTTATATACAAAATACACGAGGGATGCACTTTGTTTTCTTGTTACATCCAATTGAAAAAAAACCTTTTTGTACTAACAATTCTGGGCTAGAGAAGTCCAAGTCTGCCCACGCGGGTCCTTCTAGCACCAGGGGGTGGGTGTAGCTGGGGGGCTCGTAGTCGTACCAGACCTTGTCCCATCCAATCAACGACCGAGGGACCTCCATCCTGCGCACCTGTATACACATTCATGGCTACTTAGTCAATTGCACGACCCAATTAATTTTTAAAATTTTCTCATAAAACTCGAAAACATTATGTAAATCTTATATCGTCAAATCAATATTGTAAAAATCATCATTATCATCTTGTAAAAATTTGTTAGGGTGGAACGGGTGTGCAGGGTTGTGGATGGGGGAATGATTTAGGGGAGGGTGGTCAAAATATAAGAAGCGCCCTTCCTACTATGAAATTGTCTCCAAAACAGTTTCAATTAATCATATATTTAGAGTCTAGTTAGCCGAAACGCTCTACAAGAACTTAACGCCCTCCGGTTACCTGTTTATCCCGATTCCGAGGACGGAAAGTCAGAAGGGTAAAAAAAATAGCATGAAATTTAGCCGGCAGATTAACGGATTAGCTGCAAAAAGAATTGCGGGCCGCATAAAAAAGATAAAAACAGATACAGATATAAGTTGCAAATTTATCGACGCAGCTCAAAAATCTATGTACAAAACATTGAGAGATAAATTAATAAGCCTTGTTTAAATTCATTCCGCTAGAGCTTAATTGCACATCTGAGTTCCTTTGACCTTAACTTTAAGTTTTAATGAGCAAAAGTCATTTTTATGACTGACGTAAAGCATGTATGATCAAAATCTAATCACGCAAATGACAACAAAACCTTTGTTAGAGATAGTGAGAAATGACGTCACGCGCGCAAACGCCGTTAGTGAGAGGAAAATTTGACTTTCTCAGCTTTGCCGTGTGAACGAATCTACACCAAAAAAGAGCGTCAGACGACAAAACCCAAAACATAGCTAGAAGAATTCCGCCAGTAGCCTGAAGCGTCGGAACTTGACAAATAAAACAATAATAAAAACCTTTTGTCTCAAAACATTACCTCTGTACTTGAACAGATTTGATTTAAAAATTTGGTGCCAGTTGCGAACTCAACCAGAAAGACCTAAGCATTGACATTATTGGAAACAGCTAAAAAACAAAACAACTACGAAATGATTTAGAGACAACAAAAAAGGCCACACATATTTAAAGCAGAAGGCCATACATTTAAAGCACATATTTATTGAATTTCATATCATCAAAAATATTTGGTAACGTTGATAAACCGCTAAAACTATTAGAAATGTCAAACACTAGGCTCAAAAAACTGACAGGTCGTAAAAAATTGAGAAATAACTCATTATACTGGTTTTTACAAAACTAGAACTCAGCAATCAAACTGATTTTTTAATAAAAAGAATATATATATTTAGGCCTAACTAGTTTTTGTTTTTCAGTCATAACAATTGAAATGAATACGAGAACATACTTCTCTCTAGTCGGAGAGATTATAGACAAAATGCGTACAAACTATTGCAAAATTAAATTAATCACGAGAAAAGACAAAAGAAATAAAATGATAATCAAAGCAAAAAAAATTGTTTAATACCAAAACCGAGGCCCTAAAATAATAGCAGAATAAATAATCAGTCAAAACTTTCAACAAAACTTTGGCAAACTCTAATTGCTGCATTATATTAAATAAAATGAATTGCAAAAAAATTCGGGGAAAAATCCGAGAAAAGGCTTAAAAAGTTAATGAGTTTAGCCTTTTTCTTAGATTTGTTTAAATTTACCCTTAATATTTATCCAAGAAAAAGGCTAAAAACATTGAACTTCTTCAACAACTGATTAAACCAGAGCTAATAAAACTATAGGTCATAAGAGAAATCTAGAACAACACATGCTGGGTTGGAAAGAATATGGATTATGGACACATTGTAGATAAACATAAATATATTTCAGTAAAAAAAATACTATCGTCATTTACCATTTGATACTTAAAGAAAGTACTTAGCCATTCTCCTGTACAGATAATAAAACTAAAAAGAGTTCACAAATTCGAAACATTAACATATTTCGAAAAGAAATGTAAAAATAAATCTCAAATTTCACTTCTGAATAACTATTTGCCGAATTTCTAAGACTTATCGCAAAAAAACTTTCAAATATCATGGAAACAAAATTAAAATCCCTGAAGCTGGGCAAAAACTCTTTTTCTAGAAACTAAAACCAAAATACAAACAAAAAACTGAGAAATATTGGACAAAAAACGCCAGAATCAAATTAGCATTTGTACAATTTTTTGAAAAACAAAAAGATCTCACGTTAGAAAGAGGCATTCAATGCATGAATTATCAAAAATAAATTGTCATATGCACTGTGTTTTGAAAACCAAAACGACCGCCAAAAGGTCGAGAAATGAAGACGTTAATGGAAAAAAGTCGAAAATTGAGAAATATGAGACCATTTTGCACTTGAAACGCAATGTTAGGCTTCCAAAAACCCAGTAATATCAATTTCAAATGGATACCTAATAACTAAGAGCATTGACTAAAAATTGACTTCACAAAAACACATTACAAGCAGAAAAAACTGGGCCAATTGGACGAAAAAAAACAACTATACGCGCTGTAAAAGAAACTTTTTTCAAATCAAAAAGTCATTAGAAAACCCATACTCCTCTTCGATTCGTAAGAAACCAGGAACACCACAATATAGCTAACCTCAGCTTACAGTTTCACAGTAATAAAAAGACTGCATGACTTACATAATAGCTACAAACTTCGTTCGAGAGCAATTAAACAATGAAATATTCACTACCAGCAAGGTATCATAAATGATCTTCTATAACTGCTGATATGTTTACACCTTTATGACTGTATTCATTTACAGAAATGGCTATTTCATTTCTTAGCAGGCTACACAAACAATTACTGGCACAAGAAGGTGCATTAGTTTGTTCATACATGGTTTCAGAAATTAAAATATGGGAATGGGGATTCAAAATGTTTTAAATATGCAAACTCACAAGACCGCATGCAATAGGCTTACACTTGTTGACAAAAAACACACATAACGCGGTAAACGGCTTGTTTTTACATGGTAAACGGCTTGTTTTTGAGAACATTTTTTGGCCGTTTCGTTTTCACATAATTTTCTTCTTTTATTTTAATATCAATCGCCGCATAAGTTTAATGGATCTACATTTGCATAAACTAACCAGTTTGCTTACTGGCAAATCCAGATTGAAGATGGCCATTTTCCATTATCACCATTGTTTGAGTCCCACGTGAAATCTGTTGATCTTGCTTATGCCTCGATAATTTTAAACAAGATTTTTCACTGTGAGCTCAAAAACTTTTGAGCAAGTAGAACAGATTCCACGTGACTCCACATTCCGTTGCTTACGGAAAAAGTATTATAACCGGCTTAAGTTATGTTGACTAAAAGTGGCTTCTAAAACAGGCAGGTAACCATGAAAAATTGCAATTTGTGCGTTTAATTTTGTCATCGAAGGTATGTTCAACAACCAACCTCGTAGTAGTCCAAAGTAAGAGCCTTGACGTGTTTGAGAGGTGGAGAAGGAGGCTTATTCTGAGCATTTGCAGCTGTCAGTTTGTTACTGTCGTTCGGAGGGGCTGACGAAGCTACAGGTTGGACAGTCTTCACACTGTCAGGCCGCAACTGGCCATTCAGAGGCGAATCTAAAATGAACACCCGCATTCAATCTCCGCCTACCTCTTCGCTATTTTAACTGCTTCCTTTCTTCTAGTTAACAATTTTCAAGTTCGTCAGAAAGTGTGGACAAACTATTGCGTGTTTTGCCCTGATAAGGGTTGAATAGCCACAACAATTGGTAGATGCCATTTTAAAGGTTTGAAAGTTTCGATTAGTTAAAGACCATAATCTACCGATTCTACCGTAAAAGGAAACGGTTCCAATTGTAGATTAGGCAAACTTAGTTTTTGATAGAGGGAAAAACGTTTTCCCATTTAAGTATTATGTTACATAAGTGTTTTTAGCGTGAATCTTGTAGCGGGAATTATAGTGGCAAGTCTGGGTGGGTCTTTTATTACGCCTGTTAATTTCAGAAGCAACCGTGATAAGTATTTGAAAACCCAGTGATAGGAATAT
Organism: Convolutriloba macropyga; assembly: GCF_964194025.1. NCBI lineage: Eukaryota > Metazoa > Xenacoelomorpha > Acoela > Convolutidae > Convolutriloba > Convolutriloba macropyga. Next base: position 19,452,830 of record NC_134472.1, read on the forward strand.
CACATAGCAACAAACACATTTTAATCTTAAACTGACAAAGCTCTATGAAAGCAAAAGGTCATTTTTATTAAAATTGGAAGAATTCGACCTGCTTCCACCATAGATCACATAAGTCTCATCATTTGTAGCAAAAATAGAAGAGACAAAATTTCTTCCTATGGAATATTTGGCTTTGACTGACGTTTGAACAGATCTTGCAGAATGTGGTCAAAAGGTAAAAACCATAAAAACTGGGATCTTTTTCGTTTGTGCCCCCCCCCCCCCCGCTTAGTGGGTGCATATTGCACCCCCAGACACACGTATCATATTTTTACATAACTATTTACTATGTAATGACACCTGTTCCGTAACTGGGGGTGCATAACGTCCTGGGGGTGCATAAAAGGAAAAGATCCAAAAACAGAGGGCCCAAATAATAGCCTTTGAGAGGCTGACGGCGGTTATTAAACACTAGAATCCTATTTATTACTCTAAAGTATTCTAAAACAGACGTCAATGTTCTAAAAGAAATAAGTCGAGCAGACAGACATCAGCTGGAAAAAAAAACCTGTAGGATACCAATCAAACTCTTCTTCGAATAGTAAAAACCCGTACAAAACCAGCACTCTTCTTCGAAACACAAACCCCACGACGACACCAATAGGCTGACCATCGCTTACGGCTATTCAGGGGAACAAAAATGCATTTACTGTAAGAACTTTCAATACAATAAAAACAGAAAATATCAAAAATCTCATTAGCAGACTGAAATTATGTTCCAAGCAATTTTTTCACTCTAGTTCAAAATTATTTTTTAAAAGGAATTAGACCTTGACAGCACTCGCTTTTCGCTTCGCCACACAGAGTGAAAACAGGGATAGCTCCCTAATACAAATCAAATACTTCAAATCAAAGCCAAAGATAAGGCCATTTTTTTAAACATGTAAATTACTCACAATATAAGGTTAGATATCTACATGCTCTAAAATGTTAAATAAATTAATCAGCATTGTTATTAACATAATAATCTTCAAATTGTGGCTGTTCGTTCTCATAAGTAAAAATAGGATTTGAAGGCTCGTCATTATAATAACTCACCAGAAAACAAGTCAGGAGGTGGTAGTGGTCTGTTAGGGTTACTTTTGCCCTTACACACAGCATCAGCCACAAATTGCATCATTGAGTTCATATAGTCCAGCTGTTTGCCCACTGTGTCCATCTGTAATCAACCATAACAGCACATTATTCACTGAGCTTAAGAAGAAAACAAGCTTCATTTACACGTTACAGCAAGTTCGGAACGTTTCATTCCTGAATGCATATTACCCCCCTTTGAGTCCGGAAGAGGTGGAATACCAGAACTTCTACTAATGCCACTACGATTGAATATTGCCAAACGTTTCAGTTATCAAACTCCGAAGCCGAGTATTTTTTATAACTTTGACTGATAAAATTCGTGTGGTAATGTGCAATAGCAACTCTCGTTGCTATTACAACAGTTGCATAACTTACACCACACTGCAGCTTAGTGTGTCTTTTCCGCCACTCTTCATATAGCAACAGTCGCACGAAACAGTGGTCTAATCGAAACTGAGTTTCATCAGTTTCAGATGATCGAGGTATTCAATGGATGCCAACATGAATTTTCATTATAAGTTAAGCAACTGCTGTTATCGCAACAAGAGTTGATTAAAACATTTAAGTCCAGAAAACTTAGCATTCTCTATATTTTTCGCGTCATTGTTTGTTTGAACAATAATATAAAAGTTTCAAACATTTAGTTATACAGCTTTCGATGAGACTCAACAAGGTCTCCTTCAGTGAGACCCTTCAGATGAGATAGCAAGGTGAATCGATAACGAGCGTACGTACATTATGTTCCACTCAGTTATTTACTTAATAAGTAAATTATCAAAAATTCAAAAAAGAAATCCGTTTATTTCGATGCATCTCCACGGATGAGCTATAAACATAACATAGCCGGCAGATTGCCGGAAAATAGCCGCGATAGACGCTCGTGGCCTTCCAGGAATTGAAACACCTAAAGAAATAAGATAGACAGATCGACCACCAGTCCTTCAATAGACCACTAGACTTTTCGGGTTAGCTTCGGACTGTCAATTTTTGACACATACGTTCTATAAGGAAAACGCCCTTAAAGAGCTATTTCAAAATTGATATTCGAAATCAAAAACTCAAGACTGATAATCACAAATTAGGTCATATAAGATTGGCACAACTTAGATGCACACTATTAACTATTAAATCTTCATTAAAAATTAAAGTTCCATAAGTGAGTTCAGAAGTCAATTTTTTGAGTGAGGTAAGTCACGCAATTGACCTAAAAGCAGAAACAACGTCACGTACACAAATTTTAACTGCAAAGCAATAGAAGTCACTGAAGTCAATTCCAAGAAGTCAGGTCGTAAGAATCCTCGATGGAGACGACGAATTAAAAAAAAAACCACGATGTCCCCAATAATAGCCGCTATCGCTTCGCGGCTATTATAAACAGAGCCCTCAGATTGCCGGAAAATAGCCCCCCTTGACGCACATCGGGATTGAAACAGAAAAAGAAAACAGAAGAGATAGAAACTGACAAAAATTTTCTAAGTTTCAAAAAGCGTTCTAATTTGCTGTGCCCTACTTAGATTCAGCTTCTAAATTGAAAGCTATACTAAAAATTGAAAGCCCAATACTAAAGTTAGCTAGCAATCGCTCAAATGAACTTTGATAACCTAATGCAAATGCACAATGACTTAATGACCGGGCTTTCTCGGTTTATCCCGTTTCTGTCGATTTTGCTCTTTTGACTTTGACCGTATTCAATACATTGCGTAATTCAATTTAAAGAAAGAAGTTAAAATCTATTCAGTTGAAAGAGTGAGTGAGGAAAGTGAAAAGTCAAACATGACTTATGTAAAACGAAAAACGTGATCAAAAGGTAAAGCAAATGAAAAAACATAGCAGGACAAGTCCTGACGTACAATTCAACGAATTTTAATTGACTAAACAAAAAACAAGACCTAGAACGGACTATTAATGGATTGAAAAAACCGTTTAGAAGAAATCCAATCCAAAAAATTGAAAAAAAACCGGCGAAAATCAAAGTGAAATTGCCGCATGTAAACAAAAAACCACTAGCGAGAAACCGAATTTTTGTTGAAACACCGTTTTCTCACTCTACTTTAAAATTAGAGCAAAAAAATTTCACGCCGCAAAACCACTCGCTTTTTTGCTCCACTTCCTGTTTCGGCGTGACCAAAATCACTACTCCAATTTGACTTCAAAAAGCATGAAAATGTGCGAAAAATCTTGAAAAAAAAGACAGCGCCCAAATACAATTCAAATTCTTTGAGTTGTAAAAAACATCAGGGCAAGTCCTGACAGAATTCAAAGAATTTTCATTGACTAAAGAAGAAACTAGACCTAGAATGAACTATGTATAAATTAGGAAAAACCATAAAGACGAAATCATTTCAAAAATCGAAAAACAGTAAAAACCAATGTCAAAATGACGCATGTGGACTTAAGCCACAAGAGAGATTAAAATTTAGATCAAACACCGTTTTCTCACTCTACTTTAAAATTAGAGCGAAAAATATCACGCCGCAAAACCACTCGCTTTTTTGCTCCACTTCCTGTTTTGGCATGAAAGTGAAATGTGGAGGATCACGCTCACCAAAAAAAGAAGCCAGTAATCATATTAGAATGCAAACAATGCGTACCCAAAATCCAAAACAAAACTGAAAACCAAACACAAATTGCTGGAGCAAAAATCTCTGCTTAAAAATTAGTACTTAAACTCATCACTTCAATTTGACTTCAAAAAAATGAAAACGTGTGAACAGATCTTCAAATATACCCAACAGATTGCCGGAAAAAAAGCCGCCGTTGATTCCCATAACTGAGATTGGGATTGAAAGAAGAGAGAAAACTGATGAAAAAATGATTTTTGTACAAAAGCAATTCTGAAAGTGCAAACTATTTTGATGTCATTTTAGAGCTGAACATACTCCTATTTCGTAGTGAGACGAAACAAGGGCTAATATCAATACCAATAAGCGATTGAGATGGCAACTATAAACAAAGTTAAAAACGCATCTAAAATTGGGCTTTAAAAAGACAAATGAAACATACCCGGCAGATTGCCGGGCAATAGCCGCCGTTGATTCCCATAGATCGGGAGAAAGGTTGGGATTGAAAGAAAAGAAAACATAGCTGGCAGATTGCCAGAAAATAGCCGCAATAGATTCGTAGATCGGCAGTCTAAGAAAAACAGTAAAAAAGACAGACCAAAAAATTCGTCTTTTAATTGAAGGCTGATCTGTTATAATTTGATTAAAAATCTGTATAAGTTATTGCTGCCTCTATTAGCTGATCTAAAATAACCTTCATTTAGAGTGACACACACCCATTTGACCTTATCTCTTTGAACTAAAGTAAATAAAAGTCAATTTCAAAGTGAGGAAGTCATTTTTGAGAGTGAGGTAAGTCAAGCGTGACCAAACATTTAATCACGCGCATGAACAAAAAAACTCGCTCCACTAAGAGCGAAAAGTGACGTCACATATGCAATTCAGTTGAAATTGCATGAACGAATGAACAAAAAGTGGCTGTGACGTCATATGGTCGTAACAAAAATCATGACGACGAAATAAAAAAAAACCAAGAGAAGGCCAATAATAGCCCCAGCTATCGCTGTGCGGCTATTAAAAACTAGTATCATTACCACACAGGGCTAGTATCATTACCAATAAGCAATAGAGATGATCACTAAGAACAGAGTTCGAGTAACGGACCTCAAAAATCTGACTTTATGGGTTTGTCCCGTTTCTATTTCTGATTTCGTTTTCTGATAATGACTCTGTCCATGTCCATTTTGAATTGCTTTTCTGAGCAACTGCTGTCTAGAAACAATTTCAGCAGAATGAGAGAAGAGTGAAACTAGCCTAGAGAAGCCGAAAAGATTTCACGCAAAATGTTGAACAAGCTGTGGGCAAAGGTAAGACGAAAAAACTCAAGTACGACAAAGTTTAAAAAAATAGGAGCGCTATAATAGTCGGCTGAGAAGCTGAGACGGCTATTGAAAAAAGACAGCGCCCCAACACAATATATATTAAGAAGACATAACCGGAATATTGCCGCAATAGTTGCAAAACAGACTTTCGTGATATAGAATATAGATAGCAACAGATGCAGAATTTAGTTGAATCAGTTGCCAACCCTTTTAAAGATCAAAACGTTTTCAAACTATAAAACGTTTTTAAGTAAGTACAAATCAATTTGATAGTGAGGAAAATTTTGCTCCACTTAAAATAAAAAATGGCGTCAAGCACACAATTCAGTCGCAATTGATTGAATGTATGAACAAAAAGGAGATTTGAAGTGATTCTGGCGTCATACCGTCGGAACAAAAATCTTGACGACGAATCAAGAAACGAGCAGGACAAGTTCTGACTTACAATTTAAAGAATTGTTATTGACTAAACGAAAAATTAGACCTGGAATTGAGCATTAATAAAATGGGGAAACCGTTCAAAAATTCCAATCAAAACATTAAAAAAAAACAGTTAAAATCGAAGTCAAATCGCCTCAAGTGAAAAAAACGCCAGCGATAAAACGAATTTTTGTCCATACACTTTTTTCTCAATCAACTTTAAAATAAGAGTGAAAAAATATCACGCAGCAAAAAGACTCTCTTTTTGCTCCACTTCCTGTTTCGACGTGACCAAAATCATCATTGCAAGTTGATTTCAAAAGTCAAGAAAATGTGTACCAGATCTCATAAAAAAGACAGCGCCCCCAATACAATTCAAATTCAAATCTTTGAATTTTTAAAAAAAAAACACAAGGCCATAATAGCCCCAATGTCACTTTGCGGCTATTAAAAATATGTACTCGTTCCAAAGAATAAAGTAAGAATAAAGATTTGATTTTTATACTGATTTATCTTAACTTCGCCTCAAATCACAATCTTTTGCTCCTGATTCACTTCTCAGAGATTTTTAAAATATCTCCAAAAGCCTCACTTGCATTAATAACTTAAAGCAGTTCAGAAAAACAACTTCCTCGACTAAAAAACACATGAGTTAAAGTTTAAAGCTAAAAGTTTAAATTGTAAAACTGCTCAATGTCAGAACCTACAAAATATTCATCAGCAAGCATGAACATAAATAGTGTCTTCCGAGCAAAAAAATATTTTAAAAAAATTCTGGATCAAGGAGCTTAACGTCTATTTGATTTATCGCCTACTTAAAAAAACTCCATAAAAGATATCCATGGCCAAAACTTTCTAAACAAAAATGTGATGCTGGTATAAAGTTCCCATGAAAGTTATTAACCATGTCATGAAAATAACCTTGGACTCGAGCTGTTGAACGCGTTCTGAGAGACTAGTAGGGTCATCCTCGTTCATGGGGTCAACCAGACTGGCAAGAATCCTCTCAGTGTTACCTTCAGCGTGCCTCACGTGGTACTCCAGTTTCTCTCTTTCCCCGCGATCTAACTCCCTACACACGTAAAACCAATTATTAAGAACCGATCACAAGAAAAACACAACTACCACAACTGAACAAGAGCTCTCAAATACCCCCATACACATGCAACAAAAGTCTAAAAACGGTAAAAATGGATCCAATTTATAAATGAATGAGCCTCAAGACTGACCTGATGTACTCCTCAGCATTGAGGTCCTCCCACTTGATGAGCTGTTGTATGATGGGTGATTCTTGAATCTTCATTTTGAAGTTGTAGTTGGGCATCCTCACTCTGTCCGTGCACTTGCTGAGGATGAATTTGATGAAGAAGAAAAGATGTTGCAGAAGAATTAGGGGAGGGGGCAGTGCGGGACGCTGGAAGTATTCCTTAAAAGAAAAAAAACGTCAGGGGCGAGGAGGGGCGAGCGTAGTGGCGTGGAGGGGTCCAACCAGAGTGGTTCGGGTGGAATGAGGTGGGCGAGGAGGTGGAATGAGGTGCTTGTTTTCACAAAAATATATATCAATAAGACTAATATAATTGCTAGAAACTTCGTTTGAGAGCAATTAACAATTCATGCCAAGATGTTGCACATTGGGATTGAAACAGAAAAGAAAAAATTAACAGATAGAAATTGGCTGAATTTTTCTAAAAGTCATTTTTTTATTTGGTGTGCAAATTCTGCATATTCCGTTATTTTCAAAAATTACACTTAATTCAGCTTCTAAACTGAACGCTATTAAGCATAAAACTAAAAACAGCTAGCAAACGCTTTGGTGAACTTTGGTAAACTAATGCACCATGAATCATGAATTAATGACCGGGTATATATGCTTATCCTGTTTCTTTTGATCTTTTGACTTTGCTCTTTTGACTTTGACCGTATTCGCTATATTATCTTACTCAATACGTGAAAAAATTTAAAATCCATTCAATTGAAACAAAGAGTGAAGTAAGTCAGAAGTCAAGAGTGAAAATCGTGACTTATGTAAAACCAAAAACGAGATCAAAAGGTAAAGCCAACTAAAAAACATAGCAGGACAAGTCCTGACGTACAATTAAAAAAAATCATTGACTAAACAAAAACCAGACCTAGAACTGACTATTGGACTATTTGAATTAAAAAAACCATTTCCAAAAAAAATCAGATAAACAATTTTAAAACTGAAAATCGGTGTCAAAATGCCGCAAGTGAAAAACAACGCCTGGCGAGAAAGAGAAACTTGGTTCAAACAGAAAAAGACCTAGAATGAACTATGAATGGATTGGAAAAACCATTTCCAAAAAAATCAGATAAACAATTTTAAAACTGAAAATCGGTGTCAAAATGCCGCAAGTGAAAAACAACGCCTGGCGAGAAAGAGAAACTTGGTTCAAACAGAAATAGACCTAGAATGAACTATGAATGGATTGGAAAAACCATTTAGAAAAAATCCGATCCAAAAAATCAAAAAACAGTAAAAGTCAAAGTGAAATTGCCACATGTGAACAAAAAACCATTAAGCGAGAAATCTAATTTTTGTTCAAAGACCGTTTTCTCACTCTACATTCCTGTTTCGGTGTGTCCAAAATCACTGCTCGAATTTGACTTCAAAAATCATGAAAATGTGTGAACAGATCTTAAAAAAGACAGCGCCCCAATACAATTCAAATTCTTTGAATTGTAAAAAGGAGAGCGCCTACATAATAGCGGTTGAGAGACTGACGGCGGTTATTAACAAAACAGAAAGTCAATCTCAAAATAATTAGCAAAGATCCCCAATTTGGCTTTTTGACAAAACCAATACATTACAAATAAAAAATGTCCATTAAAAAGGCTAGATAAGATGCGCGAATCAATTTTCATTATCACAGTGAACAAGAGAAACAAGGAGGCTCGGTTTTGTGTGCGCACAATAAATCCGACCCATTTCATATATAAAAAGAGTACAATCCAATGTAGAACCTACATAACAGAACGTTTGTAATACTTTGCCTTATTGAGTTCAGGTCTCAAGGTATGAAGGAAATTTTTCAGAAAAAAAATAACCAACGCCTTCTTATTAGGGACATTTACTACACACATGAGTTTCTCTGACCTTAAATTAATTCAGTGAAAACTTAAATTCTAGAAAACAAAAATCTTTTTGTTAAGTGGTAACGTATGATGACAATCTAATCACATAACTTACATTTTGATAGACAGAGTGAGAATGACGTCACGTACACAAATGCCGTTAGTTAGAGAAAGCTGTCATTCAAACATTGGATTTTTTCTGCTCTGCTGCGTGAAGTAAAACAAAAAAGATCACCAGACGACGAAATAAACCATAGCAGGAAAAGTCCTGACTTTCAATCCAAAAAATCGAATTAACTAACGACCCGACAATCAACGTTTTCAAGCAAAAACAAACAATGATAATCAACACAGAGCATACCCCTATGTGCGCAAAAAACCTTAAAGTAATATAAGACCAATTTCCAAAAATTATATTAAAAACACGCCTTAGAGTGCATAAGTCACTTTGTTGATAAAGATTAAGTCCCATACGATCAAAATCTAATAACCCAAATGACCTAAAAGCTGTTGATAGAGTGAGTTTGCTCAAATACTTGAAAACTGGAAAAATCTGTTTTGTTAAGAGAATTCCTGACAAAGCAGATAAAAGATTTATCAAAACGAAAATCTTATTTTTATTATTATAAGAAAAACTGTTCAAATCATAAAAACCATTAACTGTCGTTTGATAAATTCAAAAAAACAGGAGCTATACAAGTTAAAACATTTACGACATTTTAGATAGATAAACAGTGAAAATAGAAGTCAATTTGCTTCTACACGACGAGGAAAAATGGGCTTTCAAAAACCCAAACCATAATTTTATACGAAGACCAATTTCGCACTTCGAAGATAATATAAAAACCCAAAAAAAACCACGCCCCAAAAAATACTATGATCAAGAAATTAAAGTTCCTCATTAAAAAGGGGTACACAGTTACCAAAGAAATACATTGAAGCAAAAGGAAGCGTAAAATATTTCAAGCTGAGATTTTATACCATCGGCTGACTTTCGTCTTTTTTGCGACAAAGTACAGCACTATTAAAATGCCGCTCTGCTATTAAAAGGAAAGGAGTCACGACTTTATTTAACCACAGATAGTTGACAACTTTTTTGCTTCTCTAAAACAAATTAAGTTTGTATTTATATTTAGCCTTTTGTTTTTTGGAGTCCCGAACATTCCCAAAATCAGTAGTTGAAAATCAGTAAAATTGGAGTGATTAACAGATGTCCAAGAAAAAGATAGTAAACATCAATTCTGAGTATAATCTCATGAAAAGTTAGAATTGAAAGATTTGAAGGCTAAGATAATACTACTTTCCAGTGTTTAAGTTAAACCATCACTGGCAAATATGTTTAAGGGTTATGCGGTGAACGACTTCTCATTTCAGCTTGATGAAGAGAAAACTCAAAAGCTTGAAATGGCACCAAAATGGCATCTTGAAAAACCCAAATGGCATCAAATTAGTTAAAAATGGTTCAATGAGCAATTTCTATATTTCAAGTTTTTTCACGGCATCATTTATATTTTAATTTTGAAAAAAACTTCTTCTTTCTTATACCTTAGTAAAACTAGCACTAAACTTTAGTACTTTTCAATTTTTGAGACAGTTAAAATTCCGAGTGTTTTCATTCTGTGTCTTCTGATATTTAAACTCTAAGTTGATAATGGTCGAAAACGTAAATCTCAAAGTACATACCTAGAAATCAAACTCTGCTGTAAATGGTTCAATGAGCAATTTCTATATTTCAAGTTTTTTCACGGCATCATTTATATTTTAATTTTGAAAAAAACTTCTTCTTTCTTATACCTTAGTAAAACTAGCACTAAACTTTAGTACTTTTCAATTTTTGAGACAGTTAAAATTCCGAGTGTTTTCATTCTGTGTCTTCTGATATTTAAACTCTAAGTTGATAATGGTCGAAAACGTAAATCTCAAAGTACATACCTAGAAATCAAACTCTGCTGTAAAAGCAGAATCGTGAAATTTGTCTAAAAAGAGACGGTCAAATATAAAATTTTAACTTTCGATCAAAGATCAGAAATGCATGTGCAGAAAAAGGACTGCTCGAAACAATGGTCAAAAGTTCTCAAACTAAATCAATTGGTTAAACTTGATATAAATTTTTAAGACCTATTTGATTGCAAACACTATTTCTCAGTAAAAACTTTGCCTTTCTGCCAGCTGTTGAGAATAGCAGTTTCCACAAACAATATAGGTATCAAAATACAACCATATTAAATTACAGGGACAATTCTCACAATACATAGCCGACAAATTACCGAACATAGCCGCCATTGACCCCTGCTCGGCGTTGAGATTGGAACAAATAGAAAAGAAAACGAGAAAAACTGACGCAGCCTAATTTTATCTAATTGTTTTAATTAAGCCTATAAATTAACGACAACTGCGCCCCACGAGAAGGCCAATTTTTGAGACTAAGCGGCCAATCCAGAAGAAGAGCAACAAAAACAGGCAAGACACAAAATCTAAAAATATTTAAGCAAGGAAAAAAACTTCAAGTCTTAAACAAAGCCGGCAATGCCGTATAATCGAGATAGAAACAGATACAAATACAAATTGGGAAAGTTATCGATTAAAAAAAAGCTATCTGACTTGGCTGACCAAGCGCGAAAGTTAACTGAAGGATGTCAAAAGCAATATTAAATTATCGATACAAGGTTTATATAGTCTATAGTTGAGAAAACAACAGAGAGACGATAAAAAGTGTACTTGTTGTGAAGAATTTCACGACAAATACAACTTCAAAACAAAAGTCACAAAATAACTTATTTTTTAAGCAAGTAGTAAAAAGTAGTGAAAAACTTGAGATCTTAACTGAAACTATCACATAGCTTCTATTAAGCCTCATTAGGGGGCCAATGAGACCAGTCACTAAGGAGATGGACAACAGCCAAAAAAGTGAAACAGAAATAGCTGATTCTTCATTCAAAAAAACAGTATGAGTTATTTAATCTAATAACTTCCCTTTGATGAAATCAAAAAAACAATTAGTCGCTATTAAAACACATGCATGACATTTTGGAACCTTTGGTTTAAAAAACAAGGAAAAAACCGAAGATTTGTTTTCATTGCTTTCTCGCTCCATTTTAAAGGTAATTTGAAGAACATAGCTGGCAGATTCCCAGAAAATAGCCGCAATAGCTTTGTAGATCTGCAGCCTCAAAAAAACAGTAAAAAAGACAGACCAAAAAATTCCTCTTTTCATTGAAGGCTGATATGTTATATTTTGATTTAAAATCTGTAAAAGTTTTTGCTGCCTCTATTAACTGCTCTCTAATAACCTTCATTTAGAGTGACATACACCCATTTGACCTTATATCTTTCAATTTAAAGAAAAGTCAATTTCAAAGTGGGGAAGTCATTTTTGATAGTGAAGTAAGCCAAGTGTGACCAAAAATTTAATGACCCAAATGAACAAAAAACTTCGCTTCACTAAGAGACGTCACGCACGCCTTTCAGTAGAAATTGCATGAACGAATGAACAAAAAGCAAATTTGAAGTGGTTGTGACGTCATATGGTCGTAACAAAAATCGCGACGACGAAATTAAAAAAAACCAAGAGAAGGCCAATAATAGCCGCAGCTATCGCTGTGCGGCTATTGAAAATTAACAATTCAGACCTACACGATTTTTCGCTGCCTTCATTGCTCCAGTATGATTAAATTCACCACTCTAATTTGACTTCTCATTGAGATCAAAAATTCGAAAAAAGTGTGAACGGACCTGTAAAAGACAGTGCACCAATACAATCCAAAGCCTTATACAACCTCCAACATAAAACAAAATACACGTCAATATAACCACGCTCAGCTCACAGCTATAATAAAAATAATAATAATAATAATAAAAATAATAATAATAATAATAATAATAATAATAATAATAAAAATAATAATAATAATATTATAAAAATGATAAAAATTAACAACAATCAAATACCACTTTGACTAAGAACTTAAAGGGTACGAACTTAGCAAAAACATTCATCGAAACTTAAAGAAGCGTAAGAAATTTTGAGCTGAAACTTAGTATTTGCTGACCTTACTGTTTTTTGCTAAAAGGTTTAGCAATATTGAAATGACACTCTGTTAATGAAATCAAAACAATATCTTGTATTTAGCAATTGGCTTCTTTGGAGCCCCGAAATTTAGATGTCGAAAGAATAAGCAAATTTTCCTGAGAATCAGTAATACGAAATCGGTAAAATTAGACGGGTAAGCAAATATTCAATAAGTAGATAGGAAACCTCACTTCTGATCGTACTCTAACGTAAGGTTAGAGTTGAGAGATTTGAAAGCTAAGATTATCTTACCTTCCATTGCTTCACTTAAACCATCATAATGGCATTTTTAATTGGATACCCCGTAAACATCTTAATTCTATTTTTTTTACATCTCATCTCATTTTATCGCATATTATCTCATTTTACATCTTATCTCATTTTTACCCAGTAATCAACATCTTATCTCAGATTAATCAAGAGAAACTTAACCAAAAGCAATTTTATAACAACATAGCTGGCAGATTGCCAGAAAATAGCCGCAATAGATTCGTAGATCGGCCGTCTAAAAAAAGCAGTAAAAAAGACAGACCAAAAAAATTCGTCTTTTCATTGAAGGCTGAGATCTTATATTTTGATTAGGAATCTGAATAAGTTATTGCTGCCTCTACCAGCTGCTCTTAAATAACCTTCATTTAGAGTGACACACACCCATTTGACCTTATCTCTTTGAATTAAAATAAATAAAAGTCAATTTCAAAGTGAGGAAGTCATTTTTGAGAGTGAGGTAAGTCAAGTGTGACCAAAAATTTAATCACGCGCATGAACAAAAAAATTCGCTCCACTAAGAGCGAAAAATGACGTCACACATGCAATTCATTTGAAATTGCATGAACGAATGAACAAAAAGTCGCTGTGACGTCATATGGTCGTAACAAAAATCATGACGACGAAATAAAAAAACATAGCAGGACAAGTCCTGACGTACAATTCAAAGAATTTTCATTGACTAAACAGAAAAACTAAACCTAGAATGGACTATGAGTGAATTGAGAAAACCATTTTTTAAAAAAAATAGAAAAAAGTAAGAAAAAAACAGAAAATCAATGTCAAAATGCCGCATGTGAACAAAAAAACCACTAGCGAAAAATTAAAATTTAATTCAAACAAAAAACTAGGCCTAGAATGGCTTTGAATGGATTGGGAAAACTATTTAGAAAAAAATCCGATCCCAAAAATCGAAAAAACATTAAAAATCAGAGTGAAATTGCCGCATGTGAACAAAAAACCACTACTGAGAAACCGAATTTTTGTTCAAACACCGTTTCCTCAATCTACTTTAAAATTAGAGCGAAAAAAATTCACGCCGCAAAACCACTCGCTTTTTCGCTCCATTTCCTGTTTCGGCGTGACCAAAATGACTACTCCAATTTGACTTCAAAAATCATGAAAATGTGTCAACCGATCTTAAAAAAAAACATAGACGGAAGAATTACGGAAACGACTCGAAGTAGAAATCTGACTATTCTCACTAATCAGATGCATCACCAGCATTTTATCAATCGACAGACAGTGTAACCAATTCACAAAGAAAAGACTGGAGTACTGGAAACTTGACAAAGGACCAAATCAAAAAACAATATTCTCTAAAAATCCAAACAAAATTCTCTACAAAAAGATAACATGCGGCTTCCCATCCATAACTCAAAGAAATCAATTAGTTATATATTTGGCTAGATCAATCGCCCACCTAGTACTTGCAGAGAAACGTTAAACAACAAACTAAAAGAAAAACTCTTTAACGAATTAGAGATTTGTATAATTTGTTTAAATGAAAACTGTCCTGCTAAGCCTTCAAGTGCAAATTCATAGTATCGACACCTACAAAAATGCTCTTTATTGAGAACAAGTTACCAACAAAAAACATTAAATTGGAAGAAATAGGCAATAAACTTAGAAAAAAGACAAAAAGTGGCCAAAATTTGCTCTGATATACTCGATTTTCTTTAACAAAAACAACTCGAAACTAATATCAACCAGAATGAGAGACATCCAAAAGAGCTACAACATTTGACTTTCACCAGAAAACTCCCCAAATGCTATCAAAGGTTGAGGAAGAACAGAAACGACAAATTGAACAAATAAAAAATAGAGAAAAAGTAAGGTGTTTTTTTAAATTTTACAAGAAAAAATAAAGCCAAATAAAGTTACTTTGAGCAAATAGGGCAATGAAATGCTCGCAAAAAAATGGGCAAGTCATAGCAAGCTAAAGAAATTGCCTACCATTGAAAAAAAAAAACGAAAAAAAAGCCAAAAATTTAAAAAGTGGTTAAAAGATTCCTAACTTTTCTGCCAATTTTCTTCAGAAAAAAGGTTTTATAACAACCAAATTGTAATCAATTTGTATCCCTGATGATCCTTGAGTAACGAGCTTCTATGCAAATTGCACTTAAAGCAGTAAAACAAAACAAAAGGCCAAAACACATTAAATTTCGTCGAAAAATCAGCAAAACTGATCAAAAACCTTTAAATTTGCATAAAACTCAAATTAACTACTTGAAACCTTCAATTCCTATCAGAACGAGCCCAAATCCAATACAATATCATAATCAAACCTCATAAACAATAAAAATTGCAAAAAAAACTGCTTTTAAAAGCCGCACGCGAACAAAAAAATTTCGCTCGCTCAGAGAAAATTTTTTCACACATCAATTTCTCGCTTTCTCAAAAACAGCTGTATGAACAAAAAACCACTCTCTTTTCGCTCCGCTCTTCACTTTTGTTCAGCAACCAAATCACTCCAAATTTTTTCACGCGTTTCATTTCCCGCTTCAAAAATCACTCCAATAAAATTGATTAAAAAAAAGGACTTCTCCAATACTCCTCTTCGAGTCGTAAAAAAAGACAGCGCCCCAATACAATTCAAATTCTTTGAATTGTAAAAAAACCAAGAGAAGGCCAATAATAGCCCCAGCTATCGCTGTGCGGCTATTAATAAACAATTTCTATAGTTCAGGTTTATAGTTCAGGTAATCGGTTGCATTTGAAATTTAAATATGATTTTTTTGTTCTTTCCTTTTACAGTGTGGTTATGCATGGCTGTGATTGTTTACAGTTCACCTGGTCCAATAAATTTCAGTGAAGTCTCTATTTAGGCGTATGAAAATTCTAGAGTTTGAAACATTTGTGTCCTTTCAGAACCTAGGTGATATGCCTCAGATGATGAAATGGAAAAATTAAATCAAGAGTAGCGCACGAAACAAAGAAAGCTGAGACGCCGTGAAAAGCGAAAAATGGGAACTCTGTTTTTTAAGGGCTTGTCAATGATTCCACTTTTTTCTCTCCGTAAATTTGTCAATCGGAAAAAATTTGTCTTAAAAAAGGTCCGAATGTCAAAAAATTTCCAACCCCAAATAAATTTGGCGGGTTGGAATAAAACGATTCAAAATCAATAAGAAAGCCCTCTTACTTTGATGAGTTCGTATAGATGAAATTTCCAGAAAAGATCAGTTCTTTCCTGCACTTGCTCGAATGTGTAACTGAAACATATTAATCGACAATAATTATTCGTCATAATAATCAGCAACTGGCAGTCATGATACCAAATCTATTTATTTTTGATAAAATGGATCTATACTGATATCCCAAATCCCCTCTTGCTTTGTGAGCATAAATATAACTTTCACGGCGCCAGGTCCTCGTTAATTGTTAAACATAGTGACATGCTATATAACAGACTGTAACTGGACAGGAACTGTCGAAGCCTGTATTTTCAGGAAAAATTTACTGATTTATATACAACCCTGGGTATGGGGTGAGGGGCAGAACAGATTGCGGTACATTAATTGAAAACCAGTCTGGTTAGTTTTGATAAGTGAGTTATGACAGCTTAGTAGACTGACGTGAACATGGCAATGAGGACGTTGAGCAGTAGGATGTTAGTGAAGAACATGTAAATGACAGCAAGGAAGATTGTCACTCCATCCACGTGGCGAGGGGACTCACAATAGAGAGTGGAGGCAGGTCTGGCTGACATGGGGGGAGGGGATGTGTCGTTGATGCTGGCACACCTCTCCGGATGATCAATCTTGTCAGAGTCTGAGAGAAAGAGAGAGAAATAGAGAAAGGTGCAGTTAGTCAAAGTACAGAATGCTATCTGCACAGATTCTTCAGAGTTATTAGAATAGAACTTCAAGAGAAAAAAGACTACAAAAGATCGTTAAAAAGTCACTCAATTTGATTACTCGACGCGTCCGAACGGAGAAAAGGGAGAAAGGCCTAACCCTATCAATGAACTATTAGAAGACTAAGAAAAAAAAAGCTATTTGACTTAGCTGAACAGGCCCGAAAAATAACTAAAAGATGTCAAAAGCAATCTTAAGTTATCGATTAAAGGTTAATATAGTCTATAGTTGCGAAAACAACAGAGAGACGACAAAACAGTCAAAGAAAAATCAAAAGGCTTGAATGAATGCTTATACAATTAGAATCTGGAATAAATTATTGGACGGATCAAACAAGGATTGTTAGTGAAGTTTAGTTATCCCGCTATCCATGACTCATCGATATACTGCACCTGAACATTGCAATGAGCATATTGAGGAGAAGAATGTTTGTAAACAACATATAGAGCATCTGTAGCACTAACGCTACCACGGGCTTCTCAGGGCAATCGTCACCCCTAGCACCTTCATACGATTCCGATGAGCATGTCTGCCCAACTGGAAAGCAATAATTTCTCATTAAAAAACAACGAACCTTAACTTCTTAAAGAGGCTTCAAATGATGTTGTCGATTTCATTATAAACCACAGCAACAACCTCAGATTCAAACATGCCAATTTTGGCAGTTTTTACGGTGCAGTTTATATTTTAAGAGTGCAGCTGAATACTGTAAATGAGACCATAAAAAAATGATTTTATAAATGCTGAACCAATGACTATCAACTACGTCAAAAAGGGCAAAGGTAGCTTTGTCAGAAAGTTAAAGAAGGAAAACTCAACCTTGAAAATAGGGCAACAACTATAAATTTTTCTTGGATTAAAACAAAACCTGTAATGAGTTTTTAACGAAACAAAATTATCAAACGGCTGAGTCAGGTAGTAGATTATGGACACTTAGCCGGAAGATTACCGAAAAATAGCAGCCGTTCTGATGTGGATCTCAGTTTCACTAGATTCCATAAATAAAGCTCTATTTCAACCTCTAAATTGGAGGGCAATGAGCTTAATACACTACCAATTAGCAGTACACTCTAAGAAACTTTGATTACTTAATGCACTAAGTCTTTAAACCTTAAGTCTTAGTGCCAGGGCATTATTGGTTTATCCCGTTTCTTTTGAATTCGTTTTTCCACCTTTGCCGTATTTGCGTAGATTTGCTGCTTGAATTCTACATTCGATTAATAGTTATTTTTGGGACTAAGCTACAAACTTACAAGAAAAGCAACAAAAACAGGCAAAACACGAAAATCCACGGTTTTTCTAAAGGACATAGTTTGAACGTCAACGTTTTTTCAAACGAACGATTCCAACGTCAGTGAAAGCGTTAGCCAAGAATAGAAACAATTAAAACATCTTTTTAAGTTGCATTAGCAACCAATGATTGGTTTGACGATTAATTAAATTGATCTGATCAATAATCAAAGTGATAAGACAACAAAAAAAACAAAGTTCAGGAATAGTAGTTTAAACTTTTAAAAATCAATTGAGCTATCACATAGCTTCTATTACGGCTCACTAAAAAACCAATCAGACCAGTCATTAATGAAACTAAAAAACAGTGCAACAAAAACAACTACAAAAACAGCTTAACAAAAATCAAAGAAAATTTATTAAACGAAACAATGTGTAAGCAAAAAACCCATTAATGGCTCCTTGATGGATTAAAAAAATAAAACCATACAATATTGGAACACAGGTACGAACTTTTCAAACTGTAAACTTACACTCGAAAACTGAAGTGAAAATATTGCATTGAAAAATCGTCAATTTATACAAAGACAAACTTTGCCCTCCATTTCAAAGGTAAGTTGAAAGAAATATCACGTTTTAAACCTACTCGATTTTAAGCTCCCTTTACTACTCTAGCGTGAGTAAAAACGCCACTCTAATTTGACTTCATCACGAGAAAAAGTAGCAAAAAATGTGAACAGAACTTCGGATGTTTACAAATGAGATTGCCTGAATAATAGCCGTAGAGAGGCTGACGGTGGCTATTAATAAGATCATTTTAAAGCTATGAAATAGTCAACATGCGAAAATTGTGCCAAATACGAAAAAGAGAGAAGCTGATATTCTCTACAATTCTCCTAATCTCTACGAAAAATGTTTCAAATCTTAGATGTTTAAAAAGCTAGTGACTGGAACTCTTCGATTTAATCTGCAAGTTAAAACTTTTAACAATAAAAAATGCCCGGCAGATTGCTGGAAAATAGCCGCCGTTCATTCCCATAACCAAGATTGGGATTGAAAGAAGAGAAAAAACTAGTGAATAAATGATTTTTGTACAAACAATTTTAAAGTGCTAACTATTTTGATGTCATTTTGGAGATGAACACACTCCTGTTTCGTAGTGAGGCCACACAGGGCTAGTATATTTACCAAAGAGCAATAGAGAAGGTCAATAAGAACAATGTCCGAGTAAGGCGCGTCTAAAATCGGGCTTTATCCCGTTTCTATTTCTGATTTCGTTTTTTGATACAAACTCTGTTCATTTTGAACTGCTTTGCTGAGCAACTAATGTCTAAAAACACCTTTAGCAGAAGGAGAGAAGAGCGAAACTAGCCAAGAGAAGTCAAAAAAATTTCACGCAAAATGTTGAACAAGCTGTGAACTAAAGTAAAGCAAAAAATTCTTATTCGACGAAGTAAAAAAACTTAGCAGGACAAGTCCTGACGTACAATTCAAAAATTTTCCTTGACTAACCAAAACCTAGATCTAGAATGGACTATGGGTGAAGTGGAGAAAACAATTTCCAAACCATTTCCAGAAAAGCATTCCCAAAAACCATCAAATAAAAAAATTAAAGAAACTGAAAATCATTGTCAAAATGCCGCATGTGAACAAAACACCAAAAGCGAGAGAGATATGGTTCAAACAAAAGTAGGCCTAGAGTGAACTATGAATGGATTGGGAAAACCAATCAGAACATAGCCGACTACCATCGGGCGAATTGCTCTCAAACCACCGCTCAGCGGTTGTCTTTGTCAGTAGCCAGCCACGCTTCAGTGAGGCTAGCTTTAGCTTAATTGAATGGCCGTGAGGGTCGCGGGGTTGCAACAGTTGTGGGGGTGGGAGGGGGATCTTTGGCTGCAGGGGGCCCTACGGCCAGAACGATGTGCAGAGGTGGAGATTCGGGACAAATTCTAAGAACCACCCTTCACGTCATAAGTATGTCTCCAAAACAGTTTCTCTGGATCGCACACTTGGAGACTAGCGACCCGAAAGGCTCTAAGAGAACTTAATCTCGACCATTGGGCGCTACCTCTTTATTCCGTTTCTTAGGACGAAAACTTAAATGGGTCAGACGAGAAAATTGGTCAAGCGAAAAATCTCATTAAAGAAGACCAACAGGACTAATATAATTGCTACAAAATTCGTTTGAGATCAATTAACAATGATATCCGAAAAATTGCTAGTTAGGTCATTTATGATAAACCTTTTCAATTATAATTCAGCGGTAATGAAGGCAATAGATGATGACATTACGCCACATAATAGCAGCTGAAGTGCGGCATCAACAAAAGAGTTAGGGAGAGAGAGAGAGAGAGAGAGAGAGAGATAGAGTAGGAGAGAGATAAAATGTGAAAAAGAAAAAGCAGAAAAAACCAAATCAATAGAGAAAGTGAAAGAGAGCGACAGCCAGGAATATTTTCCATGATGAGATTCGACTCTGCAACTTCTAGTTTTCTAGCCTTCATAATAATTAAATCATATAGAATAAAACTGAAACTGCTAAATTTTAAAAAATTTTCATATTTTACTTTGAATAAGTGTTCAAAACCATTTTTGTCTCTGAAGTTCTCCCATGTATCCCATCAGCAAGAACCAAAAAACTTCGTTGACCAGTAATGATCGTGAAACTCAGGAAAGGACAAAAAATATTCAAAAATTCTTAAAACAATAGCAAATTTTAGCATAATCTTGCTAAAATTCGTGATATTAATATCTTCAAAACGATTTCATGGTTTCATGAGAATGTTCAGAATCCCTATTTCAGGCTTTAAATAGTTTCACTGGCGCGTAGAGATCCATAACCTTGGAAGAAGAGGATAATTTTCCAAAAATTTGAGAAAAAAAATTAAATTTTATCAAAAATTGCATAAACTCGAGTCACTAAAACTTTTATAACCATTGATCAACTATAGAAACTATGCGTCAGCTTGTCAATAAAACCTTGGAAGAGGTCCCGGGCCCATAATGCCGGAAAAAATCGAAAACACTAGAAAAAATTGAAAAAATTGCAAACATTTGTCGAAAAAATGCTAAAATTTCTGGTGTCAAAATCTCGAAAAACTTCCCTTTGCATATAAAAACTATATATTAACTTAATATCAAAAAAATAGAGAAGGTTGCTTGGCTCTAGAGGCTGGAAAAACCTTAAAAAATGACAAAATGTCTAAAACTTGAAGAAAATTGTGACATTAAAAAATTGAAAACGATTCCATGGCAGATAAAAATTTTTCATTACCCTCTTATCAAACCCCTAAGGAGGTTTTCTGGCCCTTGGCTCTGGAAAAAGTTGAGTAATGACAATAAATGTCAAAAAATTGAAAAAAATGGAAGTATTTTTTTTAAAAAAACGCTTCGTGATATTAAAATGTTGAAAATCATTCCATTATCACTAGAAACTATGCAGTAACTTACTATCAAATCCTAGTTCCTTGACACCAAGGGTTGAAAAATTTCGCAAAATGACAAAAAAACACGAAAAAACTGCCGCATTTTGAGCTCAAAAATCCTTAAAATGACCTTTTAAACTTAAGCTAGGGCCTTCCCAAGGGCTTCACCACACTAACCACTTGAAGGACTACTAAACGCCGCTAAGAGGCTCTAATGAAATTTAATGCCGGCTGGGCTTTACCTGTTTCTCCAGTTTTTAAGGACCAAATGTCAAATGGGTCAGACGAAAAATCGGTCAAGCGAAAAATCGCATAAAAAAGACCAACAGGACTAATATAACTGCTACAGACTTCGTTTGAAAATGGAAGTGAAATTGCCGCATATAAACACAAAACCCCAGGCGAGAAAGATAATTGTTGTTCAAACACCGTTTTCGCAATCTACTTTAAAATTAGGGTAACAAAATTTCACGCCGCAAAACCACTCGCTTTTCGCTCCACTTCCTGTTTCGGCGTGACCAAAATCAAAACTCCAATTTGACTTCAAAAATAATTGAAAATGTGTGAACAGATCTTAAAAAAACATAACCGGATGAATTCCGGAAAAGTCTCGAAGTGGAAATGCATCTAAACGCCATCCAACTACTCATCAGACAGACAGAACGTGCCGCCACTAATTAATTTATAACTATCTTGAAACCAAACCAAAAAAGTAAAAACAAGAAAATCAAATCTGAAGCAAAATATGATAAAAACATCTGATCAAACTTTGTTATAAGTTTAGATCCCAAAACAACATTCTCTGCCAAAAACACTTCATTAGAAAAACTAGTAATTACTAAAAGCACTTATCTCAAATACTTGAGGCCAAATTAAGAAAAAAAAATTCTTAAAAACAACTTGCACTAAAAAACTAGAAAAATTTAACAAATTTTTTATTACAAAAGCATAAAAATCCATAGAAAAAATTGTTTCGACCAATAGGGCATCCAGAAGCTCGCAAGACAATAGGCAAGTCATAATGGGCTTAGAAACTTGTCTAAAAAACAGGAAAAAAACAGCAAAAAATTAATTAAAATAATTTCAATTTCCGCCATTTTTTGTCATAATTCTCAACGAAAAATTGATTGATATCCCCAAAACTGTAACCAATTGTTATCTAAATTTTGCTATCTAAGTAGAAGGGGTCTTTTTAATACCCATTTGAGCTAGTAAAACAAAACAATTGTCAAAAAAAAATGCAAAAAAAAACACCCCGAAAATCAGCAAAACAAATGAAAAACCTCCAAATTAGCATAAAATCCATACGAATTTTCAGAAACCTTCAAACCACTACCGGAACCAGCCTAAAATTAACACAAAATCATAACTAAACCTCTTAACCAAAACAAATGACAAAAAACTGCTTTAAAATGCCGCATGTGAACAAAAAATTTCGCTCGCTTAGAATTTTTTTTTCACAGCTCAATTTCTCGCTCTCTAGAAAACAGCGATATGAACAAAAAACCACTTTCTTTTCGCTCCACTCTTCATTTTATTCAGCAACAAAATCACTGCAATTTTTTCACGTGTTTCGTGTCCCGCTTCAAAAATCACTCCAATAAAATTGATTAAAAAAAGACTTCTCCAATACTCCTCTTCCAGTCTTAAAACAGACAGCGCCCCAATACAATTCAAATTCTTTGAATTGTAAAAAAACCAAGAGAAGGCCAATAATAGCCCCAGCTATCGCTGTGCGGCTATTAAAAAGAGCGGTCAGAGGATACAACAAAATCTAAGAGTTTCGCAGTTTAGCTACACTAAGCTTACAGCTTCGCAACTTTGAAAAAAGACCAAAATCTATAGAACCGCTAACAGCCATTAAAACACTATTGATAGTCTGGCCATTTATTTTCATGGTTGTAACATGAATGAGCTAAATACTGATATTGAAACTTTTGTCGTATTAACTAAAATACTTGGCAAAATCCACACAACGGGAGTTGTAACTTATAAACACTAAAACTATTTTTCATGCAAGGATTGGCAGTCTTGCCGAAAGTTGGCCATTTCGTCAGATTTCTTGCTCCTTAGTAACCATTGCTTGTTTTTTTTCCGAGCGAGAGAGAGAGAACGCGACGAGAGCAAAACTCACTGCCTATCTCTTCCAAGAACAGTTCTCCGAACATCTGCCAGTAGGGGTAGTAGAAGATGCCCTGGAATATCTTGTTCCAGTCACTCTCATTGGGGAACATGATGGCTTGGAGAGCAACTCCGTAGCTGATGAGAAACACGAACAGGATGAACAAGAAGAAGGCCAGGTCTTGAATCTGCAACATAAAAATGCAAAAATACAATACTACAGTGACCTTTGTTCAAAATGTTCCAATTTAAAAAAAAATGTTCAAATGTAACAACCACTTTCTTAATGTCAGTGCCCAAAGTTTGAAGACGTGTTCGAAAAGTCAAATTTCAATTCGTGAACGAAATGGTTCCAGGAAAAAAATCTGTAAAAACAAATATTGCTCCCGAGTCGAACATGAACACAAACATGATTGCAGTAGTCGCTATAAACTTCATTTAAGAGGAATTAAGACGCCAGATAATAGCATCGGAATTAAAGCGTGCAGATGATGGATAAAAATTAAAATTTATACCGAATTTTAATTTACCAAAACATTTAAAACAGCAAAAAACGCTGTTTTTCAAATGTAAAACGCATTAATCGAAATACAAAAGAAGACAAAACATACCCGGCAGATTGCCGGAAAATAGCCGCCGTTGATTCCAATAAGCATGATTGGGATTGAACGAATAGAATATATTGAAAAAAAAAATTTTTTGTACAAAAATATTTTTTAAGTCCGATTTATTTTGATGGCATTTCGTAGTTGAACATACTTCTGTTTCTTAGAGAGAGGCTACAGGGATTACTATCAACACCAATAAGCATTAGAGGTGGTAACTAAGACTTATAGGAACGACGTTCAAATAGCGGGCATCTAAAATTGGGCTTTATGGGTTTATCCCGTTTCTATTTCTGACTTCAATTTTTTATACCGACTCTGTTCATTTTGAATTGCTTTGCTTAGCAACTGATGTTCAAATTCACTTTTAGCAGAATGAGAGAAGAGAGAAACTAGCCTAGAGAAGTCAAAAAGATTTCACGCAAAATGTCGAAAAAGCGGCAAAATGGTAAAGCGAAAAAAAGTTTGACGAAGTAAAAAACATAGCAGGACAAGTCCTGACGTACAATTCAAAGAATTTTCATTGACTAAACAGAAAACTAGACCTAGAACGAAATATGATTGGTTTGGAAAAACCATTTAGAAAAAAATCCGATCCAAAAAATCGAAAAAACAGCAAAAGTGAAATTGCCGCATGTGAACAAAAAACCACTACCGATAAAGCGAATTTTTGTTCAAACACCGTATTCTCACTCTACTTTAAAATTAGAGCGAAAAAATTTCACGCCGCAAAACCACTCGCTTTTTCGCTCCATTTCCTGTTTCGGCGTGACCAAAATCACTACTCCAATTTGACTTCAAAAATCATGAAAATGTGTGAACAGATCTTAAAAAAAAAGACAGCGCCCCAATACAATTCAAATTCTTTGAATTGTAAAAAAAAATACGAGCGCAAAAATAGCCGGCTGAGAAGATGAGGGCGGCTATTAAACATAGCTAGATAAAACCAGAATGTGCCGCTTATTGATTTGTCCACGGTAAAACTTTTGCTATTCACATTTTGGACCTTAAGAGCACAGGAAACTAAAGACTTTAGCAATTGCTAAGATACCAGCATCTCTTACCCATTAGACGGATCACTAAAAACATTTTCAAAAGTTTTGAAAATTCAATTTTTCAAATTGTTTTTACCTGGGAAACTGTGACAACAATTTGTTGAACTGTGAACTGAGCAGCACCCACAAAATAACAAAAAATACTTTTTTGGTGGTCGAAGAAAACGCCGAGAGTACGAAAATAGCAATAAATTTAGGCTTTGCATTTTATAAGTCAGGAGCATCTAAAGGAAAAGTAGTTTATTTCTACACATTATAATCTTGAAGATCAAATATTTGGAAAAAATGCAAGCTGTCTTTGATACCTCTTCAAAGGAATTGTTGAGTACCCATGATAACTACCCTCACCTTATTTCACAAAAAGTGACCAAAATTCTGAAATCTTAATTCATTATTTATCTAAAATGCTTTTGTAAGCTGTGACAGCCTTGCTTGCCGGTTTGGGGGATGGAGAGTAAAAAAATCAGTTCTTGGCTTTTGTCCTCCATTCCATCGCTTTGCTCAGAGATTATATATTTTAATTTGGTACACCGACATTTAGGTTTTGAGATTTCTGTATGAAAGAAGAAACCGTTTGCAGGGAAAATGATAAAATGCAGGAAAAATTGGGAAATTTTCCTGCCATTATTTGCTTTTATTCCACTAGTCTATGGCTCGGTCATCTTGGATTTAGAAATGTTTCTTTTTTAATTTTGTTTTTTTTTAAGTTTCAGGGAAATGAAAATATTTAAAGATTCACTGTTTTGGGTAACCGAAAATCCATATTATTTGTTAGTGTCGTTTGATGGCTCTCTCTTCAAAAAAAGACTCCAAATAACCTGTGAGGTGCACAACTCGCGAAATTTTTTATGCTGTTTTCTCCAAGACAGTGGTCCCCTAATTTTCGTCTCCAATTCTTTTTTAGTAACATTTTTCCATTGAAAGAAATTGATTTGATCCCGCGACCATTGAGAAATTAGCAAATATAGCTGATCGCTAATACTAAAAGATTTTATTGAAAAGATCTTTTCAACAAAATTCAAATTCCTTTTTTCGTTTTGGTCGCCATACTTTATTATTAACATTATTTAGGCGTCCAATACTGACCTAGAAAAGGTTAGAGTGATATCAAGTAGCCTTCATAAAAATAGAAGTCATTAAGAGAGCTAGCTAAGTTAGTTATGATAAAAAAACTTATCACACAGTTCACCTTAAAACTCACCGCCAATTAGTTTAAGAAATGACGTCGTGTACAAAAAATAGGAAAGAGCCGTGAAGAGGCACAAAAGATCAACAAAACTGCTCCCTGGATGCTTGCGGCGTGGAAAAAAGTAAAACATACCCGGCAGATTGAGCGTTTCAAGTTAATTATAAGAACAACCTCCAACTCCATTTCCTAGAGAACCAGCTCTACTGATTACATGGTACACAGAAAGCTGTCAAAGTTAGCTGCTCATTCCCGAAATGATACGATTGCAGTAATGCACCATTAGAAAACACGCATACTATCGCGTTTTAATAGCATTCGTGAAAAAATAGATTGTGAAAAGGGAACATGAATCGACTAACGTCGGATGAACTGCTCTCAACCAACAGGCAGGGGCAATTTAATTTAGAGTTGGTGTACCTTAGAAATGTTTTATATGTGCAAAAAGGGTTCCCCACAGGGTTCGCACCACTGCCCTCCCGGTGGGCAGTCTGACATCTTAACCACTCATCTATAATGGTCTTCATTTTCATTTCGCTCACAATCGCTATTACCAAAAAACTTTGTTTCAGAACGAGAGAAACTTAGATCACTCAAAAAGGAAGAACCAAAGTGTGAAAAACTCACTCAAGAAGTCAACGAATGTTCTAGAACAAAAGCGCAAAAACTTCAAGCCAAAATTTTGCATAAAAAGACAAACATACCCGGCAGATTGCCGGAAAATAGCCGCCGTTGTTTCCAATAAGCATGATTGGGATTGAACGAATAGAATATATTGAAAAAAAAAATTTTTTGTACAAAAATATTTTTTAAGTCCGATTTATTTTGATGGCATTTCGTAGTTGAACATACTTCTGTTTCTTAGAGAGAGGCTACAGGGATTACTATCAACACCAATAAGCATTAGAGGTGGTAACTAAGACTTATAGGAACGACGTTCAAATAGCGGGCATCTAAAATTGGGCTTTATGGGTTTATCCCGTTTCTATTTCTGACTTCAATTTTTTATACCGACTCTGTTCATTTTGAATTGCTTTGCTTAGCAACTGATGTTCAAATTCACTTTTAGCAGAATGAGAGAAGAGAGAAACTAGCCTAGAGAAGTCAAAAAGATTTCAGGCAAAATGTCGAAAAAGCGGCAAAATGGTAAAGCGAAAAAAAGTTTGACGAAGTAAAAAAAATACGAGCGCAATAATAGCCGGCTGAGAAGATGAGGGCGGCTATTAAACGAAAAAGAGCCTCAGACGACAAAAAGAAACAAAAACCAAGATAACCGCAATATAGCTACGCTCAGCTTACAGCTTCGTAGCTATAAAAAAAGACCTGTAAGGCGATTTGGCGTGATATTGGAAAAAAGCGGGAAAACGGGTTACTCTGGTAGCACCTCCTGTGGTCCAATTTCTTATGAAAACAAAAAATTAATTTATGCCCCATAATTCTGAGGACTCTCTTAAATTCTTTCCGAAACTTTAGGAATTACAAAACAATTTTGATGCCAAAAAACCATCATCGATTTGCTCCATTTCGTTTTGCGGCCCTTAAAATAACATGACATTAGAAAACTGTTCCAGGCAATAACAAGTTTAGAAATAACCGGCAGATTGCCGGAAAACAACCGCCGTTGATTCCCATAGCCACGATTGAAATTGAAAGAATAGAAGAAAAATTTGAAGTGCGAACTATTTTGATGTCATTTCGTAGTTTCACATTCTCCAGTTTCGTCGTTCATAGCGAGAGGATACAGTGCCTAGTATCAAAATCAAAAAGCAAAAGAGGAGGTAAATAAGACTTAACAAAGTTCAAGTAACGGGCATCTGAAATTGGGCTTTAAAGGTTTATCCCGGTCCTATTTCTGATTTCAGTTTTTTATATTCAATTAGCTCATTTTGAATTGCCTTGCTGATCAACTGCTGTTTAAAATCACTTTGAGCAGAATGAGAGAAGAGTGGAACTAGCCTATAGAAGTCAAAAATATTCCCCGCAAAATGAAAAGCGGCAAAATGAGGTTAAGCGAAACCAAATTTTGATCAACGAAGTAAAAAAATAGCACGACAAATCCTGAATTCCAATGCAAAAAATTAAATTATCTAATGACCACATAAAGAACATTTTTAAAGAAATATTTAATAACAATCACGCCAATAATCCATGAACCTATATGCGCAAAAATAAACAAAAAATAAACAAAAACACTTAAAAAATTTCGTTTTCCAAGGTCTAGTGCTTTGTAAAATAAATTAATTTTACCATTTTATGAAAATACTGACCCCAAACATCCTTAGATTAAGTACATATAAAACAACTTAGGGGAAATCAATGGCAGACAACTCAAAATTCAGGAAAAAATAAGGAAATGCATAACTTCACGAAATCGATTTTCGTGAAGTTATGCATTTGAATAGATGCAATTTTCTCTCATTAGCAACCTTTGAAACATCTCATAAATGTGACCAATAAGACAACAAAAACGCAAACAATTTCGCAAAAACCAATGGTTAGCTTCTACTTTTTGATCATTAACCGAATAAAATTCACCAAAAGCATTAGCTACGCACTGAAAAAACATTCATTCACAAAATCTTCATTAGCAAGCAAAGATATGTCATTTTTACAATAAATGATTAGACAGCAACAAGTACAACAAATACATGCGAAACTCGAAATTCCCCAATATTTTGAAAACGAACAGCGTTTGATTCATAGAAAGCAATATCAGTGACCTCTAGCAATTAACTTGATTCATACTTCGTGATGAATGGACGCGATGCATTTTTGCAACTGAAGAGACCTGTCATTAGTGAAACCAAGAGAAAAGACTAAGAGATAAGTGACAAAAATATGTCTTGAAAAATGTTATTATCGAGGTCACAGCAGTCAATAGCTTTGAAATGAGAAAATTAAAACGATAAACTAAAACTATATGAAGCCTATGAGAGAGGTCCCTAAAGCAATTGATAATAGAAATCCTACGGTTATTGATGAGGGCATAGAGCGGCTAATATCAGTACCGGTAAGCATTAGATATGGTAAATAAGATGCATAAGAACAAAGTTCAAATAGCGGTAGGGTTTCATGGATTTATATCGTTTCTATTTTGATTTGGTTTTTCCCTACTGAAACTGTTGATTCTAGATTGGTTTTCTGACTACCTATTGCTTACAACAAGTTTGAACAGGATGAGAGAAAAATAAAAATAGCCTACAGAAGTCAAAAATATTAAAGCAAAACAAACTGAGAAATAACGTGCAGCGAAAGCTTTATTCGACGAAGTAAAGAAATACGGCCGCTATAATGGAAGCATGTGAAGATAAGGGAGAACACTACAAAAATATGACCAGCGACATATCTCGATCTAGAACAACCGAGCAAAAAATAATAACTTAATGACAACATCTAACAAACCTGTTAAATTTTAAAACGAAATTCTGTAAAAATTGTTGAAACTCAAAAGATGTTTTCAACACACTTATTACGAAACACTTCTTCTTTATTCGTTGAGCAACCACGCGATACTCGAACGCACTGAAGAAAACTTAAAACCTTAGAATTGGTTTATTTATTTTATAATAACATGTGCTATCAAACCATTATTTGTTTTCACATAGTAGCAATAACCCTACAGCCAACCCTATTTAATTATTTAATTATAAAAATACTCTGAAAAGTCAGAAAAAAGCATTAGTTGAAAAAACTTTGAAAAGCAGAAAAATTAAGCAAAACATTGTCAAAAATTAGACTGTTTTCTTCAACTAAAACCAACTTCAACTGATACTAAAAAAATAAAAAACTGCATGAAAACCCACATGAATGCTAAATGCAACCAAAAATTACCCCGAGACGCTAAAAAACGCGAAAAAAGAGTGCAAAAACGGCTAAAAAAGTCTCCAAAACGGCGAAATCACAACGATGCCTCAAGATTACATATATAACTCTAATATGTGGTTGAGATGGTCGAGTCGCACAAAGACAGCACACCAATACAGTCCAAATAATTTAGATTGTAATAGGAGCGCTATAATAGCCGGCTGAGAAGATGAGGGCGGCTATTAATAAAATTAACCAAAGAAAAACTACTAAATGCGCTAGGACGGTTTTTGACATTAATAATCTGCTCTCTTTAACTTGATCGCCAAGTAGCTTTGGATCGCCCAGTATGTTATGCACCATCCACAAAGCTGGGGGAGTTGGGTTTATCACAAAGCCAAGCAATCCACAAATTTTGACATTTATTTGGATACTAACCATTTTAGCGATCATGATGATCTTGGGTCCAAGTTGCTGAGACACTGAACAAGTATGAGTCAGTCTGACGTAGTAAATAACCAAACTGAACACATATGACGTGTGTGCCCATTCTATCATCCTCCTCTTAGCATCACTGTCAATACTATCCGATCCGAAGTGCAATGCAGTTAAGCGAAGGATTAGTCCAACTATAAACAGTGTCAGACCACTTAAGTCCAGTAAGTTCCAAAAACTTGTGACGTAGTACAGTAATTTCTTCGACATCCGTTCTGACTCCTCAATTAGAAGCTAAAAGAACAGAAATATAAGACTGAAGACTTGCTGATCTAATCATATTTCCCAGGCGAACAGATATTATTACCCACCATTTTGCGACAACTGAAACATGGTTCAGCTTAAGGAAGTTAGAGATAAATTTGAAAACTTCCAATAACCCTATTCGCCAATAAATTGAAAATACCATCTATCAAAAACCAAAAACTATTATCGCATACTGCTATTCACATTAACAAAGATATATTCTTTTTAACTTATTCTGGAGATTAACGTCACGCACAAAGTCCCGAAGAATTTGGAAAAATCAATCAATAATAATGTCGATAACAAACGCCACATGTACAAATTTCCCCTTTCAACAACAGAAGATAAAAATTTCCATCTCAACAGCTCGACTAGCGGCATAATTAAAGGTTGCAGATTGTAGAAATAGCTGCGAAATAGACCTATGTGCCGCATAATAGTATGAACAGAAGAGGATATTGAAGTAAGTTTATGGGCTATCGATGCAATCTATAAGAACAGTTTTAAAAAATAGTAGTTCTATTTTCAAAGACATATCTGACAAATTGTCAGAAAATAGTAGCGAAAGCTTCGCTGATCTGCAGTCTCAAAAAGATAATAAAACAGACCAAAAAAGACAAATTTGTCTTCTTTTTTTTATTAATTGCTGAGATGTTTTATTTTGATTAAGAATCCGTATAACTTATTGCTGCTTCTATTACCTGCTCTCAGATAACCACCCATCAGAGTGGCACACTCAGTGGACGTTATCTCCTTAAAGAGTCAATCAAGATGAATTGCTTCACAAACTAATTTTTTTCTCTTCCTCTCTTTCCCATATGAAATTTTTCGCTCCGTTACCTGCGTCGGCGTGAACAAAATCATGACTTAAATTTGACCTCAAAAATCATGAAAATGCGTGAACAGATCTTCAAAAACGAAAGACAGCATCTCAACACGAATTAAATTTTTTGAACTGTAAGAAAAACCAGTAGAAGGCAATTAATAAATAAAGGTTTTCAAAAATTAAATTTTCAAATTTGAATTCAATCCCCGCAATTCAGTTAAAAACTCGCCAGTAGTAAAGGCCACAAATGGAATCACGCATATAAAAGCAGCTGAAGAATGGAATAGACGTATGATGAAAGACGCTCTAACGCATCTTCCGGCGTGAAAAAAAATTAAAACGAAAATTCATTATCAAACTACGAAACAAAACAAAACAAAACATAGACTAAACAAAAAACAACTAGGACTAGAACGGCTTATAATTGAAATGGGAAAAGCATTTAAAAAAAACAGACGGAAAAAAATTTTAAAAAACAAAATCAATGTCAAAACGCCACATGTCAAGAAAAAACCACCAGCGAGAAATAAAACTTTGCTCCAAACAAAAAAAAATGAACTATGAATGGATTCCTAAAACCATTTAGAAAAAAACCGATCCAAAAATCGAAAAAACGGTAAAAATAAAAGTGAAATAGTTTTCTTACTCTGCTTTTAAAATAAGAATGCAAAAATTTCACGCCGCAATACCGCTCGCTTTTTCGCTGCACTTCCTGTTTTGGCGTGACCAAAATCACTACTCCAATTTGACTTCAAAAATCATGAAAACGTATGAACAGATCTTTGAAAAAAAGACAGCGCCCCAATACAATTCAAATTCTTTGAATTGTAATAAAACAACGACAAACGTCGGGCGAATTGCTCACATAAGAAGAGTGAGGGGGTGTGGTCAAACATTTAAGATTAAGAACCGCCCTTCACATCATGAAAATATCTCCTCAAAACAGTTTCCGTGAATTGCATATTTAGAGACTAATGAGGCGTAAGGCTATAAGAGAGCTGCTCAGCCGCTTAATGCCTTCAACAATTTACCTGTTTTTCCCATTTTTTAGGACGGAAAGCTAAAAGTCAGAAGAAAAATTGATCAAGCGAAAAATCGCATAAAAACCTCAGGACTAATATAATTGATACAAATTTTGTTTGAGAGCAAATAACCAGGCGTACCACAATACAGCCGCGCTCAACTTTCAGTTTTGAAGCTATAGTTAAAAACAAACTTATGAAATAAAGTCAGAGTTGGAGACTTACTTGTCTGAACTCTTCAATGGCGAAACTGGCAACCCAAATGCAGAGACAGGACTCGAAAGAGTTGATATCGTCCAGAGAGTACTGGTTCAACACAAACACAGAGAACACTGCCAGAAAAAAGAGATAGGATCCCTGAAACATTGCAAATGAGATGAGAACGTAACAAATTCCTTTTCACCCCAGTGGAATATAACCCTGTACTTGAAATGCTAGATCTCTGTAGTGCCAGATTCTGGGGGTAGACTTTTCCATATAAATTGCCAGAAATTAAAACTTGTGAAGTGGGCGTGTAAATCAAGGCTAAGTGATTCTGCCAAACACACGTCGAAATTCAGTCATATGTCTCAATCCACAACGAGAAAATGTCAGTAAATTAATCAGAGTCGAGTAAACTATACATAATTGACGTTTTTACCTTAATGGTGGTACGTATTAACTATAATGGTAGTCTCACCCCTTATCGAGCTATGCACACTATTGTTAGTGCAAAAATGCATTAGCGTGTCACATAGTGAAAAAAATAGGACCTGTCTGGAAAACTTAGGAAAAGTTTCCTAGGATCATTATTGCTCATAAAAGCTTCAGACTGCGTTACGATGAAAACAACACGTGCTCTTGGCGAATTATGTGTGGGTGCAACAACTGCATGAACGTGAAAAAACTGAATTTTGTCATCTAATAAACTGAACGAAACAAACTGGGGTTAATGTAAAACCCTTGGACTTTTTCCTAAATTCTGTTTTATTATTATTATTATTATTATTATTATTAATATTATTATTATTATTATTATTATTATTATTATTATTATTATTATTATTATTATTATTATTATTATTATTAAAATTTAGTTGTAAATTGCGGTACAATTTTTTGACAGCAGAATACTTTTCCAAAGAATTTGAAAGCAACTAAACCATAACTAATTGATCCACAACGTTTTGTAGCACCGTTCGATAAAGCAGATTCTAGTCATGTGTCTGAAGTTTTCTCTAATCTTAGTCGCCATTAATTTCATCAGTCTCGAGATATATTGGTTCACAATACTCTACGGGTGCCCTGCAAGTACGCAATGTAATACTGCGTGATTACCATTGTAAGAATGTCAGAAAACGAATCTTTTTACTCTACTGGTCAAATTGGCCAAACAATTTTTCTAATTAATCAAAACGACAAAACAACATTGAGAATGAAAATTTTCAACAAACTAAAACCTTCAATTTGCTAAATTAATTCATCACATGCGCTAGGAGTTACAAACATAGCCGGCAAATTGCCGGAAAATAGCCGCCGTTGACGCGCTAGACGCACATCGGGAATAAAACAGAAAAAGAAAAAAAGAAAATGAAATTGACAAAGTTTTCCTAAGTTTCAAAAATTGCTCTAATTCAGTGCTCAGTTTCAGTTAGATTCTAAACCTATACTTACTTCAGGTTCTAAACTGAAGGTTTGAAGAGTACTAAGCTTAATACAAATGTCAGCTACCAATGAAATTTGATAACCTCCTGCACTATGACTTAGTGACCGGGCTTCATCGGTTTATCCCGTTTCTTTTGATTTTGCTCTTTGACATTGACCGTATTCACTATAATGCGTAATTCAATGCGTGAAAGCATTTAGAATCCATTCAGTTGAAACAGTGAGTGAGGTCAGCCAGACGTCAAATTTGAAAATCGAGAATTATTTAAAACGAGAAACGTAACCAAAAGGTAAAGCGAATTAAAAAAAACATAGCCGGAAGAATTCCGGAAACGACTCGAAGGAAAAAACTAACACCCCTAACTAACATAAAGCTTATCATACTGAGTGACCAAAATGACTAACAATGCTTATCCTACTGAATAACACTAACCACTTTAAAACAAGAAAATGAAAAAGAACAAGGAAGAAGTATCTGACCAGAAAAGCAGGTGATAAGACTTTCACATTGAGTAAAACAACTTTTGGCGAAATCCCATGCGATAATATAGTTTTAGTTCGTTGAACCTTTGAGAGAAAAACCGAGCACACAAATTTCAAGTAGAGAAAACTGAGGTAAGAGAAAGGAAAAGAAGAACGAAAAATGTTCTCTGTAAAATTGCAGCAAAATTTAGCCACAAATTATGGATCAAATGCCATAATTATGAACCCAAATCATTTTTTTTAAAACTTTGAATACTAATTATGGTCAAGCTTTCACCAATCCAAACATTGTCGATTTCTAAATATAAAAACGTAATCAAAAGGTAAAGCGCATTAAAAAACATAGCAGGACAAGTCCTGAAATACAATTCAAACAACTGTATTAATTTATGACCTGACAATCATTAACTCCGCTTTAAAAGGAAAAATGAGAGCTGTTAGTAATGAGACTATGCACAATAAAACAACACCATTATATTCCTCTATTTCTCATTGGCAACCTATCATTAAATGTCGATGAGGCCTCTCACTAATAATATTAAATAATAAGACAAAATTAATCAAAAATCGCAAAAAAATTCACTGAAACATTTTGAAAACACTTAGTGTAAAAGTCACAGAACGCAACAGCTACTGGAGGATAAAATTACATCAATTATTTGAGTACTCAACAACCACCGTTGAGACCTGTCATCAATGAGATTAGGTGATAAGACGGCAATAAGTACAACAAATAGTAGCAAAACTAAAAAAAAATCACTAAGATCTAAGATTTTTTCTGAAAAACTAACAACCGTACAAGTCACAAAAAGCAACAGCTATGAACTGAAATGACCATGTCACAAAAAGCAACAGCTATGAACTGAAATGACTTGCTTTAATTGAAGCCTTTTTAGGAATCAATGAGACCTGTCGATAATGAGACTAAGTTGAGACGACAAAGTTGAAAAGAAAAACTCGCAAACTCAAACAATTCGATAACTATTATTGAAAACAATCAGCCTCAACGTCACAGAAAGCACTAGCTTTGAACAAAAACAGTTCAATCAATAAACGTAACCCCTATTAGCAGCATCAGAGACCTGTCCTCAATGAGATTAAATGATAAGACATCAAAAAGTACAAAAAATACTTGCAGAACTGAAAAATTCAATCAAAATTTTTTTCGAAAAAAGTAGAGTCAAAGTCGTAAAAACCACTAGCTAATAACTCTAGCCATCAATTAGGTTCTTTTGTGGCGCATTAGCAACCAATCAGACCTGTCATTGATTGTACTAATAGATAAGACAACAGATAGTTTAAAAAGGGGGCAAAATCTAAAATTCACTAATATTTTATGACAACAAATAGTGGCAAAGTCATTAAAAATATTTTGAGAAAAGTCAAGCCTCAAACCTAATCGATTTTTAGCTCCCTTTACTATTTCAGTGTGACCAAAATCACCACTGTAATTTGACTTCTGACTGACATGAAAAAGCCGAAAAAAGCGTGAACAGATCAGATCTTAAAAAAAGACAGTTCACCAATACAATTCAAATTCTTTGTATTGTAAACAAAAGGAGAGCGCCTAAATAATAGCCGTTTGAGAGGCTGACGGCGGCTATTAAACAATATGAATGAGCTAAGGTCGGGAGAGGGGGCTAAAGAACATTTCCGAGCAACTGAGACTATCTCAAGTTCTTCTTTACGCAAAAAAGCGATGAAAATAGATGAAAGTGAATTAGCAACTTACAAAATTGAGAGAGAACTTTGTGATGGGTGCGTTGTAGAATTTGATGATTCTCTGCATATACGTCAGTCTGGTTCCAGTCCTCCCAATCATGAGGTTTGAGTCGTCGTTGAAGTTGTCCATTAGGGTCTGAGCCCTATTGCCCTGTCGCATGCTCCCCGAACGCTTCGGGTTCCTGAAAGTACGAATAAAATATGGATCTTTTCCGTTTCTGCACCCCTATCGATATTGTCCTGTTCTCAGTAACAGAACAGGTGCCTTTGCCTATAAAATCATTGTGTTATTTCAAGAGGTTTCAGTCCTTCATAAGTCGAAAAGTATATTTTTGCTTAAATCAATATTTGCTTTAAACCCGAAAACAGGGACTTACCCACTGAGAGTGTTGGCTCTGGCCCTGGACTGTCCCCCGTCAATCCCCCTTGCTTTCTGATCTGGGTTGACGTCATTGGTGAAGTAGATGGACGTCAGAATGAGGGGAGGGAAGAAGAGCGCCAAAATGAACTGCAAATTGAAAAACTGTATTGATAGCACACATTCAAAGACATCAATCACACATTAAAAAATGAAAGTTCGAAAAGCATAGAGAATGAAAATGACCCTCGCCAAAAAGCATTTGTATGCCAATGCCTGTTCCGTTTTATACCATTTGTTCTTGCACCAGTTACAGTTTTAAAACGTTTGCGCTTGCGTCGCAATCTTATTGGACTGATTATAATAAGACTCAGAACCATTTTCACCACGTGAAGAATATATTTGTTTTCATTACCACGCGTGAACAAACTAAAGCACAACTTTGCATTTATCTGTTCGTGATTTTTAAAGAAAATCAATTATAGAGGTTTACAATATAGCGTGGAAAAAACAGTTCCCAAAATTCTTTTAGGTGTCAGATTGTTTTTGCGCCACAAGCACCGGCTAATTTCCTATGTTTCTAAATTGGTAACTAAGAGATACTGCAAACAATTTTACAGTTATTGTTGATGAGCCCTTACAGTAGTCATAGAGTTGTAGGGCTGCATGCGACCCATCCAGATGGAATTGAGCAAACTCTGACAGCCAGTCTGTGCAATGAAGCGCTTGCTGTCCGCGACTACAGCTAAGTCAATACAGGTCAACTTGGCAAATGAGGGCTGCTCTCTGATCAAGATCTTCTGTGTCTGCTCATCATTGTCTTCCTGGCACTGGTTAAGGATTCCAATAGCTAGTTCCTCGTAATTGCTGTAATATTGTCATTTCTAGTTAGCATTTCTAATATCATAGTAGGCTTGACTTCTTTGTGTTACAAGCATAATGGGTATATTTCTAACTTTCTCACTAAAATTATTAGGACAGTATATAGGACAGTATACAAATATAGTCGACGAGCTAAATATAGTCTGTACAGAACTTTATAACAATGCACACAACAAAATCATTAATACTCGCTTTTCTCTACATTTCCTGTTTCGGCGAAATCAAAATTACAACTCAAATTTGAATCCCAAAAATTATCAAAATGTGTGAGCTGATCTTAAAAAAACATAGCTGGACGAATTTTTCTCGGGTGTTAATTTCTTAGGCAGATATTTTATTTAACTTTTTCGAGGCCGAGAAAAATTGTTTCTAGCCAAAAATAATGTTAGAAGGTTCTCCTTGGGAAGGTCCGACGTTTCAAGTAGCTTCTGGAAATCTTCCGGCTATGCATTTTAAAAACAACTCTTACATTTTAATGATTTTTGGAATTCAAATTTGAGTGGTGATTTTGATCTCGCGGAAACAAGAAAAGCGAGTGTTGATGATTCTATTGTGTGCATTGTTATGAAGTTGTATGTGGACAACATTACCGCATTGAGATGTATTTCAAACTATTTTCTAATATATTAGTGAGAAAGTTGGAAATATATCCATTATGGGAAAAGATGATTGTAACAAGAAACGACTCCAACTAAAAAGCTGCCAATAATAAAAGCTGACGCTACCAGCTAGACGAACAATGTCAGCATATAAACTGAGCTCTACGGCAACTTCTTCTAGGAGAGATTGAATTATATCTGGATCAATAAACAAAAATGAAAATTTTGACCACAATAAGACACTTTCTACTACCATTTTTATTTTGTACTTTCCACTGAAAGTTTTTTCCACTGACACTGCTCAGAAAAATGCCATTAAAGTTTTGTTTCTCCCAGACATTCATTACGAAAAATTGAATTATATCTCAAGATAGTATGGAACGTATAGTTCCTCAGAGTGCACAACACCAACTTTCTAGACCCAAGAAGTAAAAATACGAGACCCCCAAACAGCCTTTCAGAATCAAACCTACTTTTCTCTAACAATGCCAACAAAGCGTCTCTAACAGTTACCATCAATTCTTTTGCAAAAAATTTCAAGTCCTGGTATAGGATCTGAAACAGATACTCAAAAGAAAAAAATCATACACAAGTTTACAAAATCTCATTTTATTTAAAAATGCCTTCACCAATAGTATACCAAAAAATAGGTCCCGACTTAAAATATTTTGGATTTAAGACAGGAAATTACCCTAACAGAAACAGCCAAATTTCATGAAGATAATTGTGAAAATTAGTCAAGATTTGTCAACTTTTTCTCTCCGATTTTGTCAGATCTGTAAAGTTAATGAAGCCAACACCAACAAAAAATTAATCAATCTGTACTGGAAAGCATCCAATAAAATATGCTTGTCACTCAAACCCGCTTGGAAACAGAAAAATTTTGGCCTCGAATTTCTGAAAACGCTTCAAAATCGCTATATCAATTAAGAACGAGTAAACTTATGTATAGCCACCCCCAAGATGGCAAAAATGTACAGAAAACACCTTGATAGCTTTTAATCCAGACTAGTGGAACCACTTCAGAAAGAAAAAATGATTTAAAACAAAGAAATACTTTGGAAAAGGAAAACATGAACAAAAAAACCTATCTAAGCATTTTTCATTGCCTCGAAATGAGGCGTTGTTATAAAACCACTCTCTTCGCTCTTCTGTTCAATGTTGCTCAAATTAAACGAGTAAAAAGACGCTCCACCAGTATTCCTCTGCGAATCATTAAAAAGACAGCACACAATACAATTCATATCTTTGAATTGCAAAAGAAATTGGAGTGCTATTATAGCTATTCAAGTTAAAGCTTCGCAGCTCTATAAGTGTGCAATAACAATCCAGCCGAGAATCTATCGGGGCAATTTTTTTAAAAAAACCAAAGTTGGCGCTTTTTCAAATAAAATTCAGGAGTAAACTGCGTCGAATTGTAAGCAAGATCAAACTAGATCTCACAAAACTCACGCGGTCAGAAGAGAAAAATCAATCGAAAATTCTAATTGTTTGGGCAGAAAACACAAACGAGGCGGCTCGTTAATGTGCGTTCGCACATGATGTTCCGACCCGAGCTCATCTACATTTTCGACTTAATTGTCAACCAAATGAAGAAATAACAAAAATAGATGTTTGAGTTTAAAACAATCGTTACACAACCTATCTACTAATTGAATTACATAATGCCATGCCTTATTACAGCGCAAATGAGATCTGACCTCAAAGAGACTACGAGACAAAAAACAACCAAAAAATTAGCAAAAACAAAAAATTCACGGCAAAAACTGAATATCTAAATTTAAAAGCACATAGTAACAACGTCAAAATGCAGTCAGATAAAGCCTTAACTACTCAAACTTAATTTCTCCTAACTATATAGCGGATGGGAAGTTTTCTTAATTAGACTATGTTACAACTCAACAAAGAGAACGATCAATGAGGCGAAATTCAAAAATTAATAAACATTTTTTAAACCAAGAAATTTCAAAAGTCTTAAAAATCATTAAATTTTAACTAAATAATCTTTGATAAATAACTAAAGTTATTACAAAACCAAAACGTCTTGTTCTCGGGTAGAAACGGGCCTTAGAAACGAACTAAAGGAAAACTTAAAAAATTAGAAACGATTTGCGAAAACAAACTATTGCTACCATTAAAATCATTAGCTATTATCTGAATATTATGTATTTTTAATTCAATTCTTATTTCTACTAATTCAGCTACAGGAATAATACTGAAAGATTAAATAAATTTATTTTGGCCAGACTTGTAAACCATTTGGAGCGGTTACTACGCGATTGTTCTGAAAGAAGATTAGAAACGCAAAAAATGACTACTCAAAAAACGTTTATAAAAACGCATATTGTCCAACAAACAAACCAACGGTGACAAATAATATCAGTATAAATGTTATTTTTCCAAATACGAGAAATTGGATGTAACCTCTCATTAATGAAAATAAGTTACCATTTGACGAAAAGAACAACAAAAACTGAAAAGTTTGAAAAAGGATTGAAAAAGTATATCATAAACTGACCATACTAAGGGCTATAAACTGACCAACTGATTCGGGTAACGTCAATAATTCAACCCTCAACTTCAAGTTTAAGAGACTTGTCAGCAACTTACAGCTACCTAAAGATCAAAAACAGGCAAAAAGCATTTTCAAGAAAAAAAATGAGCGAGAAATGTTCAATTAATTTTAAAAAGCAATGGGATTTGTCTTTTTTTTTCAATATAATTCCAAGAAATCAAATATGAACAAATACATTAGAACCACAAAATATATGAGAAAAATCGTAGTATAAACGCCATTAATTTCATTAGCTTTAAACGGAATCCACTAAACACGCTACACGATGCCTCCATGGGACAACAAGTTTGTTTTCCGTTCATATTTTGTCAATAAGGCCATAAAACATGTTATTGACGACTAAGACTGACTAACAGTAAACGAAAAAAAAGTTTAGGATCGGTTAATGTTCAAAAAATTTTCGAAAAACTATTAAAATCTCAAGAGCCATTAAACTTAAAAGCTTTTAACGGAGGTCAAAAACTACGCTCAAAAATAACACGATGGCAGAAAAAAGATGTTTATCATGCTTAGATAATCAATAAGAGATCACAATAAATCTTAAGACTATGAAAACAACAAAAAAGACAGGCAACAACCAAAAATTCAGTAGAAAAGTGCCAGAAGAAAGTGTCGAAGCAAATTAAATCATAAGTTCTTCTCTGAAAACTTTATATATGATCCGTTGAACGTCTTTCCTAAAACAATGGTAACTATCAGTATTATGATAATGTGATAAGATTTCAAAAGGATCCAAAAATAAGAAAAAGTACCCGAAAATTAATAAAAAATATGAAAATTAGTGGCATTGAAGTTTTAAACTAATAGGTAGAAGATAAAACCTCTAAACAGATTATTCTTGGCTGCACTAGAAATTTAAAGGGAACCTGTACA
Organism: Convolutriloba macropyga; assembly: GCF_964194025.1. Taxonomy (NCBI): domain Eukaryota; kingdom Metazoa; phylum Xenacoelomorpha; order Acoela; family Convolutidae; genus Convolutriloba; species Convolutriloba macropyga. The sequence goes on from NC_134472.1 coordinate 19,494,689, forward strand.
TACTAAGACTGACCAACAGTCCACGAAAAAAGGTTTAGGATCGGTTAATGTTCAAAAATTTCGAAAAACTTTTTTAAAAGTCTTAACAGCCATTAAACTCAAATGCCTTTAACGGAGGTCAAAACCTACGCTCAGAAATAACACGACGGCAGAGAAATATTTTTATCATGCATAGATAATCAATAAGAGATTAAAATAAGTCTTAAGACAATGACAACAACAATAAAAACAGGCGGAAACCAAAATTCAGTACAAAAGTGCGAGAAGAAAATTTCGAAGCAAATTAAAACATTAGCTTTTCTCTGAAAAGTTGATCTGTGATCCACTGTATGTCTTTTCCAAGCCAATGGTATTAGAATAATGTTTGAATAATGTGTATAATATTTGGATGTGACAAGAGTTCAAAAGTAACCAATAACAAGCAAATACCAAAAAAATTTTTTAAAATTTTGAATTCTTGTGTCATTGAAGTCATATAATCATTAGTTAGAAAAAACCGCCAACAAAGTTTATTTGAATTTCAGTAGAAAGCAAGTGGGTTCTGTCAATACTGAGACTGACTAACAAGTCCCGAAAACTTTACGATTGGTTAATGTTCAAAAAATATTTCGAAGAATTATTCTCAAATTCTTAACAGCCATTAAATTCAATAAATTTCAACGGAAGTTAATAAGAACGCTCAAATATGCTGCAATGGGAGGATGGGGATGTTTGTCATGCGTAGGTGATCAATACGACATCACAACAAGTCTTATGACTATGAAAACAATAACAAAAACAGGCGAAAACAAAATTCAGTAGAAACGTGCGAGAAGAAAAGGTCGAAGCCATTTGAAACCATAAGCTTTTCTCTGAAAAATTTATCTGTGATCCACTGAACGTCTCCTTTATGCCAATAGGAGCTGTCAATTGTAGGATAATGTGATAAGATTTCAAAAGTAACCAATAATACAGAAAAATCCGAAAAAAAATTTTAAACCCTCTTGAAATCTTGCGTCATTGAAGTCATTGATAATAGTTAGAAGATAAAACAGCTAGCTAGATCAAATTTGGTTACAGAAGGACGGAAGAGGATGTTGTCATCACAGAGACTGACTTACAGTTCACGATAATAAGTTCACGATTGGTTAATGTTCGAAAAAATTTTCGAAGAAATTATTTTTAAAGATTCAACAGCAATTAGCTGTCAACTCAAAGCACTAGATATGCTCACTTAATCTCTTTACGCAACAAATCGCATTGTTATTCAATGAGTCCATGCCATTAGACTCCAAAAAATAAGTAAAACCATTAAAGTTTTGTTTCTCCCAGACATTCATTACGAAAAATTGAATTATATCTCAAGATAGTATGGAACGTATAGTTCCTCAGAGTGCACAACACCAACTTTCTAGACCCAAGAAGTAAAAATACGAGACCCCCAAACAGCCTTTCAGAATCAAACCTACTTTTCTCTAACAATGCCAACAAAGCGTCTCTAACAGTTACCATCAATTCTTTTGCAAAAAATTTCAAGTCCTGGTATAGGATCTGAAACAGATACTCAAAAGAAAAAAATCATACACAAGTTTACAAAATCTCATTTTATTTAAAAATGCCTTCACCAATAGTATACCAAAAAATAGGTCCCGACTTAAAATATTTTGGATTTAAGACAGGAAATTACCCTAACAGAAACAGCCAAATTTCATGAAGATAATTGTGAAAATTAGTCAAGATTTGTCAACTTTTTCTCTCCGATTTTGTCAGATCTGTAAAGTTAATGAAGCCAACACCAACAAAAAATTAATCAATCTGTACTGGAAAGCATCCAATAAAATATGCTTGTCACTCAAACCCGCTTGGAAACAGAAAAATTTTGGCCTCGAATTTCTGAAAACGCTTCAAAATCGCTATATCAATTAAGAACGAGTAAACTTATGTATAGCCACCCCCAAGATGGCAAAAATGTACAGAAAACACCTTGATAGCTTTTAATCCAGACTAGTGGAACCACTTCAGAAAGAAAAAATGATTTAAAACAAAGAAATACTTTGGAAAAGGAAAACATGAACAAAAAAACCTATCTAAGCATTTTTCATTGCCTCGAAATGAGGCGTTGTTATAAAACCACTCTCTTCGCTCTTCTGTTCAATGTTGCTCAAATTAAACGAGTAAAAAGACGCTCCACCAGTATTCCTCTGCGAATCATTAAAAAGACAGCACACAATACAATTCATATCTTTGAATTGCAAAAGAAATTGGAGTGCTATTATAGCTATTCAAGTTAAAGCTTCGCAGCTCTATAAGTGTGCAATAACAATCCAGCCGAGAATCTATCGGGGCAATTTTTTTAAAAAAACCAAAGTTGGCGCTTTTTCAAATAAAATTCAGGAGTAAACTGCGTCGAATTGTAAGCAAGATCAAACTAGATCTCACAAAACTCACGCGGTCAGAAGAGAAAAATCAATCGAAAATTCTAATTGTTTGGGCAGAAAACACAAACGAGGCGGCTCGTTAATGTGCGTTCGCACATGATGTTCCGACCCGAGCTCATCTACATTTTCGACTTAATTGTCAACCAAATGAAGAAATAACAAAAATAGATGTTTGAGTTTAAAACAATCGTTACACAACCTATCTACTAATTGAATTACATAATGCCATGCCTTATTACAGCGCAAATGAGATCTGACCTCAAAGAGACTACGAGACAAAAAACAACCAAAAAATTAGCAAAAACAAAAAATTCACGGCAAAAACTGAATATCTAAATTTAAAAGCACATAGTAACAACGTCAAAATGCAGTCAGATAAAGCCTTAACTACTCAAACTTAATTTCTCCTAACTATATAGCGGATGGGAAGTTTTCTTAATTAGACTATGTTACAACTCAACAAAGAGAACGATCAATGAGGCGAAATTCAAAAATTAATAAACATTTTTTAAACCAAGAAATTTCAAAAGTCTTAAAAATCACTAAATTTTAACTAAATAATCTTTGATAAATAACTAAAGTTATTACAAAACCAAAACGTCTTGTTCTCGGGTAGAAACGGGCCTTAGAAACGAACTAAAGGAAAACTTAAAAAATTAGAAACGATTTGCGAAAACAAACTATTGCTACCATTAAAATCATTAGCTATTATCCGAATATTATGTATTTTTAATTCAATTCTTAATTCTACTAATTCAGCTACAGGAATAAAACTGAAAGATTAAATAAATTTATTTTGGCCAGACTTGTAAACCATTTGGAGCGGTTACTACGCGATTGTTCTGAAAGAAGATTAGAAACGCAAAAAATGACTACTCAAAAAACGTTTATAAAAACGCATATTGTCCAACAAACAAAGCAGCGGTGACAAATAATATCAGTATAAATGTTATTTTCCAAATACGAGAAATTGGATGTAACCTCTCATTAATGAAAATAAGTTACCATTTGACGAAAAGAACAACAAAAACTGAAAAGTTTGAAAAAGTTTTGAAAAAGTATATCATAAACTGACCATACTAAGGGCTATAAACTGACACTCTTATTCGGGTAACGTCAATAATTCAACCCTCAACTTCAAGTTTAAGAGACTTGTCATCAACTTACAGCTACCTAAAGAACAAAAACAGGCAAAAAGCATTTTCAAGAAAAAAATGAGCGAGAAATGTTCAATTAATTTTAAAAAGCAATGGGATTTGTCTTTTTTATCAATATAATTCCCAGAAATCAAATATGAACAAATACATTAGAACCACGAAATATAGGAGAAAAATCGTAGTATAAACGCCATTAATTTCATTAGCTTTCAACGGAATCCACTAAACACGCTAAACGATGCCTCCATGGGACAACAAGTTTGTTTGCCGTTCATATTTTGTCAATAAGGCCATAAAACATGTTATTGACGACTAAGACTGACTAACAGTAAACAAAAAAAAGTTTAGGATCGGTTAATGTTCAAAAAACTTTCGAAAAACTATTAAAATCTCAAGAGCCATTAAACTTAAAAGCTTTTAACGGAGGTCAAAAACTACGCTCAAAAATAACACGATGGCAGAAAAAAGATATTTATCATGCATAGATAATCAATAAGAGATCACAATAAATCTTAAGACTATGAAAACAACAAAAAAGACAGGCAACAACCAAAAACTCAGTAGAAAAGTGCCAGAAGAAAGTGTCGAAGCAAATTAAATCATAAGTTCTTCTCTGAAAACTTTATATATGATCCGGTGAACGTCTTTCCTAAAACAATGGTAACTATCAGTATTATGATAATGTAAAAAGATTTCAAAAGGATCCAAAAATAAGAAAAAGTACCCGAAAATTAATAAAAAATATGAAAATTAGTGGCATTGAAGTTTTAAACTAATAGGTAGAAGATAAAACCTCTAAACAGATTATTCTTGGCTGCACTAGAAATTTAAAGGGAACCTGTACATACTAAGACTGACCAACAGTCCACGAAAAAAGGTTTAGGATCGGTTAATGTTCAAAAAAAATTTCGAAAAACTTTTTTAAAAGTCTTAACAGCCATTAAACTCAAATGCCCTTAACGGAGGTCAAAACCTACGCTCAGAAATAACACGACGGCAGAGAAAAATGTTTGTCATGCATAGATAATCAATAAGAGATTAAAATAAGTCTTAAGACAATGAGAACAACAATAAAAACAGGCGGAAACCAAAATTCAGTAGAAAAGTGCGAGAAGAAAATTTTGAAGCCAATTAAAACATTAGCTTTTCTCTGAAAAGTTTATCTGTGATCCACTGAATGTCTTTTCCAAGCCAATGGAATTAGAATAATGTTTGAATAATGTGTATAATATTTGGATGTGATAAGAGTTCAAAAGTAACCAATAACAAGCAAATACCAAAAAAAAATTTTTTTAAATTTTGAATTCTTGTGTCATTGAAGTCATATAATCATTAGTTAGAAAAAACCGCCAACAAAGTTTATTTCAATTTCAGTAGAAAACAAGTGGGTTCTGTCAATACTGAGACTGACTAACAAGTCCCGAAAACTTTACGATTGGTTAATGTTCAAAAAATATTTCGAAGAATTATTCTCAAATTCTTAACAGCCATTAAATTCAATAAATTTCAACGGAAGTTAATAAGAACGCTCAAATATGCTGCATTGGGAGGATGGGGATGTTTGTCATGCGTAGCTGATCAATAAGACATCACAACAAGTCTTATGACTATGAAAACAATAACAAAAACAGGCGAAAACAAAATTCAGTAGAAACGTGCGAGAAGAAAAGGTCGAAGCCATTTGAAACCATAAGCTTTTCTCTGAAAAATTTATCTGTGATCCACTGAACGTCTCCTTTAAGCCAATAGGAGCTGTCAATTTTAGGATAATGTGATAAGATTTCAAAAGTAACCAATAATACAGAAAAATCCGAAAAAAATTTTAAACCTTTTTGAAATCTTGCGTCATTGAAGTCATTGATAATAGTTAGAAGATAAAACAGCTAGCTAGATCAAATTTGGTTACAGAAGGACGGAAGAGGATGCTGTCATCACAGAGACTGACTTACAGTTCACGATAATAAGTTTACGATTGGTTAATGTTCGAAAAAATTTTCGAAGAAATTATTTTTAAAGATTCAACAGCCATTAGCTGTCAACTCAAAGCACCAGATATGCTCACTTAATCTCTTTACGCAACAAATCGCATTGTTTTCCAATGAGTCCATGCCATTAGACTCCAAAAAATAAGTAAAACCTCAAAAAAATTCAAAATTTCATTTCAAATGACAAAAACTCAGAGTCGAATTTAAAAAAAAACATGAGCAATTCCCTGAAAACGATTTTTTTGTTCATTGGGATTCATTCGACTGAAAAGCAGGTTTGTAATTAACGGAACCTCGGTATGAAAAGTGACTTGTCTCTAGGTGATTGAAAAAAGCAAAAAAAGTAGAAAAGTTTTATAAAAAAGAGCTATCAAATAGATTCCGAATTTTTTTGATATTGAAGCTCCCTATGAGACCAAAACTAGTCTTTTTTATCGCCTTTAGTCTATTAGGAACACAAAATTGGTTCATTTTTTGGCAAGAAATTCAAGTTTAGAATACTATTTTTATAGAAAATGTCCTAATGTGAAGAGAAATCAGACTAAAAGTGAACAAATATCCCGTGTTCACACAAAACTTCTATCCTCGATAACTCCTCGAAAAAAAACGAAAAACAAAAAAATCTTTTTCATTTTGAATTTTACGCTGGACCAGCTGTCTAATGATACCGCTCACATTTCTCTGCGATGAATATATCGATCGGCCAAAATTGACTGAACAAAAAAAACCCATTTGAGTATATAGTTCCTCCCCCCCCCCCCCACAAGTGGGGTCAGAACAAAAAGATAGACGTTTAAAATGATCGCCGCAAACTAGTTGCAATCAATCAATCAATCGAATTAGTTACCAAGTCCTATTTTTATAAGGTAACGCGGAAACCACGCTTCTTCACAGTTACCTGTACAGATTTCTGTGTGTAATGAAATGAATAAAGGAAAGGGGTTACATGGAAATTTTCCCAATGACGAAAAAAACAGTGTGAAACAAAACCCAATGCAGTAATACGGAACTCCCCTTTGATCATTTCGTTCAAAAATCTGATAAAAATTAGCGCTCGGTATTAATAGCAAATTTTATCACATTTAAAATTCCCATGGGCCGCCGAGGCGCGGCCAGGGTGCACGAAGCTTGGCCAAATGTACTACATACATTTAAAATTTGATTTTAAAAACAGCCAGCAGATTGCCGGAATAGCTGCGAAATAGACTTGCGTTCCGTAGAATACGGCCGTTAGTTGAGAAAAATAAGCTGGTCGGAAAATTTGGCTTTCAGCTTTGCTGTATGAACAAATGTAAACCAGACGAGTAGCACCAGACGACGAAGCGAAAAACAAAATCGGGTGATTTCCGAAACGCATCGAAGTTTTCAGAATTAATAAGAACGTAAACCTAAATAAATATCAAACAGAAAAAACTTCCTGACAAAAACAATAAAAACTAAATGTAACACTTTATGAATGAAATAATAGGAATGATTTAAACGCTATGTGAGTTAGAGAAAACACAAACTGTAGGTTTTAATTCTGGCAGCTCTCAAAAATCGACTTAAAACAGCACTGACAGATATAAACAGCGCTTTTAAACCTCAGATTTTGGTAGACAATTCATACCGCTAGTTCTTCAAAAATCAAGCAGAAAATGATCATTCAAACGAAGAGCACTTTCAGCACACAACCATTCCACACAAAAAAATTTGCTTCAATTGTAGAACTTGACAACAAATAGTTTTTTATTAATTATTTTTTCACAGGAGGACTTGTTGACGAGCTGAAAACAATATGTCACAAAAATTCAACTGACCCAATCGAATGAAACAATTCAGAACATAGCTGGCAAATTGTCAGAAAATAGCTGCAATGGCTTCGTAGATCTGCAGTCTCAAAAATAGTTTAAAAAACAGACCAAAATAATTACTCTTTTCATTAAAGGATGAGATGTTATATTTTGATTAACAATCTGTATAAGTTATTGCTGCCTCTATTAGCTGCTCTCAAGTAACCTTCATTTAGAGTGACACACATTCACTTGACCTTATCTTTTTGAATTTAAGAAAAGTCAATTTCAAAGTGATGAAGCCATTTCTGAGAGTGAGGTAAGTCGCAAATGAACAAAAAAAACTCCTCTTAAAGTGAAAATGAGGTCACGCACGCACTTCAGTTGAACTAGCATGACCGAATGAACAAAAATCAGATTTGCAGTGGTTGTGACGTCATATGGTCGTAAAAAAATCATGATGGCGATATAAAAAAACCATCGCTGTGCGGCTATTAATAAAGAAATAAGCACTACTTGAACTTCGAAACCAAGCTCCAAAAAACGCTTTCCACTACTACTTATGCCCACAAGTAACTTACTGATGAGCGAGCAAATTATCCCTTACATAAAGATAACGAAACAAAAAATCAAACAAATAAAATAAAGAAAAGTTACTGAAACCCGAATACACAAATGATTGGATTGATGACAAATTTACTGCTAAAAACCAAACATTTCTAACGGATTTCAAGGGAGCTCAAAACAAATAATAAAACTACAGAATAACAATGAAGAGGTACGAATAAAGAATTTTGCAAACGTTTGTTTTCTAAAATCCTTTTTAATTTAACATACAGATAACAATTAATTCTCCTGCAATTCTTCAGAACCATGCTGATTACAACACTATTTCGGCGGAAAATAGCCAAAATAGTTTGGTAGATCTGCAGTCTAATAAGATAATCAGCAGAACTAAAAAGCAAAAATTCCCTCTTTTTTATTAATTCCTTAGACGTTATGAGTTGCTTAGGAATCTGCTGCATAATTTAATGCTGCTTCTCCTCTCTCCTCCCAAATAACCTTCAATTAGAGTGACATACAATCTGCTGAACCTATATCCTTGAAATAAAGTTTAGTTAAGTTAAAAATGAGGAAAGTCGCATTTGAGAAAATGAACTTCTTTCTGGCCAAAAAATTATTCACGCAAATGAACAAAACACCGCAAACCTGAAATTCTAATTGAAAAAATTGAAAAAAAGAACGATGGGCAAGGTTCCCGAAGCTCACAAACTCAAATTTCTGATGTAAAGTCCAAGAAATAAACAAAACATATTCGAACTAAGAGTTGGCAGAGTTACTACATTAGAGCTGCAGTAAAAAAAAGGAGAGCGCCTATATAATAAACTCTGAGAGGCTGACAGCGGCTATTATTAATACATACAGAAGGCTCGCCTGAACAACCATCAAAAACTACAGTCATTTGTAAAGATATACAAAATCTTCGTAAACCTAGCAGGAAGGAGAAACTTTGAGAGAAAATTGGCTATCGTTTCTAGGGGAATGGATAACTTCTATTGTAAGGTTCCTAGCCTGAACACGTCTTGAGAAAAAATAGGGAAAAAAAGATTGATACAAAATCCAATTCGTTAAAAAAGAAACAAAAGAAAAAATGCAAAACTCAGAAAACAATAAAACATAGCTGGCAGATTGCAAGAAAATAGAAGTGCAGCCAGATCTGCAGTCTCGAAAAGATAGTGGGCAAACAGACCTAAAAAAGTCTTTTCCTTAAATGCTGAGATCCTATATTTTGAATTAGAATCTGTTTAACTTGTTGTTGCTTCTACTAGCGGCCCACAAATACCCGTCAATTAGAGTGACAGGCACTTACTTGACCTCGTATCTTTGAATTAAAGTCAAATTCCGAGTGAATAAAACACTCGCTTCACTGCGAGTGAAGAAACGTCACGAAAGCAAATCCGTCGAAACTGCATTAGTAAAAAACAAAAGGCAGATTTGAAGTAAGCATGACTTCATATGGACGTAAAACAAAATTTGACGACGAGAAACCAAACAAAAGGCCAATAAAAGACCCAGTTATCGCTTTGCTGCTATCAAAAAATGACAATAAGTGATATAAAAAATGACGGAAAAGAAATTATTGCAGGTCCTTCGCGATTGACAAACGGTTGGTCACAGTTTTTATGAGGGTGCAGCTTTTATGGGTAAAAAAATTTGACGGAAACATTAACCACTCAGCTATAATGACTTTGATTTTCTTTCGCTCACAGTCGCTTTTACCAACAAGAGCAACTTAGACCACTCAAAAATCAAGAACTAAAGATTGAAAAAATCAGTCAATAATGTTCTAAAACAAAACGCAAAAACAGTTGAAGCAACAAATTCAAATAAAGACACACACGTTTACAACAATTGCATCGAACTTCGTTCGAGAGCAATTAGTAAAAAAATCTAACAAAATCTAGCAATTAACAAAACCTAGAATATCAGTGCCAAATCGCACTTTAAAATACAGTATTGGACACGCAAAAACACTCTTAAAAAATGATTAGAGCTAGATAGTTTTGATCGTCTAATCCAACAACATTCAATGTTTAAAACAAGCAATAAGAATCGACCAAATGCGCGAAAAATGGCTGAAATCGGCCTACTATATGCACTACACGGTGAAAAATTTCTCAGTGTCAAAAAGTCATGTAAAAATTGCGGTACATGAATAGACTCTTATCTATCTCAAAAAATTATTCACAACAGCGTTTTAGTTACTATCACTTTCACTTTTTGTTACTCACTTCCTGTAGAAAACCTTAAATAGAATACCGACCGAAAACCAATACTTCTCTTCAAGTAGTTAAAAAACAGGAACAAAGCAATATAATTAAGCTCAGCTTAAAGTTTTGCAGCTATGAAAAAAAAACTTTGATACATTATAAGTTATGTCACTTAGAAAATATTATGGTAAATAATCGTTCTGTTAGTTTAAACATTAGGATAAATTATTGGGCATTTTGGTCATATTGAGTATTTTGTCATTGATTATTTTGTCTCGATACCCAGAAAAATGAAAATAGCTGGCAGATTGCCAGAAAATAGCCGCAATAGATTCGTAGATCTGCAGTCTAAAAAAAACAGTAAAAAAGACCGAGCAAAAAAAATTCGTGTTTTCATTGAAGGCTGATCTGTTGTATTTTGATTGAAAATCTGTTTAAGTTATTGCTGCCTCTATTAGCTGGTCTCAAATAACCTTCAATTAGAATAACACACACCCATTTGACCTTATCTCTTTGATATAAAGTAAATAAAAGTCAATTTCAAAGTGAGGAAGTCATTTTTGAGAGTGAGGTAAGTCAAGTGTGATAAAAAATTTAATCACGCGAATGAACAAAAAACCTCGCTCCATTAAGAGCGACAAATGACGTCACGCATGCAATTCAATTGAAATTGCATGAACGAATGAACAAAAAGTGGCTGTGACGTCATATGGTCGTAACAAAAATCTTGCCGACGAAATAAAAAACATAGCAGGGCAAGTCCTGACGTACAATTCCAAGAACTTTCATTGACTAAACAGAAAACTAGGCCTAGAACGGACTATGAATGGATTGGGAAAACCATTAAGAAAAAAATCCGATCCAAAAAATCGAAAAAACTCTAAAAATTAAAGTGAAATTGCCGCATGTGAACAAAAAACCACTAGGGAGAAAGCGAACTTTTGTTCCAACACCGTTTTCTCACTCTGCTTTAAATTTAGAGCAAAAAAATTTCACGCCGCAAAAAAACCACTCGCTTTTTCGCTCCACTTCCTGTTTCGGCGTGACCAAAATCACTACTCCAATTTGACTTCAAAAATCATGAATGTGTGAACATATCTTAAGACAGGGTCCGTATTGGGTGCTAAAAAAAGACAGCGCCCCAATTCAATTCAAATTCTTTGAATTGTGAAAAACCAAGAGAAGGCCAATAATAGCCCCAGCTATCGCTGTGCGGCTATTTAAAAGTTTCCAAATAATTGACTGAACGTACTCAGCATGGAATGCAAGCCTCTCCTGTTGGTCGACATCATTTCGGAGAAGAGGGTGAAGTGCGATGCGTCTGAGGATAGTACTGGCAAAGAGTCCCGCTGCAATCTGTTCAGTTCCCTCCTCCCAGAAAAACCTCATCATGTCATAGCGCATCAGAAGCATCGAGTAGATGAAGAGCTCACGCGTGGCACTGCTGAAGGCTACAAAAACAAGAACAATTTAATATTTACCGCTAGTTTTATGCTAAATGTTAAAAGCAAAATAGTATAATGAAAAATCTGACACTTTTTTCACGACGCTCAATTGAGAATTTACGGCGCTTACGGCCGACAGATAGAACCGAAAGAAAATAGTTTGTCATTTTCTTAAAGCTTGCAAGACAATCGAAAATGAATCTTTGGTAATAAATGGCCTTCTCTGACTGATATTTTAGCAATATTTCATTTACAAATGCATTCAGAACATAAATTATTGCATGTGAGATAAACGCTCTCTAAAACATTTTTTGAAGCTCAGCTTGGTCCCAATAGACAAAAATTCAACTGAATTGTCCTTACGTTCATCTGGTTTTGAATTGGGTCCCTTTAAGTCGGAGTACTTCTCGTCAAAGTAGAGGGAGATATAGTTGGGACTAATGAAGTCACGCAGAATCTCACCAATCATCTTCAGTCGGAAAGTTCCACTACCCTTCAAGGCAAAGCAAAGGTTGAATTTTGAAGCCATAGTGGGAAAGACACAAATTTTGAAAACCCGTTAAAACACCTCAGTGATGACATTGTGTTCATCTTCGGCCAAGTTGGCCGTGAAAAACTCAATCTTTTGTTCAAACATTTTACCAAAAACTGGTCTCATCACAGTTTTAGGTGATAAGCAAAATAAACTTTGAACAATAAAGTTTGACCGAAACAAAATTTCACCATGTTTTTTCTTGGTCTGTAGTCGCTAGGACTCCAGCTACAAAAATTTAACTAAACAGGGTCTGGTCTGCAGGCGACTATAAATAAGCCAGCTGGAATAGCAGCGCCATTGTTGTGGCAACTGATTTGTAATGTGTTTCAAAAGATTTTGTATTTAATATATTGTGATATGTTGTAATGAGAGTTACATTAAAAAGCAGTTTATGTATACATATACTGGTAATCGACAGTAAATAACATAACCGACAGACGCTAGTGTTGAATTGCTCTTAAACGAATTTGGTAGTTCTAGCTCCCGATTAGTTGACTAAAACAAAGGAAGGCTAGTGTCCATGCATAGCGCATCCACGACTACGAAAATAGTCCTTTAAGTTATGAGTTTATGCCCCACCAGGAGTTGTGGTGAACCATAGACTTACACTTCGAGCCCGCTTAAGATCTAAGAGCTACACAGAGACATAATTCCCTCGTTCTCTGCCAGTATCTCCCATTTCTGAGGACGAAATGTTAAATTGGACTCACAAAAATTCGCATTAAAAGACCATCAGGACCCCAATATGTGCCTCATTTGGGTGAACCATAGACTTACACATCGAGCCCGCTTAAGATCTAAGAGCTACACAGAGACATAATTCCCTCGTTGTCTGCCAGTATCTCCCATTTCTGAGGACGAAATGTTAAATTGGACTGACAAAAATTTGCATAAAAAGACCATCAGGACCCCAATATGTGCCTCAAAATTTGCTTAAGAGCAATTATTAATGCGGCAACTAACACTGTTGGACTGACATTTAAAACATTGAAAAGCACTATACCTGTTCTCTTACTTGCTCTTCCTAAATACCCACAATTAACAATCAGTTAATTAAACGCTCGATGAGCTGAAACAATTTTGATTAAACAAATTCATTTTCGATTGAAATTTTGAGAGTACTCACCATTTTCTGATTGAGATATTTCTTCAAGAATCCCGACTTAGCGAACTAAAACAAAAAAAACATGGTATATAAAAGCGTTAAGCAATTGACAATGATCAGCAAATATGAACTATCATTGCAAATTAAATCTTCAAATGATGATAGGTGAATTGATTCATATAAATTGGTATCCAAATATTTAACCACTTGGCGGCGGCTAAATATACCCCCTCCCAGCTTGTTGGTCACATAACCTATGGCTGCCCCAATCATGGCAATTATACCATAACAGGGGGAGGGGGCTATAATGCGAAAGACCCCTTATTTGTTATCACAAGCTGAACAAGCGATCAAGTGAAGCTTGAAAAGAACTAAAAGCTCCAACAGTAACCTTGAACTTGAATTGGACTGCATTTGGGGTTCCGGTGTGAAAAAAAAACAAACAAAAAATGGACTTCCGACGACGAAAAACGGGATCTTTTCAGTTTACCCCCCCCCCCCCCCCCCCCCAGTTACAGAGCAAATAGTTACATAGTAAATCATTATGTAAAAATATTGCACGTGAGTCGGGGGAGGGGGGGTGCAAATTATATGCGCCGACTAAGGTGGGGGGCACAAACGGAAAAGATCCGAAAAACGAAGAAACCGAATGCAGTTGCAAAATAGCTACTCTTGGCAAAAAGCGAAGAAACAATTAAAAAATGACTCATAATCTCTCGCAACAGAGTCATAGCAAGTACAAAACGACGTACTACGCAAAAATTCACAAAGTTTGCGGTAAAAACAAGTGAAAAAGTCAGATGAGGCAGTCAATTGATAGTGAAGAGACCAAACGTATTCGGAAGAACTCTGGAAACTATGCGAAAAACTGACCAGAGTTACAGCAAAACTGAAATCCTAACTGAAAAAAAACAATGCGTACGTTTCCGGAAGCTCAAAAACTTTGTTGTAAAGTCTAAGAAACAAACTCAACAAAAATATCCGAACTAAGAGTTGGCATAGTTACTACTTAAGAGGTCTGTAGTCAAAATAATGCATACAAAAGCCTTGCCTCAAGAAACCATCAAAAAGTCTATTCATTTGAAAATATAGGCACAGACTTTGCAAATCTAGCAGGCAAGAGAAACGTCGTTATCGTTTCCACCTCTTTATCCCATTTCTGAAGTAGAAAAGTCAAATGGGTCAGGCGAAAAATCGGTCAAGCGAGAAATTACATAAAGAGACAAACAGGATTAAAATATTTGCTACAAACTGCTTTCGAGAGCAATTAACAATGATTTCCTAAAAAGTGCTTTGTAAGTCATTTATGATAAAACATTTCTACAATAACTCAGCGTTAACGAGGATAATAGATGCTGACATTACGCCACAAAACAGCAGCTGAAGTGTGGCATCGACAAAGAGTGTGTGTGAGAGTGAAAGAGATAGAGTGAGAGAGATAAACGGTGAACGAAAAGAGGAAAGAAAATCTAAACGACAGAGAGAGAGAGAGAGAGAAATAGAGCTTGAAATATTTTTCATGCTGGGATTCAACTCTGCAGCTTCTAGTTTTCTAGCCTTGTTAGTAAACAAATCATATAGAAAAAAAAACTGAAAGGCAAAATTTGAAAAGAAAAATTTCCAGATTTCGCAGTAAAAAAATCAAACCCCTTTTTGGTCACTGGGATTCTGTCAAAAAGCCATCTGCAAAATCTAAAAAGCTTTGTTGGCCAGTAATGATCGTTAAACTCAGAAAAGGACAAAAAATATTCAAACATTTTGAAAACAATCGCAAATTTTAACAAAATCTTGCTTAAATTCAAGATATTAATATCTTCAAATCCACTTCATTGTCTCAAGAGAGTATCCAGTATCCCTGTTTTAAGCCTGAAATAGTTTCACTGGCTCATAAAGATCCATAAACTTGGAATATGATAATAATTTTCTGAAAGATTGAAAGAAAAATTAAACATTATTCAAAAATTACTAAAACTGGAGTCATATAAATATTGCAAATAGAACATACCCTGCAGATTGCCGGAAAATAGCCACTGTTGATTCCATTAAGCATGATTGAGATTGAAAGAATAGAAGATATCGAAAAAAAAAGATTTCTGTACAAAAAATAAGTCCGATTTATTTTGATGGCATTTCGTCGTTGAACATACTTCTGTTTCTTAGAGAGAGGCTACAGGGGCTACTATCAATACCAAAAGGCATAAGAGATGGTAACTAAGACTTATAGGAACGACGTTCAAACAGCGGGCATCTAAAATTGGGCTATATGTGTTTATCGCGTTTCTATTTCTGACTTCAATTTTTTATTCTGACTCTGTTCATTTTGAATTGCTTTGCTGAGCAACTGATGTTCAAATTCACTTTTAGCAGAATGAGAGGAGAGAGAAACTAGCCTAGAGAAGTCAAAAAGATTTCACGCAAAATGCTGAAAAAGCGGCAAAATGGTAAAGCGAAAAAAAGTTCGACGAAGTAAAAAAAAATAGGAGCGCTATAATAGCCGGCTGAGAAGATGAGGGCGGCTATTAATCACCATTCCATCAAACCTAGAAACTATGCAGCAGCTTATTATCAAACCCCGGAGGAGTTCCCAGGGCCCCTGGTGCCGGAAAAAATTCAAAGAGATTTTTAAAAAAAACTTGAAATCGCAAACATTTTAAAAACTTGCTTAAAATCGTGATATTTAAATCTTGAAAACCATTCTATTACATCAACCTCTAAGAAACGCCCTACAACCCATAAGTATAAGTCTCAAAAACAGTTTGAGCTGAAACAGACCTGAAAGGCTCTAAGAGCACTTAATGCCCGCTGAGCGCTACTTGTTAATCCGTTTTGAGGACGAAAAGTCAAATGGGTCAGACGAAGAATCGGTCAAGCGAAAAACTGCATAAAAAAGACCGACAGGACTGATATAATTGCTACAAACTTCGTTTGAGAGCAATTAATTAACTCCGCCAAGTTGCAAATCAACAATACTCAATCATAGCTTAAATGCTATTGAGGTAATGACAACCGTCAGCTTCAAACAAATAATTAAAATAGAAGACATAAGCAACCTTTTATTCGCAATTGCATGAAGATCCTATCAAAAAAGCTCGAGAAAACAGTGGTTATTTGTGTGGCAAGAGAAAAAGAAGACTCGCTCCAAAAACAAAGATCTGTTTTGAAAGAAAATCTTTGAAAAAGTCTTTCGCATTAGCTTACCTCCATTATAAAATTACCTCTAAAATTTGACTTTGACTCTGAACAGACCTCAACCAAAATTTGTCAATACAAAAAGAATCCAAAAAATTATGTGCATTTTAAGTTAATTATAAGAACAACCTCCAACTCTATTTCCTAGAGAACCAGCTCTACTGATTACATGGTACACAGAAAGCTGTCAAAGTTAGCTGCTCATTCCCGAAATGATACGATTGCAGTAATGCACCATTAGAAAACACGCATACTATCGCGTTTTAATAGCATTCGTGAAAAAAAGGATTGTGAAAAGGGAACATGAATCGACTAACGTCGGATGAACTGCTCTCAACCAACAGGATATAAAAAGACAAACACTTTTACTTAAAAAAACTTTGCATAAAAAGACAAACACGTTTACAATTATTACTTCAAATTTCGTTCGAGAGCAATCAAAAAGACAGAGCACCAATACAAGTGCTCATGGACGTATCACAGAAGTCCTCTTGTGCTAGAATTGATTAAGATAATTTGAAAATTTAAAAATGTTGCATTCATTTTTACAATGAGAGAACAATTCTATCGTGCGGCTGCAGTTGCAGTTAGTCTCTATATTTTGTGAGTTTCTTGCACTTAATCTATTCGTGCAACTCTGTCTTATATTACCAACTAACTTTTGGATTTTTTAATGATTGCTTTCAATCAAAACCAACTTGGCACAAATTTTCCAAGCCAGGAAACAAACTCTTTTGGGCAGCCATTGAAAACAGACAACCATTAAATACTTTCGGCGGCCATTGCAAACAAAATGGATACAATAGCATGCAATAGGTAATCTGCAGATTAAATTGACTTCTGAGCTGAAAACGAAAACAAATCTTGTAGACAGACCATTATCTGTTTAATACTTTCTTTGCAAAATCAAGAATACACTGCGAAAAGCGTTATGTAAAATGTTAAGTCCACAAAAATGGATGAAAGAACGATGGGATGTGCTTCTCAAACAGTTGATGAACTCAGAATTCAATATTAGCCACACATCACACCAACTTGCACCATTATTATTATTAACATCACACATCCAACTTCGGGCAACAAGGTCAAAACATAGCCATGTCATAATGTTCAGACAACGGAAGATGAATCTAAATATCAGCACCTGCATCAAGAATCTATCTCAATAACGAAGCTAGATCCTCGGAGATTATAAAGCTTAAAAAATTGAGATCTATTGTGTTTCGGTCCCCAGCTTAGAGGGCACATAACTGTTACTCCTCCCAGGCGCACGTGCTAATTTTTCCATAGTAACGCATGCTAAAATACCGGCGAAACAGAATAGATCCAAAAATTGTTGCTCGATGCATTATTTAAAATCTACACTTACTGGTCCGGTAGTCTGAAAACGAGAACAAGCTTGAAAAACTTTACACACAACGCATAACTATATACTAGATCGGATCTATTCATCTATTCTGTCCCCCCTCTCCTCCCAGCTAAAATTTTTACGCCATCATCAAAGGGGCTATTTTTACAAAGTAAACAATATAAACTGTCTCACATAAATTATTATTGGGGGTCATATCCGAAATTGAGGGGCGAAACCGTATAGATCCTATTTGTGTTATTCGCAACACAAAAAATCATTGTTTTAAGCACATAGATAGAGAGAGAGAGAGAGGATTACGTACAGATTTGACGTATAGTTCGTGTAGTATCTTGGGTGTGAGCCACTCTTTCAAAATGACCCCGTGTTCAATGAACAGTTGAATGAAGGGAACTTTAGCCTGTAGCACAGCCTGGTACATCATTAGCTGTAACTCTTTCACCTGAAACAGTTTCTAAGTTTTATTATATAAAAAAGCTAGAACTTTAGATGTTGGTCTATATACAGTCGTGGTCAAGCTTCAGCAATGACGTAACGCCTCATATTCTACTGAGCTGATGTAACCATGTATTTCGGTCTGGTTGGGATTATGAGAGCGTATAAGAGACATTTGTACCACAAAAGTGACTAATGATAGAAGTGGTGACGGTATGCCAGAACAGGAATGATTCGCCAGGTAAGGTACCCACTTCCACCATTACTAAAGTGGTATTATAATCCTCTTTCCTATTATAATCCCGAAACGAAACTTTACCCCAAAACTTTTACTAGTTGACGGGTCTGTAAAATCGAACCACGCTAAACAAGCCGGGATATACTCTGTAAAGTCCTCTGCAGAAGCCACAAAACCAAAGATCTCAAACACGAAGCTTGCACCATAATTGAAATACTCTAAATGTTTTTTTTAAATACGCATGAAACATGTGTAACCGTAAAAAATACAGATCAAATTTTCCACAATAAAAAAGAAAATATTATAAACTAAATCTTACCCCAATGACATTAGCCTGAGTCTGGTCAGAGAAGATTTCCGACTTGGCAATATCCAGTCTATTCCAGGCCAGAGCTAGTTTCAGCTGCTCAAACTTGTTGGAACTCACTAAAACAAGACATTAATCTTCTAACAAAATTATTATTGGAAATTAATTTTTCGATGAAAAAATCTCATGTATAAACAAAACAATGTGTGCTTTGCCTGTCTGCCTCATCGGTCTCGGATATTATCGGTTTTGTTTTTAAACAACTTAAACAATGACTCGTACATGATTAACAGTTTCCAATGAATTGATCAATCTAGCGAAGAGATATACTAATTTAGGAGTGAGAATTGTAAACTGCCGGCCGATTGCCGAAAAAATGAACACTTTTCACTTTATTCTGAAACTGCATTTAAAAAAGAAGAGAAAACACAAAATGACAGTTTCAAAGAGTCAAAAAAGATTTGTGTACTAGTGTGCATTTAATTTTTGGAGCCAATTTTCAGCTCAATTGAGCTTATGAAGCTGGACAGTATTAAGCTTAAAACTGACGTCAATCAGCATACGCTCCATTGAACTCTGAGGATATAACACACTTTCATTTAATTACCGGGGAACCGGCAGATTGAAGTATACAACGAAAAACAAAGACCAAACCATCAAACTCTAATGCCTAAAAATTAAATAAGAGATGAGGAAATTAAACCACAATTGGATGCAAATTTTTAAAACGTCCTTCCCAACTTGACTATTACTCCTTCATCGTTAACTACAGCATATTCTCCAGTACTAGAAAACTGTTGCCAAGAAAAATGGGTCTTTTTTTGATTGATACGACAGATTACTCGAGCCTGTTATCGACACCGCCAATGACCAACTCAGGAAAGAGTCATATTTCTACAATTCTGAAAATTTGAAACATAATCGACTAACGTCGAGCGAATTGCTCTCTAACGACCGGTGTGCAGTTGGCTTAGTCAGTAGCTAGCCACAGTTTAGTGAGGCTAGCATTAGCTTAGTTGAACGGGCGGGAGGTGAGCGAAGCGGCGGGGGGTGGGGGGAGCGGTTTTTGGCTGCATGGGGCTCTTACGGCCTGAACAATTTGCAGGGGTCGGGATTGGGGGGGGGGGGGGGTGAAGTAAGAGGGGGCTAATTTGTGTGTGTGTGTGGGGGGGGTTAACCTCATACAACCGCTCTTCAAACCATAAGTATCGCCCTTCACACCATAAGTACAAGTCTCCAAAACAGTTTCTCTGAATCTCATACTTGGAGACCAGTGAGCTGAAAAGCTCTCACACCACTTAATTCCTGCTGGGAGTTACCTGTTTACCCCGTTTTTGAGGACGAAAAGTCAAATAGGTCAGACGAAAAATCGGTCAAGCGAAAAATTGCATAAAACAGACCGACAGGACTTATATAATTGCTATAAACTTCATTAGAGAGCAATTAAAAAAAATGCTACAAACTTTGTTTGAGAGCAATTAAAAAAAATGAACGGTAAATTGAACCCTACCACTTTTTGAATCGAATTTTTTTGGTCTGATCTCGGTAGTCTTTTTATACTCTATGGCCTCAACAGTCTATTTTGCTGCTGCTGTCCGGCAGTCTGTGGGCTAAGTGATGTTTCATTACATGTTAAAAACTCAGCGGCCGGCGAGTCAAAAAAGACTAGCAAAACCAGACCCAAAAATGCTATTCAAAAATGATACGGTTAAGTTTACCATTCATTTTTTTTTTCAATTTTTACTGATGTCATACATTAATGTCTTTGCAGCAAGAAAGCCCTATAATCATCTAACTTTTGGTGACTTCTGTTTAATTTCAATTACATTCTAATTTTTGTTTTAATAAGTGAGTGCAGAAGTAATCTTAGTGAGTCTTGGGCGATCAAGTCTTGGGTGATCAAGAAAATTATACCACGCGTGATCCGTATATACACACAATTTATGTACAACCATTCGGTGAAGAAAGTTTATATACATTAAGAAAGAGTTTGAGTTCTTGTTAAAATTGAGTTTTGGAAATCACTGTATTAAAACACTTCTTCAGCGTCAGGTGGACTCAGCCATTTCAAGTGCCGTGCAGGACTTCTACTGGCTGATATCGACATTGTACTTGAATTGGTCGTTTGACCTCTTGGCTAGCCTCGTAGAGTATGAGGGACGAGTTTTAATTGCTTCAGGTAAGTAAGCTCTTATAGTAACTGATCAATAATAAACAAACAAACAAAAAAATAACAAAATACAATAAATTTGCAAGTTAAAATTAAAAAAAGAAGGAATCGATGTTCTTTGGTGGGGCTCGAACCACCTTCTGCGCATCTGCTGATCGGTTACCGCACTGGACCAAACCATCGTTCTTCACTTCACTCTAACTTTTCTTAGAGTTCATCCACATAGAATATATCTTCTGGTTCAAATCAAGTCGTAAAATCTCACCACTTGAAAGACGAAGAATTTCGTTTTTGATATTAAAAAAAAATGAGTTCGTTTAAATTGAAGATAATAGGATTGAGATCTAAAACAAATATGTTTTCAACTTCAATTAAAAGAAGTAATGATGTGATAAAAAGTGCTACGCTGACCTAAACCGTAAAACCACTGAAACCAAACCGCGCGTAGCACATTGCAACTTGGACTGTTGTTCTTCTTTTCTTTAAATCAGTGGAGTATCAATAAAACATGTTCTAAAAACTGTAATGATATCGAAATAAGAGACAATGGCAAAGCAGGGATTCAAAATTCCGCCGTAAAATTTGTCCATTTCGCGTTCGCGCTTTTAGCCGCTGCACCGTTTGGTTAATATTCAAGTTTAAAGGATATGTTGATAAAAGCTGCTGAGAGCGACTTGGGTTGTGAAAATGTAAAAAGAAGAAGAAATGAAGCCTTGGTGGGGCTCGAACCACCTTCTGCGCATCTGCTGATCGGTTAGCGCACTGGACCAAACCATCGTGCTTGATCGTTTTTTGTTCGTATTTGTTTTCACTTCACTGTAAGTTATGGGAGGAAGGCTTTGGTAATCTGTTCAGCCCCGAATTTGCTATGCAAGCGGCTGGCTGAACAGAAGGAGACAAAGGAGTGAAATGGAATAAAAGTGAGTTGTATCTGTACCCGAATTGACTAAGCAAGCGGCTGGCCATATACTAGTAATGTGTCTGATGAGTTTAAGAGACGCATGTGTCAGAAATACAAAATGTAGGAAAACATTCGCAAGTTGATACTTCGCGGCTTCGAACTCCTGCCAATTCGACTTGTCAATTTCGTTTTTTCGTATTTCACCGCTGCGCCATTTTGCTCTGCTGTAACACGTAAAGTAAATCTTTTTGAGCCAGCTGTAGGTAACTGACGCTTTAATCGAGATAGAGCATAAATCAAATAGCAAAAGTTGAAGAGAGTTGGACTCGAACCGTAGTTGTTGGTACAGAGTTCTTCCAGTTCAACCCCCCCTCACAACCGCGCTGCTGGCTAATAATTTTCTGTTTTTTCGTTTGCTGGTTATCTATTTCGTATGTTTGTTTTTTTCTTCTCTGCGCAGATTTCAAAATATAGTTGCACCTCCTTTTTCTCCAGTTTTGTCCTCGTATTCCTATTGATTATTTTCCCAAGTTTTCCACTGTCTTCAGTCCGACTACCGATCTTTGCTGGAAAACGATGAATGATCTTGAAACTAGGGATACGCTGGGGCTCGATCCTTGTTCTGTCATTCGACAGTATTTTGATCTTCTATCTACGCCGAACGTCCATAGTGCGGCAGTTAATCATTTTTTATTTTAGTATTGAAGGTGGTCGAGAGTACTTTTGCAAGTGTTTAGCGGGCACTGTCGCTTTTTGTGTATTAGATCTATTACAGACCGTATGTGGTGTTTAATTGCCCGACTAATATACCCATTGGCTAGTTTAATCTGAAGTTCTTTAATCATTTGCATGTTTGCCTCTTCATGGAGCTTTTGGACCCTGTAACGTCTAGGTTTTCGTAGGCAAATCCCAAGGGCCCTATCTTGGACGTGCTGTATTTTATTAATGATTGCTTGGGATTGGTCCACCCAGCAGGCATTAGAATACAAAAAAAGTGGTCGGATCCAAGTTTTATATACCAAAAGGAGACTTTCTTCGTTAATGTTTAGATTGCTAAGTCTCCACAGTTGAAATAATCTGATGTTTGCTTTCTTTACTAAACTATTCCAGTGATCTCTCCATCTGAGATGAGGAGTGAGAGTGATACCCAGAAACTTTAGCGACTCTGTTTTTCCAATGGGTACGCCTTTTATTTTTAGGTTGAGTTCAGACTCTTTCTCTGATGAGTTTTTGAAGATCATGTACTGGGTTTTATTAGGATTTATTTTAATTTTCAAGAGGTCACACCAGTCTATGAGGCTATTCAATGATGATTGCAGATTGTTTTGAATTAATTGTGTTGAGCGAGATCTGTAGTACAAGGCAAAATCGTCAGCGAACTGTGAGATCTGTGCTTTCAGTTCTGGCAATCGGCTAACGTATATAAGAAAGAGAATGGGAGCAATTACGCTACCTTGGGGCACTCCGGCTGTCGGGCAAAAGCTGGAACTTACGGTGGAATTTATCTTTACGTATACATTCCTTTGTGACAAGAATGAATTTATCCACTTAATAATTGGGATCTTTAGCTCAATTGAATATAATTTGTGGATCAACCCTAGACGCCATACAGCATCAAACGCTTTTTTAACATCCAAGCACACTAAACCAACCTTTTCGGACCACTGAAAAGCTTCACTAACGTGCTGAGTGAGTTTGATAAGGTTGTCTGTGGTACAGCGATGTTTCCTGTATGCGCTCTGAGTTTCGCCAAAAACATTTAGACTTTCACAGTGTTCTAAGACAATGTTTTTCACAACAGTTTCACACACTTTGGCGAGGCAATTCGTAAGACTAATGGGTCGATAATTTTCAGCCTTTGAGCAGTCTTTGTCTTGCTTTGGTATCATTTTTATCTGCGATTCCTTCCAATTTACTGGAACATGCGAGTTGTTAATTGAGCTAGAAATTAGGAGGCAGGCTAGGGCTTTAACATTTCTTGGTAACTCTCTGAGTAGTTTGTAGCAGATTTTATCAGGACCTGGGCATGACTTTCTCGATTCTCTCAAAATTTCATCAAATTCCTTTGTTGTAATCACAACACAAAGCTGCTCGTTGTCTACAACTGTGCCTAAAATCGCTTTAGTTTGATTTTCAATTTTCTCGCAGTGTTCAGCAATTCCTGATGAAACTGGTGTGTGATCTTTCATGGTATCCTTTAGCAATTGTTTGAACAACTCGCTTTTTTCCTGATCTGTGACTGCCTGCGACCCTTTATAGTTTAAATTTGGATAGTCCCCAGTTTTCTGTTTTGACTCGTGATCATTTGTTAGTTCTTTTATTGCTCTCCAAAAACATTTGCTGCCTTATCGCTTGCACGTTCCAAAATTTTTGATCTTTTTCTTTCTTCTGATTGCCTAATTGATCGTTTGATTTCTTTTTGTAGATAATTTATCTCGGTTCTTAGAGACCTAAAATCTTCGCCGAATGCCCCTTTTGAGCTGTATTCGCTTTCTTCTTTTCAGTTTTATCAATTTTCGTGTCTCCATACTGTAAGGAAACTTGTTTTTGATGACATAGGAATCTTCCAGCGATTTGTGTATTAATTCAACCAGGCTACTGCTAAACTGATTTAGATCATCCTTTCCCGGATACTGCGCGGGCCAAAGAATCGGTGATCTATAAGACTTTCTTGTGTTTTCTTTAAATATTCTGAGGTCAATTTTGGATTTCAATTCCAACATTTTGCTTATTTTGAGGTTCAACGTTGTAATGGTGGTTCTATGGTCACTGCCTAGATCATCTGAGACTTCAAAATTGTTAAAATTCGTAAAAACTGTACTATCGCAAAAGTGCAAATCGAGCATATTTCTGCTTTTTCCGTCAACCGACTGGTATGTGTAGTGACCGTTGTTTAGCAATCTAAAATGGCCTTTTTCAATTAGATTTAAAAGCTTCTCGCCGTTTTCGGAATCATAGGAGCTGTTTAGTTCTTGGTGGGGAGAGTTGAAGTCACTACATACGAAAACATTTGACATTCTTTCTGAGAATACTTTTACAGTGAAAGTGGTTTTCCAGGTGAATTGTGAACAGATACTATCAAAAAGTCCCCAAAAACCGGCAGCGTGATGCATAGTTTCAGTATTTCTAAGGTTTTCCCTCGGTAATCGTTCTCTTTTTCAACTGGTTCTACTCGCTTTATGACAATGTTGTTCTTTATTAAGATAACAGAACCATGGTGACCGTTGGCATAAGTTTCTGTTGCAACAATATAATTACTGAGAGGGGTTGTCTTCAGCCATTTTTTCACTTCATTTACGCAAATTATATCTATGTCTTTTTCAGCCGAAAATAAAATCTGATCGTTTATTTTGTTGTTTAGACCTCGACAGTTCCATTGCAAAATTTTTAGCTTATCCATTTTGGGTAAAGTTTTAGCTGTTTGCTAGGTTGTTAGGCGGCATTGTATTAACAGAGGTGATATTTGCAGTCTCAATGCTCTCGTGTATTCATTGACCATCAATTTTTTCATTGAAGATGCGTGAGGCGCTGTTAGAGACAATGTTTATTATATCACTGTAGGACATGGTATTGAGAACTGTTCGTATTTTACTCAGGACTTCGGCTACTAAAACAGCTATTTTTTCAGTTTGTGGCGGCAGTTCAGTGTGTTTTTGCGGTTTGAAGTTTTTTGCTACGTCAGAGTATTTATTCTCATTTATCTTTCTTGAAGCCTCAGTTAGCTTTTGCTGATAGGCCGGACAACCGCGAAAAACTGTCGCATGCACACCACCACAGTTTGAACACTTAGCGGTTTCTTTTTGAACATTGCATTCTTTAACACTGTGCTCCTGCGAGCAGCGGAGGCATCGGGTGGCGTTCCTGTATTCTTTAGCAGAGTGACCAAATTGTTGGCATTTGAAACATTGCCTTACGTGGGGTGGTTCTCGTCTTGCTTCACATCGGTATAACTGCCTACCTATTTTGACACCATGCTTTTGAGCTGCACTAACATGATTATTGGAATCAGTCATGACTCGAATTAATTTTGTTGGTTGGTTGCTGACATTCATTGCGTTGTTGTTTAGAAGCTCAGCTTTTATCTCATCTTCACTGATGCTGTGATGCACGTTTACAATTACGAAGCTTGGTTTGGTTTTTGGCTTAGGAAGTGTGTTTCTGGCATTCACAGTAGCATTTGGAAAGGCTTGAGTTAGGTTTACGGTCAGCATTAGGCATTCTCTAGAAGCGAGGTCCTCAGGTTGAATAAAAAAATCGGTATTGTTCTTCAACTCTCTTATGTGCTTTATTTTGACCACTGGAAAGTTCGATCTGATTGCTCTTGCAAACTGTATTTGTGATGGCCGTGGATCAATAGAAACAACAATAGGTCTAACGTTGGTGGTTGGAATTTGCGCTTGTTTTCTGAACCTTTTTCTTTTACTTCGCACTTCATTAAAATCGCTTTCATCTTGTGTTGTTTCGTCAGCTGTCATTCTGGCTTCAGATAAAAGCCTTTCAATTTGGCTCATTTTAACACTCAGTCTCAAAAAGGCTCTGACTTCTCGAAAAATTCTCTAATAAGACTTAATTTGGCCAAGTTTTTTTCCGTTTAAAGGGTTGATTAAAAGTAAAGTGCTAAGTTTGGTAGTGCTTGGCAAGTAAAACTTTAAGAATGGGGATTTAGGCGCTTTAAGATTGAGGGCTATTGCTTAGCAGAACGACGAAGATAAGAATTTGAAACATTTTTTTAAAGCGTAGAGACTAATTGAAAAAAAGCCGATTAAAAGTCAGGATTTTAAAAAGCAACTTTTAGTGAAAAATCTCTTTTTATAAAAGACTCACTCCCAAAGGACGTTCCTACACAAAGTGGAGTACTTGCTTGCGGCTTTCCTATCACAATTTGAGGTACTGATCCGAAAGTGACATTAATAGCGGTTTAATCATCATGGACAACAATTAGGCTAATTAGGCTAAAAGAAAATTATACCACGCGTGATCTACAACAAATTGAATTAGTGGCAGGTAATCACATGGTCACAAAAAACATTGTGAGTACAACACTCACAATGAGGCCAAAATAAGCCTTGATAAAGCCTCAAATTGAATTAAATTGCTTGAAATTATGAATGAGAGAGAGAGAGCATTTTAGATCACACAAAATCAAGAACTCGAAGCTATAAAAGTCACTCGAAAAGGCATATCACTCAAACAGCGAAAGAATGGTCTAAAATAAAACGGTGAAGCGAATAATTTTTAATTGAAAAGACATACGACTACAATAATTGCTTCAAACGTCGTTGAGAGGAATTAAAAGTGTGGTCAGCGCGGCATCTACTAGAAGCTTTTGTCGGTCTCTGCTATCTTTCACTAGGGTTGCTTTTATTGCAATGCTATTCGAAGTTTTGCTTGGAGGAGGTGGGGTAAAGTTTTTCTTTAATAGCAGAATACGAGGCAAAACCTAATAAGTTCTTCTATTTTGCACAACTATATAGAGCCAGCTTAATTGAACGGTAATGCCGTTGTGGCAACAATTTATTTGTACAATTTGAATGCGTACAATATATATTATTATCTATATTTATTAGCCAATGAAAAGCTGCCATTGTTGATAGTAACTAACCACTGAGAAGAGAACGCAAGATAGCAATATCGATATCCCTTGTAGACGTTCGTCTCCCGTCCAGCTTGAATACAGTGAGAAGACTTCTGCACTGAACACAGTCCATTATCTTGTCAAAGAACTCCTGGCCAACCTCTTCCTTCACTCCAAGTAGCTCACATGTTTTGTGGTACACTTGCTCAAGTTCTTGTGGGTCTATTATGTACTTCTCTTCCCTGGACCAATCACATATTAAAATAGAATTGCAAATGACGATAAGACATTGTAATAAGAAAGACAAAACAAACATCTTATTTGCAAAAACGGACCAGTTTCCTTTTCTTGTGAAGAAAATATCGCCTTACAGAAGTCTGTGAGGTCAAGCTAATTGAAGTTTTATAATTATTACTACAGCCCAAGAACTTTGAAGCGTCATTACAGCGTCGTTACGGATGGATCGATGTGCAGGGGACGAAAAAACGGACGAAAAAGTCATACGAAAAAAATGACCACATGAGTAACATAATTGCTAAAAACTTCATTTGAGAGAAATTAAAAACAGCTTTTTAGATCACGGAAAAATCAAGGAATCAAGCGTTAAAAAGTCGCCCGAGAAGGGAAATCGAAAACCAGTACCAGAACAAAAGCGCAAAAACGGCGAAGCAAAAAAGACTTTTGCAAAAAAAGTGTTTATTGTGCAAAAAAATTTTGCATAAAAAAGACACCCATGTTTACAATAATTGCTTCAAACTTCGTTTGAGAGTAATTAAAAAAGCTGAAAATTGCAAAAAAAATTATGACCTCGTGAAGGCAGGGAAAAAAGAACTTAAAATCAATAACAAAAATTTCACAGAAACAAAGATATGCGCAACTAGAATGCTGACTCAACAAACACATTCTAGAAACATAAGCCGGCTAGTGTCGGGAGAAATGCTCTCAAACGACAGGCGGGTGGAAAAATATTTCACCACGCCGTGATTCGAACCATTGACCGCCCGATCCCTAACTAGAAGCACTGCCCACTCGGCTATCAGGCCCTTGCCATATTTTATATTAGCAACAAGCTTTACTTCGGAGTGAGAGCAATAGAGATCACTCCAAAAGGAAGAACGAAAGCGAAGAAGTCAAAGAATGTTCTAGAACAAAAGCGCACAAACGGTTCATCAAAAATTTTGCATAAAACGGTTCATCAAAAATTTTGCATAAAACATTTTTACAATAATCGCTACAAACTTCGTTCAAGAGCAATTAAACACAAGCATAAAAAAGTAAAATTGAAATATTCCCGGCAGATTGCCGGGGAAACAGCAGCCATCGATTCCCTGAACCCAGATAGGGATTGAAAGAAGACAAGAATTGAAAAAAAAATTACCTAAGAAAACACTTTTTAGTGCGCGTTATTTTGATCGGATCTTGTGGAGCTTGTGAAATAGAAGTCGTATATGCAAAAGTTTAAGCGAAGAACAATTCCTCGCGCAAAAACAGAGGAACGCAATACAAGTTTTACTGATACAGATTCAGAATCTGTATAACTTATTGCTGTTTCTATTAGCTGCTCTTAAATAACCACCTTCAATTAGATTGACAACACTGATTTGACCTTATCTCTTAAAGCAAAGTCAATTTCAAAGTGAGGAAGTCATTTTTGAGAGTGAGTTAAGTCACGTGTGACCAAAAATCTAATCACGCGAACTAACAAAAAAACTCGCTCCACTAAGAGTGAAACACGACGTCACGCACGCAATTTCGTTGAAATTGCTTGAACTAATGAACAAAAAGCAGATTTGAAGTGATATTGACGTCATGTGGTCTTAACAAAAATCTTGACGACGAAAAAAACATAGCAGGACAAGTACTGACGTACAATTCAAAGAATTTTCATTGACTGAACAAAAAACTAGACCTAGAATGGACTATGAGTGAATTGGGAAAGCAAATTCTAAAAAAATCAGATTAAAAAAACAGAAAATCAATGTCAAAAGGCCCAATGTGGACAAAAAAACCACTAGCGAGAAAAATATATTCGTTTCAAACAAAAAACTAGCCCCAGAATGAACTATACATGTATTGGGAAACCATTTAGAAAAAAAATCCGATCCAAAAAATCGAAAAAAACAGTAAAAATCAAAGTGAAATTGCCGCATGTGAAAAAGAAACCACTAGCGAGAAAACACCGTTTTCTCACTCTACTTCCAAATCATGAAAACGTGTGAACAGATCTTAAAAAAAGACAGCGCCCCAATACAATTCAAATTCTTTGAATTGTAAAAAGGAGAGCGCCTAAATAATAGCCGTCGAGAGGCTGACGGCGGCTATTAAAAAAATCCTGTAGAAAGCCAAAATTTATTTTCGAGTCTTTAAACCCAAGATCACCGTAACATAGCTAAGCTCAGCTTACAGCTCCACAGTTACAAAAAATTGCTCGTTTTTTCTTTAATTTATTTCTGTACATAAAATTTATTGCCTTACTGTTCGTCTGTCGAGTTATTCTCGGATGAGGTCTGATTGGAGACCTTTTTGCTCTTGTGGTACACGAATGCAATCGCATCTGCACATCTGCCAGAGCCCTCAACTATCACAACTGGAGTCTCGTTCTTCAATGCTTCCACAGCCGTGTTCAGAGTACCTGGTGACCGAAAAAGTTTCAAAGTTATAGATAGGTAAAGATAGTTGTAAAATTTTTTGCCTTGAAACGGTGTGCTTTAAATATTATTAATGGCTTGCAACAAAAACTACGATTT
This sequence comes from Convolutriloba macropyga, assembly GCF_964194025.1. Lineage (NCBI taxonomy): Eukaryota > Metazoa > Xenacoelomorpha > Acoela > Convolutidae > Convolutriloba > Convolutriloba macropyga. The sequence goes on from NC_134472.1 coordinate 19,524,807, forward strand.
CGATGAATCTCGAATACTAACAAGTCTCTGTTAGTATAGTGGTGAGTATCCCAGACTGTCACTCTGGAGACCGGGGTTCGATTCCCCGACAGAGAGAATTTTGCACCAAATAGGTTATGGTTTAGTTCAGCATTTCTTGATTGAAATTTCAAAAAATTCTTATCCCAGTAAAAGTGAAATCAGAGGACCAGGCCTTAATATAACCTTGACAAGTCAATTATTTCCATTGAAGAAATAAAACTAATTTCAACTCTGTTGTTTATTGACATTCAGTACCGAAATGACACCAATTAGGTTGAGCCCCGGGCCGAGGTGTCCACCCCTAATACACCGTTATTAAGCGAGATTAGGGTGTAAAGCGTTTTCCACTCTTAAATAGCAGGGAAAAGAGTGTAAGAGTGTAATTTTTAGAAAATTACACTCTGTTTACACTCTTTACACTCTTCATTCCACTCTTTTTACACTCTTAAAAATTACACTCTTTTGTTCAATTTTTAGTGGGGAAAAGAGTGAAAAGTGTAATTTTGAAGTGATTACACTCTTAGAAATACACCGCTATTTTTAATAAATTACACTCTTAGAAATACACTACAATTACACTGTTTTGTCCACTTATTTCCTTCTTTTCAACGGGTGTAAATCTTATCCAGGCTCCGCACGGAAAAAAATTACAGAAATTTGTGCTGCAAAAATAAAAATTTGATCTACGTCTTCAACCCAGAATGAAGAGGAGGAGGATACAGATGACAATGAAGCCTTTTTTTGTTAGTTTTTTTGGTTTGGCTTATTTTTGTTCTTCTTTCTGCAGTAGAAGAGACTTTTGCAGGTTAATGGCATGTAGTTAGAACGGCTCTGTCAGTTGTTAGCCCATTTTGTTCCCGTGATAACGTACCCAACGAATTTGTGTAGAGGTAAATGCTCATATTTTGATTTGTTCACAAAATTTTAATGAACCGTCGAATTTGATGAAGAAAAGGTCGAACTTCATGAAAAACGTCTGTTAATAACTTTTTGAGGAAGACGATTTAGAAAGTCTATAAAAGCTCATTTTGTTGCCGTGTTAACGCACTCTATGAGTTTGTGTAGAAGTAAATGCCAATATTTTGATTTGTTCACAAAATTTTAAAGAACCGTCGAATTAGGTGAAGAAAAAGTCGAACTTCATGAAAAACGTCTGTTAATTACTTTTTGAAGAAGACGAGTTTGAAAGTCTATGTTAGCTTTTAGCCCATTTTGTTGCCGTGATAACGTACAATATCAATTTGTGTAGAATTAAATGCCCACATGTTGATTTGTTCACAAAATATTAATTAATCATCGAATTAGTTGGAGAAAATGTCGAACTTCATGAAAAACGTCTTCGAATAACGTTTTGAAAAAGACGAATTAGAAGATCTATGTTAGCCCATTTTGTTGCACTGGTAACGTACTTCTTGAGTTTGTGTACAAGCAATTGCCTAAATTTTGATTTGTTCACAAAATTTTAATGAACCGTATAATTAACTGAAGAAATAGTCGAACTTCATGAAAAACGTCTGTTAAAAACTTGTTTAGGAAAACGAGTTAGAAGGTCTATGTTAGACTTTTTTGTTGCCGTGATAACGTATTTTATGAGTTTGTGTAGAAGTAATTGCCCATATTTTGATTTGTTCACAAAATTTGAATGAACCGTCTAATTAGGTGAAGAAATAGTCGAACTTCATGAAAAACGTCTGTTAATAACTTTTTGAAGAAGACGAGTTAGAACGTCTCTGTCAGTTGTTAGCCCATTTTGTTCCCGTGATAACGTATCCAATGAATTTATGTAGAAGTAAATGCTCATATTTTGATTTGTTCACAAAATTTTAATGAACCGTCGAATTTGGTGAAGAAAATGTCGAACTTCATGAAAAACGTCTGTTAATAACTTTTTGAGGAAGACGATTTAGAAAGTCTATAATAGCTCATTTTGTTGCCGTGTTAACGTACTTTATGAGTTTGTGTAGAACTAAATGCCAATATTTTGATTTGTTCACAAAATTTTAAAGAACCGTCGAATAAGGTGAAGAAGAAGTCGAACTTCATGAAAAACGTCTGTTAATAACTTTTTGAAGAGGACGATTTAGAAAGTCTATAATAGCTCATTTTGTTGCCGTGTTAACGTACTTTTTGAGTTTGTGTAGAAGTAAATGCCAATATTTTGATTTGTTCACAAAATTTTAAAGAACCGTCGAATTAGGTGAAGAAAAAGTCGAACTTCATGAAAAACGTCTGTTATTAACTTTTTGAGGAAGACGATTTAGAAAGTCTATAATAGCTCATTTTGTTGCCGTGTTAACGTACTTTTTGAGTTTGTGTAGAAGTAAATGCCAATATTTTGATTTGTTCACAAAGTTTTAAAGAACCGTCGAATTAGGTGAAGAAAAAGTCGAACTTCATGAAAACCGTCTGTTATTAACTTTTTGAGGAAGACGATTTAGAAAGTCTATAATAGCTCATTTTGTTGCCGTGTTAACGTACTCTATGAGTTTGTGTAGAAGTAAGTGCCAATATTTTGATTTGTTCACAAAATTTTAAAGAACCGTCGAATTAGGTGAAGAAAAAGTCGAACTTCATGAAAAACGTCTGTTAATAACTTTTTGAACAAGACGAGTTTGAAAGTCTATGTTAGCTTTTAGCCCATTTTGTTGCCGTGATAACGTACAAAATCAATTTGTGTAGAATTAAATGCCCACATGTTGATTTGTTCACAAAATATTAATTAATCATCGAATTAGTTGGAGAAAATGTCGAACTTCATGAAAAACGTCTTCTAATAACGTTTTGAAAAAGACGAATTAGAAGATCTATGTTAGCCGATTTTGTTGCACTGGTAACGTACTTCATGAGTTTGTGTACAAGCAATTGCCTAAATTTTGATTTTTTCACAAAATTTTAATGAACCGTATAATTAACTGAAGAAATAGTCGAACTTCATGAAAAACGTCTGTTAATAACTTTTTGAGGAAGACGATTTAGAAAGTCTATAATAGCTCATTTTGTTGCCCTGTTAACGTACTTTATGATTTTGTGCAGAACTAAATGCCAATATTTTGATTTGTTCACAAAATTTTAAAAAACCGTCGAATAAGGTGAAGAAGAAGTCGAACTTCATGAAAAACGTCTGTTAATAACTTTTTGAAGAGGACGATTTAGAAAGTCTATAATAGCTCATTTTGTTGCCGTGTTAACGTACTTTTTGAGTTTGTGTAGAAGTAAATGCCAATATTTTGATTTGTTCACAAAATTTTAAAGAACCGTCGAATTAGGTGAAGAAAAAGTCGAACTTCATGAAAAACGTCTGTTAATAACTTTTTGAGGAAGACGATTTAGAAAGTCTATAATAGCTCATTTTGTTGCCCTGTTAACGTACTTTATGAGTTTGTGTAGAACTAAATGCCAATATTTTGATTTGTTCACAAAATTTTAAAGAACCGTCGAATAAGGTGAAGAAAAAGTCGAACTTCATGAAAAACGTCTGTTAATAACTTTTTGAAGAAGACGATTTAGAAGGTCTATAATAGCTCATTTTGTTGCCCTGTTAGTGTACTTTCAGAATATATATAGATCTTTTTTCCACTTTGTTTATTTGATTTCAAAGTTTTCAATAATTAGCGATTTAGGGGCCAAAAATTTGACAATTTTGAGTTACCTTGACTAAATTTCCCACTTTGTCAAGACAAAACATACAAGTTTTTGGTATCATGGTAAACTAGATTTCACGCTTCCAACAACCATGTTATTATCTTTTTAAAGTATTGCCAAACAAGAGAATGCGAGAGCAATGTAGAGACCGAAATCAGGGTCGATTTTCGCAAAATTTTCGAATTTTCAAAGTTGTTTAGTTTAATAACTTTTTTGTTACCCGACGTATTTGAAAGTATATTATATCATTTTCTTGCCCATTTAATCCTCTTTACGAATGTATATTGGTTGAAAAGCTTCGGCTTATTTTCATTGCCTTATTTTCCAATTTTCCAAACTTTGCTGAAAAAAGGCAAAATTTAGCCAAATTGTCAAAAATTGAGTTTTTATTCCTTTACTTTTTTAACTTTTTTTAACGCCAGGTTGATGCCCCAGTTCATGCTGATTCCAAAACATATTCATTTTTTAAATTTGGTTCAGTAGTTTTCGAGATATAAGCCTTTTTCGGACGCATACCAGGCCCATGGGTCCCAACCTCCAGCCCCCCCCCCAACTGCAAACCTTTTTTTAAATGTGTTCCCGTTCGATCTTTGAAATCCCGTTTACTTAGTTAGATTCTATATGAATCCAGCTTTCCAATGATATACTTTTTAAATTTCAAGTTTTGAAATGCTCACTTCATAGTTGTTCACCATAAAGCAGGGTATGAAAATTTCGTTTGGTGTGTTGCCTCACAGGTAACGTGACATGCTAATTGTGAGTCAACACTGGTGGAGACGGCATCACCTGCATCCGCTCACTGAACTGCCATGAATAGAGCATTTGAAATTGCGCAATGTATACGAAAGTTCCAAAAGCTCAGACAGTAAGCCGGAATTAATTTCATTAGTTCCAATAGGTCGTTGTACGATTTGGACGGATGTGTTGGACGGGCGTGTTGGACAGATGTGTTGCGATGGCGGCACAGGGTCGCGATGGCGGCACGGTCGCGATGGCGGCACAGGGTCGCGATGGCGGCACAGGGGCCTGGCGCGGCCCATCGCTCCGTTTCGATGGGACCCATACAAAAGTTATATCGTTGGAAAGCTCTCGTCAAGGCGAACTCGATAGGCTATATGCCAGTACCCAATACGCGCTTAATACTATATCTGTACTATTATACTATTGGTGGTTTGCTGCTGCTGTGTTATTGAGCTTTGTAAATATTTGTTTCGCTTTCAGTTGAAATGGATCGCAGTCGACTGGGTAACCTCCATGGGAACAACAACTCAGCCCCGCCTAAGAAAAGGCTAAAACCGCTGTTTGCTAACCATCAACAGCACGGACGGCTTGTGAAGGACAACATCGACGGCACCACAACTGAATTTATTTATAATAATTTTGTTGATGAAGAAGAGGTCCATACCGCGATAGTCGGCGATTCTATCTTCGACAGCATATGTGTTCAGAACTGTGTTGCCTATTCCTTATCGGGGGGGAAAGTTAATCAGTTTTTTGTGTTGTTGGATACCTTGGCCGTCTACAGAAATGTTATCCTGGCTGTAGGTGGTAACAATCTGGCTGCGCGCAATGGACCGGGGGAAGATCCAACTGATGTATTGGAGAAAATACGGGCCTTATACAGTGCCATCAGAAATTTGGCGAACCGTCCAAGAGTGATCGTGTGCACTGTACTGAAGCGAAACTGCACTCACTTTAACATCCAACGTTTCAACGCGCAACTAAGCCAGTCAAACTTGCCTTTTTTCAAGCTGCACAAAGAAGTGCACAAAGCGAGGTCTTTTTTACCTGACGGCGTCCATCTAAACGAGAAGGGTAGAAAGGAGCTTGCTTGCGCAATCAACAAAGCCGTGCGAGAAAATCAATTGAATTAGCTTAAATTTGATTGCTTTCTTTGACTACTTGTACCTTTGTTTTTTTATTACTTTGATTTATTTGTACTATTGCAATTTGATTGCTTTCTTTGACTATTTGTACTTGCACTATTGCAATTTGATTCAATTTACATTTGACCGATTTTGACAAAAAAATTGATTACATTAGTAGTAGTAGGTGCTAGGTGTATTAGGCGACACACAAATTAGAAGACACGCCAATTAGCTGGCAGCTTTCATCAAGACGACGTGAAAATGACCAAAATCGGAACTGTATAATTAAAGTTGTGTTATTAGAAGCGTCGACTTAATTACGTTCGGCCGTCATAATTTGTTCGGTTGTGATAGATTCATATCAAGTCCCACGAGCCACGGAGGCATGGCTATGTTAGCTAGCAGTAATAGCCTATTAATGTTTGTTTCACAACTAAAGAGTGCTACATTTACCGCTTAATGCGCGGGTAATTATCGTGAATTGCGGTGTTCGAGTTGTTATATTTGCTCAAGTGTCGGCTAAAAGGTGTGTCGTCTAATTTGTATGTCGGCCAATTGACCGGCCACGGTAGTAGTAATAGTAGTAGTAGAAAATTAAAATTGACGAACGTTAGCGGGTGTTTCTGCCCGCTTCGAATTTCCACTAAGCGGATTTTTTCCGCTTCGACCTTTATTGTAAAATTTCAATAAAATTAAAATTTACGAACGTTAGCGGGTGTTTCTGCCCGCTTCGAACTTCCGCTAGGCGGATCTTCCGCTTCGACCGTTATTGTAAAATTTCCATAAAATTAAAATTGACGAACGTTAGCGGGTGTTTCTGCCCGCTTCGAATTTCCACTAAGCGGATTTTTTCCGCTTCGACCTTTATTGTAAAATTTCAATAAAATTAAAATTTACGAACGTTAGCGGGTGTTTCTGCCCGCTTCGAACTTCCGCTAGGCGGATCTTCCGCTTCGACCGTTATTGTAAAATTTCCATAAAATTAAAATTGACGAACGTTAGCGGGTGTTTCTGCCCGCTTCGAATTTCGACTAAGCGGATCTTTTCCGCTTCGACCGTTATTGTAAAATTTCAATAAAGTTGAAATTGACAAACGTTAGCGGGTGTTTCTGCCCGCTTCGAATTTCCACTGAGCGGATCTTTTCCGCTTCGACCGTTATTGTAAAATTTCAAAATTAAAATTGACGAACGTTAGCGGGTGTTTCTGCCCGCTTCGAATTTCCACTAAGCGGATCTTTTCCGCTTCGACCGTTATTGTAAAATTTCAATAAAATTAAAATTGACGAAAGTTAGCGGGTGTTTCTGTCCGCTTCCAATTTTTAGACCTATAACTTAAGATGAAGTAGAAATTAGCAGTTATAATTAGTTGAAATTAGAATACCCATAACTTCTTGAAGATTGATGGCGATGGTGGATTTAGGCGTGAATGTACTGCGGTAGGACACGAGGTGAAAGTTTTTTTGAGCTGTCATCTTTTATTACATGTTGTGCTTTTTAAGAAACCTTTTAGAAATTTTTATAATTTTTTTTCTATTCGATATAAACTTTTTTGGAACTCAAAAATGTTTTCAGTTGAACGGCTGATATGCTGCAACAAACAAAAATTGTGTTCAGACAGAATTTTCTGGGTTTGGAAAGTGGTACTGCGATTGAAACCAGGTTTCTTGAAAGTCCTTTGTCTGAAATTGAGCAACTGTGGCAAGAAATAAAACAGCTACGTGAAAAAATAGATGGCTTAAGGCAACGAGTAGAAGACCTAGAAGTTGAGTATATTGAGTTCTCGGAAAGCAATGAGGAGTCCAGCTACACGACAACTGCTTCCATATCAAGTGCTGAAAATATGGAGCCGATGAATGGATTTTATTAATTTTTGTTTCCTCAAAGGTGAAGTGTGAAACTTTCGTAGTGTTACTTTGTTTGACTTTGTTTTTCTTATTCTCAGAGCTTGATCTTTTTGATAATGATAGTCGCAAAGCAATTCATGAAGCAATTCATGAGTTTGATTGAAATTGTTAGTAATTGTGCATGAAGTTGATGTTTTTTGTCTTTTCGCTTTCTTCGTTGGATTGCAATTGACTCTCAATTAAATGAATGTTGACTCGAACGTCTTTGACAATTTTCTCCGTTATTTTTTAAATTTCTGGATTGATCTGTTTTTACTGACCTAACGATTTCAGAAATGCCAATGAAAATCGAGTTTGTTTTCCTGACAGCAGGTTGTCAGGTGTTAAAAATTGGGTTATTTGATGGGCGTTGGCTCAAGAGCTTTCAAATAAATGATCGATTGAAATTAGAGATTGATGGAAAAACTAATCTGTTGATCGATGGTGATGAAATTGAATGCGTGTTGTTAAAACACGGGCCTCCTGCGGCAATGCAAGTTGAATTCGAGCGATACCAAGAAATTTATGGGGCTTTCGCACAACAGTTTGAAAACCCAGTAAGTGGTACCCCACCTACAGGTGCAAAGTGGACCCTCAGCCAAGGTGGGACACCGACTACAAGGCTAGCAACTGCAAGTCCAAGGGTTTTGGTTAGAGCTCCTCTTTTTTCTCTCTGTGAAAGAGTTATCGCAATAAATATAAAACATTTGCTGTCTAAGAAGTCAATAAAAGATAAACATTGTAATTTTTTGCGAGAAATTTAAGCAGATAAAATATCATAGCGAGTGACTACTGCAATCGTTAAGCTACGATCCGAAAAATTGGTTGATTCGTTATCAGTTCTTTGGTTTTGTCAGTTAAAAACATTCTTGTTTAGAAATGCGCTAATCATGAAAGATTGCTGGAAGTTCTTAATGAGGACAAAAAACTCATCGCAGAGGTTATACAAGCATATGAGAAGACGGTTTTGTCCTGCAACAGAAAGCTGGAGAGCGAGCTCCAGAAATTGAAAACCATTGTAAGATCTTGCCTCAGTAATACAAAAGTTTTGACCAATTTTTTGGTAGAAGTGGTTTCTAGCAAGTTTTTATAAAGTTTGCTCAATTTTTGCGCTCAGACTTTTCTGTCAAGAAATGTTTATTTTGCCAAGTTTTGGATAGATTCCAAACTATCTGTATTTAGAAAGATCTCAAGAAAGTTGATGCAGACAATGACACAGAAGAGGCAGGTATAGCTATACCAAGTTTTTATGAGGAAGTTGATTTGGATAATTTCCCAACAACTTCAAATCCGGAAGAACTGGGAAGAAATCTGCGAACAGCATTATGGGGCGAGAAGGGTCTACAGAGGGATATCATATCCCCAACCCGAGAAAGCGAAGTGCGGAAGCCTGCTTCTCCCAAGAGAACAAAAATCTTTAAAGGTATAATGATCAAAAACTAAGTTGTCAAAAACTGGGTTTCAAGAATAAGTTGTCGGAAGTTCAAACTGATTTTCTCAAATGATTTTTTTCTGTTTTCGTTTTTGAAGTTTTTTGTAACCATTTTTTATGATTGATTTTCCTAAAAAGCTTAGCTTAGGTGTGTTTTCCTCTGCTTAAGGCCTTGTACAGAGACAGTTTCCACCTCGTCTTTGGCCAGATGCGTACAATGAAGCTCGTTTGGCTGCCAACAGAGCTGGCATGGATTCACTTCGATACAAGAAACGAAAATCTGATCCTTTTTGGGTGAATCAAATGAGGGAAAAGGCAGAGGCCAAGAAAAAGCGACAGGGAAAGAAACTCCCCGAGACTTCTCAAAGTTGTGTAGATTTGAGCGAATCCGAGACCGAAAGCAATGAGTTTCCATCCAATAATCAGGAGTAGCAATTGTTGCGAGTGATTTTTGAAATTTGAAAAATTGTAATTGAATCAGACGTTAAACACGGTAAATTTGAGTTCCTATATGTAAGTGTTGTCTTTTGCGGAAGCACGCAAAAGTGTTACAGATGAGAATTTGTGCTACTTTAGTTTTAATTTGTCTTCTTAAAGGTGCTATTTCTCGAATTGGAAGTTTTGGATGAAATCAACTCATTTAAGTTGTTGAAAATCAAATCACTTTTTTTTCAAATGATTTAACACAAGAACAATTTTATGCAAGAAATACTAATTGCAGATTCGCAGAAAAAACATAGAAGTAATTTCGCTCTAGCTAGTTTGAAAGTTTTAAGATAGTTAAGAATGAAGAAAATTGAATTGTAATCAAGATTAGGAACCGTTTGTAGTGATTTTAGAATCGGCTGTTTTTCTTTAGTTCTGTTTTGAAATAAATTGTAATTGAGTCAGACGTTTAACACGAGGTTGATTTGGGTTCCTATATCCTATACGTAAGTGTTGTCTTTTGCAGAAGTACGCCTAAGTGTTACAGATGAGAATTTATGCTAGTTAGTTTCAGTTTGTCTTCTTAAAGGTGCTATTTTTTGTATTGGAAATTTTGGATGAAATCAACTCATTTAGGTTGTTGAAAATCAAGTCTTTTTTTTCAAATAATTTAACACAAGAACAATTTAATGTAAGAAATTCTAATTGCAGATTCGAACACAACATAGAAATAGTTTCGCTCTACTTTGTCTGCAAATTTTTAGATCGTTGAAAATGAAAAAAGACAACTTGAGATCTGAACCAGCGAAAAGCCATAACCTATTCGACTCTGAGGCTGAAAGAGAGGATAGTATAAAGGATAGCATTTTGAGGGACAACTTAGCATGGCTTTTTGTGAAAGACAATTTGATTCTTATTACTTACAGCAGCACCAAGTGGCCTAAGAAAATAAAACCCTCAGAAATGTTGAGTTTAATTGAAGGAGAGAGTTACAACCTGCAATTTAAAGACCAATCTGTTTCTTGTCGTTTGTTGTCTAAAGGCAATCATAAAAAAGTAGAGGAAGCGATGAAGAGTTTTCAAGCAGAACTAGACGGTGGCAAAAGTCCTTCAGAATTGCGCAAAAAAGTTCTAGCTGCGCCGAAGGCTCCTGTAGTTGATGATGTCAACTTTTTGAGTCGTTCCCGCGCTCCAGTTATGAGCAGCAGAGAAGTCTGCCTAGGACAATCAACTGAGCGGAAATCAAAAAAGGCTAAAGTCGAAAAGTTAACGCAGCCAGCCGTTCTCCAGGGCAGCCAGAACAAGAACATGGTAAAAATTAAAGGTTTTCAATAATTTTAATCACAAACCAGATCATATGGTTCCAGTTGTTTCTAAATCAAAATCAGTCGCCAAATTAAATAAACATTTATGCATACATACATACTTCCATACATAAATACATACATACAAACATACATATATAATAATTTTAATCATCGCAGACGTCAGTGGGTGTTTCTGCTCGCTTCGAGTTTCGAATTTTGGTGTGATTGGAAAATTTGCTCTTTGCGTTTTTAGCAGCCCTCTGATAATCTGAGTTTCTCACAACCTTGCTCCAGTTCTTTACCTGAGATCAGCGCCAACATGGTTTCAAACAGTGGAACCAACAAAGACGATTGCGGCCCCAATTGCTCTTTTTTAAAAGAGTATCTCGATAATCACGTTCTGGAGATGAACGAGTTGATGAAAAGCTTTGAAGAGAAACGAAAGATCGACGACAAGAAGCGCGCAAACCTGTGTGCAAGAATTGACGAGAAAGTTAGATTATTGTTTGCTTAACAATTTGGTATCACTCAGCCTTAATTGCTAGACCTTTTTGGCCTTACCCATGACAACTGGTAGTGACAAGTGGTAGTAGACAAATGAGTTTCTGCAAGAAATAGGCGCAGTTGGTTACATGAAAACTTGTTTCAGACTGCAGAGTTGAAAGAAATTCGCTTTGTTGACCATCACGGCTACCAGAGCATAGACGATCATCCTTCCCGCGGCAAATCTATAGTTGCTGTTATACACAACGATGAAGATCTGATGACAATGCATGCCGGATCTGAAGTCGGGAAATTTGCGCGGGCCCTCTTTGAGAAATTGTTGCCAGAAAACGAGCGTGCAGGTGTTATCCTTGAGCCGAGAAGACGTGAAGCTGACGGCCGCAAAGAAGCGCCAAGTGAAATTCTCGAAAAGTTCAGGAGTAGGTTTTTTTAGTAAAACTTATTCGTCAGCTTCACCGTAGGAGTCATCATTGCATAACAGCCTTAAATAGCATGAATTAAGAGATCGATCTTTCCTTGACCTGAAAACCCAAAAACCTAAGTTAATTGATGAGCAAAAAATGACCAGGTTTTTCTGCCTGTTTTAGAAGTTGTAGAGCAAAAGTACCCAGATACACCAAAACTGGCTTTCGAGACTGCAAGAAAAGCTGCCAACCAATACGGCAAGGATTGTCGGAAACGACATTCTAGTTTAGAAGCGAATGAGTAGTTGTTTAGAAGATCATTGTTTGTAATGTGAAGGCCATCTCCTTGTTTATTGTACTGATACGTTGCTTCCTATTTGTAGAAATACAGTTCATTAGAAAATACTCGCCTTTCTGCCTTTACTTCTACTCTAGTGTTTAACCTAATTCCCTGTTTAAATCATTTGATATTATATTGTTTAGTTGATGAGTTTGCCGTTTTCTGAAGCTCGGTTTTCGTGTTGTGATCATAAATTCAAAGTTTACTTGATAGTTTTTCATACATACAAATTTAATTTCGTACTTACTTAAATACATACATACATTCAAAACTTTAATAATGTTGAAATACGCAATAAACGTTAGCGGGTGTTTCTGCCCGCTTCGACCGCGGATTTAAAACTTTAAATTTGAAATTCCGGGACTTTAGCGGGTGTTTCTGTCCGCTTCGAATTTTTATTACTAGTTCTGCTTTTAACTTTGTTACTTGTTTAAGTTAATTTTAATATTACTTAAAAATTTTAATAATGTTAAAGTACGCAATAAACGTTAGCGGGTGTTTCTGCCCGCTTCGACCGCGGATTTAAATCTTTAAATTTGAAATTCCGAGACTTAAGCGGGTGTTTCTGTCCGCTTCGAATTTTTATTACTAGTTCTGCTTTTAACTTTGTTACTTGTTTAAGTTAATTTTAATATTACTTAAAAACTTTTATAATGTTGAAGTACGCAATAAACGTTAGCGGGTGTTTCTGCCCGCTTCGACCGCGGATTTAAATCTTTAAATTTGAAATTCCGGGACTTTAGCGGGTGTTTCTGCACGCTTCGAAGCTTAATTAGATAATAGATAATTTTATGTTAGGTTTGGAGAGTGCTCTTTTGCATACATACGTTAATCCCTTCATGCATTCATTCGTTTATTCATTCATTCACCTTGATTAAATTCTAATTAAGTTTTTCAAGTCATATGATGATAACTTGCGAAGAATTGGTAATTGTGGACGGACAAGTAGTGCGTCAAATCTTAAGCAAATTCGATGTAGTTCCTCAAACAATGCTTCCGTTGATCAGTTTTGAAGAGTATGAGAAACGTTTGAAAGCAGACAGACGACTTTTTAAAGCATACTCGTCTTTAAAAGAACTCTATGAGGCCTCTATTGAGAGGGGTTTCAAAATCTTGCCAGACAGTTTCGGGGGCTTTGGCCTCTTCAATCATACAGAAAAGACCTTGAAGCCTTCGCTGGAACCCCTAAGACCTTTTCCCGTTGGGCCTATTGAAAGTGTTCCTCAGGAATTACAAAACGAAATGTCTGATTTGTCAGTCATGCGCGGTGAGTTGGAAAGGGATGAACTAGTGCTATTGGGTCCAATTCGTTTTGCCAACCACTCCTGCTCCCCGAACACCAAATTTTTTATGGGATACACAAGCTCTTTCCTCCCCCACAATAGATGCATTTTTCTCCAAGTTATCAAGTCTATAGAAGTTGGAGAAGAAATCACAGTGAGCTACGGTAACAACTATTTTAAAGATGGCCGATTGAAATGTAGATGTCAGCACAAAGAGAAGCATGAATCATATAATGAAATCTTGCCACCCACGACACCCCGAGAACAACGCCTGGGTGATATTTCGACCCAATCTTTACATGCTTCAGGAAATTCAAGTGAAATTTTTCATTCCGGAGAAAGTTTCGGTTCAAATTATGGAGCAAGTCAATCGAGTGTTGGTACGCCTACCGATTTTGGAAGTGCCATAAAAAGAAAATTCCAGAATCAACGGAAGAGGCGCGTGAAAAGAAGGTTGGTGGACAGTTCAAGTAGACACATTCAAACGTACATACACCAAGTTGATTCTGTGCGTTCCTCAGATGTTGAAACTGAGGAGAATAGTACCCATGGGAGTATGCCTGTTTCTGCTGATGACATAATGTCCGATCCATCTTGTGAAGTTGCTTCTATAGGTGAATCGTCATCGAATCGGCTAGATATCATCTCAGACCACGACAGTGAAGACGTAGTCGACACGGAAAAAGACTGTTACGACCATAGCAAAGATGGCTTTCAATTTTCTTCTCAGCCTCTATTGTGTAATTCAAACGTCACTGTCCATAATGCTGCACTTGGTTTATTTGCAATTTCTGCCCGTTATTGTTTACCCGACGAAGCGCTGTATGACCTTTTAAAATTTCAAAAGATTATTCATCCAAATGACCGTCTACCTGCTCCAAATTTTTTGAAACAAGAGACAAAGAAACTGACAGAGCAATACATAAAGCACAGAGAGAACAATGGCAATGGGGAAGTTATTTATCTAAATTTTTTCGACAAATTGGTGCAGAATGTTCAAAAGTACATTAATGAAATAGTGAAATACGCAGACCCAGAAACAAAAACAGATCTAAAACTCTCGAGTCTTTTTGAGGAAGGTACAATCCATTTGAAACTTATAATTAACGTTGACGGAGTTCAGGTTCGAGAATCTAGTGATTGCTCCGCTTACCCTCTCTGGGTTGCTTTAGCTGACCTGCCACCAAAACTCAGATCATCATTCGATAATATTTTTCTCTGTTCTTTGTGGTACGGCAAAGGAGAAATTTCGTGGGATCCCATTTTTGATCACTATGCTTCTGAGATTTCAAAAGTAGAGAATATTAAATACAATGAACGTTCGTACCAAATCCGCTTCACTACAATTTTCTTGATTGTCGACCTCGTCTGCAAACATGATGTTCTAAAAATGAAAAAATTCAACGGTTATTATGGCTGTGGGCTTTGTACTATGAGGGGAATTCAGAGATTTCCAGGTAGTCATTCGTACCCGAATGATCGCACCTTCACAATGAGGAATCCTGCAGAGCATGAGCACTTGGTTAGACTATTTGAGAGCGGAGTCGTTGACGAAAGAAAGGGAAGAAAAGAGAAGGATCCAGAAGTTGACACCTTGGGTGTCAAAGGACGCTCGAAAATTTTCGACATTGTTCCGAACCTGCCATTGACCTGCCCTATAGACACCATGCACCAATGCCTTAAGGGTGTTGCTCACGATATCATCAAATTTTTCGCTGAACAACTCAGCTCGATTGAAATAGCCGAAATTGACAATGCAACTGAAAAAGTACGTTTACCAAGCGAGTTCAAGCGGTCGATCAGATCACTGCGCTCACTTGATCATTTCAAAGCAAATGAATTGAAAACTTTTCTTCTTTATTTTTCACCCATAGTTTTTCGTAAGTTTTTCGAAAGTTCTGTCGCCCATGAGACTAACATTCAAAATCTTGATTACCTAGCATTTTCACTACGATCCATGTACGAGAGTGTATCACAAGCAAGCCTATGCGGACATATTTTAGAAGCCTTTTGCTATAATATGTCGTTTCGCTATCCGCTTAGAAAATTTGATTCTATCAATTATCATTTATTAAGACATCTAGCATGGCAGTGCGCCACCTTTGGGCCATTGTGGACTACTTCGGCTACGATGTTTGAGAACGCAAACAACCACCTTATAAGAACTCTGACTGGAACGGTAAATACTTGCAGTCTGATTGTCAGTCGCTATATTCGTAATCGACAACTTGGCAGCTTTGAAACGAAAGAAGACAATCTGACATGTTTTATTAAAAAACTGAAAAACAAACCTAGCGATTTCAAAGAGGACTTGTGCGTAGAAAGGAATGACGTTTTCAATGAGACCCAAGCTAAGTTTCCAGAAGCTCGTTTATTCGGCAGATTTCGAGGGCTGTTCCATCTTGACAGCCAGAGTTATACGAGATCAAACGCTAACAGTTTTGTCGCAATTCGTGAGGATGGTGAGTTTAAGGTGGGTCAGATTCTACTGTTCGTAGATCGAAGTTCAGCGATCTTCTGTTTAGTACAGCTGTACGAGATAATTGAAACAGTCGTTATTGATCTCAGGTCGACAGAATTTGAAAAGGAATCAGGTGTCCTTGAGCCTCTTGCATATCGTGTTACAGAATTGACTGACATTCAGCTTCTGAGAGTGGATTCAGTTCAAAATAAGCTTATCAAGTTTTTCTTCCTGGGCGATCTTTACTTTATCAACGTGCTAAAACATTTCGAGCACGATTAGATTTGAAGGACCGTTTAGTTCTTAAAATTTAATTTTTACTTGTTCTGATAGTTTAGTCGAGTTTTGCCTGTTTAAATCATTTGATATTATATTGTTTAGTTGATGAGTTTGCCGTTTTCTGAAGCTCGGTTTTCGTGTTGTGATCATAAATTCAAAGTTTACTTGATAGTTTTTCATACATACAAATTTAATTTCGTACTTACTTAAATACATACATACATTCAAAACTTTAATAATGTTGAAATACGCAATAAACGTTAGCGGGTGTTTCTGCCCGCTTCGACCGCGGATTTAAAACTTTAAATTTGAAATTCCGGGACGTTAGCGGGTGTTTCTGTCCGCTTCGAATTTTTATTACTAGTTCTGCTTTTAACTTTGTTAATTGTTTAAGTTAATTTTAATATTACTTAAAAATTTTAATAATGTTGAAGTACGCAATAAACGTTAGTGGGTGTTTCTGCCCGCTTCGACCGCGGATTTAAATCTTTAAATTTGAAATTCCGGGACTTTAGCGGGTGTTTCTGAACGCTTCGAAATTTAATTAGATAATAGATAATTTTATGTTAGGTTTGGAGAGTGCTCTTTGAGCCCTGATTTGTATCTAGTGCTCTCCTCATTTCTCCTATAACCTCTAAACAAAAAAATAGTATCTATTTGTTTAGATTTGGAGAGTTTTGGAGCTTGGTTTTGTATCTAGTGCTATGCTTATCTCTCCTATAACCTTCAAACAAAAGAAATATCTGTTTGTTTGTTTACATTTGGAGAGAGTTCCTTGAGCCTGGTTGTGTACCTGGTGCTGTGCTCAATTCTCCTAAATCTTTTTGTAACTCCACCACTGCCGGTCCCAAGTCCGGAATGAAAAAGGAGGAGGGTAACATGAACAGAGCATACTGGAAAGAATTCGAAAAGTTGATTATAAATTCAACTATAGAGACTTTTTCCGAAAATTTTTATATTGATTCAATATAATATTGCTTCAAACTTATTTTCATAAATCAAATATGTTCATATTGCTTGATATATATTGCTTCATACGTAAATTTCCGATTAATTCGAATAATTAATTTTAAATAATTTTTAAAAATAGGTCATTTTTATCGGGTCAAGGAATTGTCCAAATCGAACCAAACTTGGTATGGAGAATCCCATAGGTATTTAGAGTGTAAAACAAAACGGATTTCTGCTATAGCTTGCCTAGGAAAAAAGTTAGTTTTTCATACGGAAATTTTGACTTATTCGCTTATTCTATTTTCAAAAATATAGAAATTTCATCGGGTCAAGGAGTTGTTCAAAGTGAACCAAATTAATATCCCAGACTACCAGTACTTTTTAGGTTGTTATGCAAAAAGAATGGTCCGCCTAACTTTCCTAGAAAAAAAGTTAGTTTTTCATACGGAAATTTGCTATTATTTCAAATAAATAATTTTAAAAATAGGTCAATTTCGTCGGGTCGAGGAGTTGTCCAAATCAAACCAAACTCGGTATGGAGAATCCCATAGGTATCTAGAGTGTAAAACAAAAAGAATTTCTGCTATAGCTTGCCTAGGAAAAAAGTTAGTTTTTCATACGGAAATTTTGACTTATTCGCTTATTCTATTTTCAAAAATATAGAAATTTCATCGGGTCAAGGAGTTGTTCAAAGTGAACCAAATTGATATCCCAGACTACCAGTACTTTTTAGGTTGTTATGCAAAAAGAATGGTCCGCCTAACTTTCCTAGAAAAAAAGTTAGTTTTTCATACGGAAATTTGCTATTATTTCAAATAAATAATTTTAAAAATAGGTCAATTTCGTCGGGTCGAGGAGTTGTCCAAATCAAACCAAACTCGGTATGGAGAATCCCATAGGTATCTAGAGTGTAAAACAAAAAGAATTTCTGCTATAGCTTGCCTAGAAAAAAAGTTAGTTTTTCATACGGAAATTTGCTATTATTTCGTTTAAATTGCAATTATTGAATTTTAAAAATAGGTCTATTTCGTCGGGTCAAGGAGTTGTCCAAATCGAACCAATTTTGGTATGGAGTATCCCCTGTATATATAGAGTCTAAAACAAAAAGAAATTTTGCTATAGCTTGCCTAGGAAAAAAGTTAGTTTTTCATACGGAAATTTTGACTTATTCGCTTATTCTATTTTCAAAAATATAGAAATTTCATCGGGTCAAGGAGTTGTTCAAAGTGAACCAAATTGATATCCCAGACTACCAGTACTTTTTAGGTTGTTATGCAAAAAGAACGGTCCGCCTAACTTTCCTAGAAAAAAAGTTAATTTTTCATACGGAAATTTGCTATTATTTCAAATAAATAATTTTAAAAATAGGTCAATTTCGTCGGGTCGAGGAGTTGTCCAAATCAAACCAAACTCGGTATGGAGAATCCCATAGGTATCTAGAGTGTAAAACAAAAAGAATTTCTTCTATAGCTTGCCTAGAAAAAAAGTTAGTTTTTCATACGGAAATTTTGACTTATTCGCTTATTCTATTTTCAAAAATATAGAAATTTCATCGGGTCAAGGAGTTGTTCAAAGTGAACCAAATTGATATCCCAGACTACCAGTAATATTTAGGTTGTAATGCAAAAAGAATGGTCCGCCTAACCTTCCTAGAAAAAAAGTTAGTTTTTCATACGGAAATTTGCTATTATTTCGTTTAAATTGCAATTATTGAATTTTAAAAATAGGTCTATTTCGTCGGGTCAAGGAGTTGTCCAAATCGAACCAATTTTGGTATGGAGTATCCCCTGTAGATATAGAGTCTAAAACAAAAAGAAATTTAGCTATAGCTTGCCTAGGAATAAAGTTAGTTTTTCATACGGAAATTTTGACTTATTCGCTTATTCTATTTTCAAAAATATAGAAATTTCATCGGGTCAAGGAGTTGTTCAAATCGATTTAAACTCGGTATGGAGAATCCCATAGGTACCTAGAGTGTAAAACAAAAAGAATTTCTGCTATAGCTTGCCTAGAAAAAAAGTTGGGTTTTCATACGGAAATTTGCTATTATTTCGAATTATTTTGCGAGTATTATTTTAAAAATAGGTCTATTTCGTCGGGTCAAGGAGTTGTCCAAATCGAACCAATTTTGGTATGGAGTATCCCCTGTATATATAGAGTCTAAAACAAAAAGAAATTTTGCTATAGCTTGCCTAGGAAAAAAGTTAGTTTTTCATACGGAAATTTTGACTTATTCGCTTATTCTATTTTCAAAAATATAGAAATTTCATCGGGTCAAGGAGTTGTTCAAATCGATTTAAACTCGGTATGGAGAATCCCATAGGTACCTAGAGTGTAAAACAAAAAGAATTTATGCTATAGCTTGCCTAGAAAAAAAGTTGGGTTTTCATACGGAAATTTGCTATTATTTCGAATTATTTTGCGAGTATTCTTTTAAAAATAGGTCTATTTCGTCGGGTCAAGGAGTTGTCCAAACCGAACCAATTTTGGTATGGAGTATTCCCTGTATATATAGAGTCTAAAACAAAAAGAAATTTTGCTATAGCTTGCCTAGGAAAAAAGTTAGTTTTTCATACGGAAATTTTGACTTATTCGCTTATTCTATTTTCAAAAATATAGAAATTTCATCGGGTTAAGGAGTTGTTCAAAGTGAACCAATTTGATATCCCAGACTACCAGTGCTATTTAAATTGTAATGCAAAAAGAATGGTCCGCCTAACTTTCCTAGAAAAAAAGTTAGTTTTTCATACGGAAATTTTGACTTATTCGCTTATTCTATTTTCAAAAATATAGAAATTTCATCGGGTCAAGGAGTTGTTCAAATCGATTTAAACTCGGTATGGAGAATCCCATAGGTACCTAGAGTGTAAAACAAAAAGAATTTCTGCTATAGCTTGCCTAGAAAAAAAGTTGGGTTTTCATACGGAAATTTGCTATTATTTCGAATAAATAATTTTAAAAATAGGTCTTTTTCATCGGGTCAAGGAGTTGTTCAAAGTGAACCAAATTGATATCCCAGACTACCAGTACTATTTAGGTTGTAATGCAAAAAGAATGGTCCGCCTAACCTTCCTAGAAAAAAAGTTAGTTTTTCATACGGAAATTTGCTATTATTTCAAATAAATAATTTTAAAAATAGGTCTTTTTCATCGGGTCAAGGAGTTGTTCAAAGTGAACCAAATTGATATCCCAGACTACCAGTAATATTTAGGTTGTTATGCAAAAAGAATGGTTCGCCTAACTTTCCTAGAAAAAAAATTAGTTTTTCATACGGAAATTTGCTATTATTTCAAATAAATAATTTTAAAAATAGGTCTTTTTCATCGGGTCAAGGAGTTGTTCAAAGTGAACCAAATTGATATCCCAGACTACCAGTAATATTTAGGTTGTAATGCAAAAAGAATGGTCCGCCTAACCTTCCTAGAAAAAAAGTTAGTTTTTCATACGGAAATTTGCTATTATTTCGTTTAAATTGCAATTATTGAATTTTAAAAATAGGTCTATTTCGTCGGGTCAAGGAGTTGTCCAAATCGAACCAAATTGATATCCCAGACTACCAGTACTATTTAGGTTGTTATGAAAAAAGAATGGTTCGCCTAACTTTCCTAGAAAAAAAGTTAGTTTTTCATACGGAAATTTGCTATTATTTCAAATAAATAATTTTAAAAATAGGTCAATTTCGTCGGGTCGAGGAGTTGTCCAAATCAAACCAAACTCGGTATGGAGAATCCCATAGGTATCTAGAGTGTAAAACAAAAAGAATTTCTGCTATAGCTTGCCTAGGAAAAAAGTTAGTTTTTCATACGGAAATTTTGACTTATTCGCTTATTCTATTTTCAAAAATATAGAAATTTCATCGGGTCAAGGAGTTGTTCAAAGTGAACCAAATTGATATCCCAGACTACCAGTACTTTTTAGGTTGTTATGCAAAAAGAATGGTCCGCCTAACTTTCCTAGAAAAAAAGTTAGTTTTTCATACGGAAATTTGCTATTATTTCAAATAAATAATTTTAAAAATAGGTCAATTTCGTCGGGTCGAGGAGTTGTCCAAATCAAACCAAACTCGGTATGGAGAATCCCATAGGTATCTAGAGTGTAAAACAAAAAGAATTTCTGCTATAGCTTGCCTAGGAAAAAAGTTAGTTTTTCATACGGAAATTTTGACTTATTCGCTTATTCTATTTTCAAAAATATAGAAATTTCATCGGGTCAAGGAGTTGTTCAAAGTGAACCAAATTGATATCCCAGACTACCAGTACTTTTTAGGTTGTTATGCAAAAAGAATGGTCCGCCTAACTTTCCTAGAAAAAAAGTTAGTTTTTCATACGGAAATTTGCTATTATTTCAAATAAATAATTTTAAAAATAGGTCAATTTCGTCGGGTCGAGGAGTTGTCCAAATCAAACCAAACTCGGTATGGAGAATCCCATAGGTATCTAGAGTGTAAAACAAAAAGAATTTCTGCTATAGCTTGCCTAGGAAAAAAGTTAGTTTTTCATACGGAAATTTTGACTTATTCGCTTATTCTATTTTCAAAAATATAGAAATTTCATCGGGTCAAGGAGTTGTTCAAAGTGAACCAAATTGATATCCCAGACTACCAGTACTATTTAGGTTGTAATGCAAAAAGAATGGTCCGCCTAACCTTCCTAGAAAAAAAGTTAGTTTTTCATACGGAAATTTGCTATTATTTCAAATAAATAATTTTAAAAATAGGTCTTTTTCATCGGGTCAAGGAGTTGTTCAAAGTGAACCAAATTGATATCCCAGACTACCAGTAATATTTAGGTTGTTATGCAAAAAGAATGGTTCGCCTAACTTTCCTAGAAAAAAAATTAGTTTTTCATACGGAAATTTGCTATTATTTCAAATAAATAATTTTAAAAATAGGTCTTTTTCATCGGGTCAAGGAGTTGTTCAAAGTGAACCAAATTGATATCCCAGACTACCAGTAATATTTAGGTTGTAATGCAAAAAGAATGGTCCGCCTAACCTTCCTAGAAAAAAAGTTAGTTTTTCATACGGAAATTTGCTATTATTTCGTTTAAATTGCAATTATTGAATTTTAAAAATAGGTCTATTTCGTCGGGTCAAGGAGTTGTCCAAATCGAACCAAATTGATATCCCAGACTACCAGTACTATTTAGGTTGTTATGAAAAAAGAATGGTTCGCCTAACTTTCCTAGAAAAAAAATTAGTTTTTCATACGGAAATTTGCTATTATTTCAAATAAATAATTTTAAAAATAGGTCTTTTTCATCGGGTCAAGGAGTTGTTCAAAGTGAACCAATTTGATATCCCAGACTACCAGTGCTATTTAAATTGTAATGCAAAAAGAATGGTCCGCCTAACTTTCCTAGAAAAAAGTTAGTTTTTCATACGGAAATTTTGACTTATTCGCTTATTCTATTTTCAAAAATATAGAAATTTCATCGGGTCAAGGAGTTGTTCAAATCGATTTAAACTCGGTATGGAGAATCCCATAGGTACCTAGAGTGTAAAACAAAAAGAATTTCTGCTATAGCTTGCCTAGAAAAAAAGTTGGGTTTTCATACGGAAATTTGCTATTATTTCGAATAAATAATTTTAAAAATAGGTCTTTTTCATCGGGTCAAGGAGATGTTCAAAGTGAACCAAATTGATATCCCAGACTACCAGTACTATTTAGGTTGTAATGCAAAAAGAATGGTCCGCCTAACCTTCCTAGAAAAAAAGTTAGTTTTTCATACGGAAATTTGCTATTATTTCAAATAAATAATTTTAAAAATAGGTCTTTTTCATCGGGTCAAGGAGTTGTTCAAAGTGAACCAAATTGATATCCCAGACTACCAGTAATATTTAGGTTGTTATGCAAAAAGAATGGTTCGCCTAACTTTCCTAGAAAAAAAATTAGTTTTTCATACGGAAATTTGCTATTATTTCAAATAAATAATTTTAAAAATAGGTCTTTTTCATCGGGTCAAGGAGTTGTTCAAAGTGAACCAAATTGATATCCCAGACTACCAGTAATATTTAGGTTGTAATGCAAAAAGAATGGTCCGCCTAACCTTCCTAGAAAAAAAGTTAGTTTTTCATACGGAAATTTGCTATTATTTCGTTTAAATTGCAATTATTGAATTTTAAAAATAGGTCTATTTCGTCGGGTCAAGGAGTTGTCCAAATCGAACCAAATTGATATCCCAGACTACCAGTACTATTTAGGTTGTTATGAAAAAAGAATGGTTCGCCTAACTTTCCTAGAAAAAAAATTAGTTTTTCATACGGAAATTTGCTATTATTTCAAATAAATAATTTTAAAAATAGGTCTTTTTCATCGGGTCAAGGAGTTGTTCAAAGTGAACCAAATTGATATCCCAGACTACCAGTACTATTTAGGTTGTAATGCAAAAAGAATGGTCCGCCTAACCTTCCTAGAAAAAAAGTTAGTTTTTCATACGGAAATTTGCTATTATTTCGTTTAAATTGCAATTATTGAATTTTATATAATGGTTTATATAATTGTTTTATTTATTGTTTGCTTTTATTTTCTTTGGAGATAGAGTTTAGACCTGGTTTTTTGGCCAGTGCTTTGCTCAAAAATCTCCTATAGTTGAATGTTCATAACTCCGCCGTAGCCGGTCCCCAGCCCGGTTGAGATAAGGAGGAGGGAAACACACCCAAATCATAATGGAAAAATCTCATAAGTTGATTTTTTAAAATCAAATTGAGATATTTCCGACACTACTGTAGCTAAATTTATAGACTCATTTAGTGCATCTGATCAGACTACCGCGTGCTTTCGAGACGGTTTAAGGGCCGAGGATTTTGCCCAAAAATAACGGGGAAAAGAGTGTAAAGAGTGTAAAAATAATATTTTTACACCGTTAGTGCCCTTCTATAACTAAGGGTTTAATAACGGGGAAAAGAGTGTAAAGAGTGTAAAAATAATATTTTTACACCGTTAGTGCCCCCCTTATTAAGGGTGGAATTACATATTAAAGTGTAATTTACGGGTGTAAATTATAGAAAAAGAGTGTAAAAAAGAGTGTAACAATAAGTTTTAACGGTGTAACAAAGAGTGTAACAATAAGTTTTAACGGTGTAATAAAGAGTGTAAAAATAAGTTTTAACGGTGTAATAAAGAGTGTAAATTTAAGTTTCAACAGTGTAATCAAAAGAGTGTAAAAATAAGTTATTCCACTCTTTTTCCACCGTTAAATCTTAAAATTACACCGCTAAAATTACACTCTAACAGGGAATTCCACCCTTAATAAGGGGGGCACTAACGGTGTAAAAATATTATTTTTACACTCTTTACACTCTTTTCCCCGTTATTTTTGGGCAAAATCCTCGGCCCGGGGCTCCTGGAAATTGTAAATCAGAGCAATATATTCAAGAAATGAGTGAAAAAGCCAACGAAAAGGTCTTAAGCAAAAAACACGACGACAATGAGAGCTAGGAAACAGCTTGAAAGTGATTAACCGAGATAACTCCCATAAAATTACGCACAGATTACAGCTATAATATAGCTAGTCCGCAATCAATTACTCACACGTGAAAAAAGACTTAACAGATTGCTTTTCACAATTTTAGTTTTTCCATCGAAGACTTCGTTCCTATTTACTCTCGACACATTGTCCAGCTGCTTAAAACTAAATGGGTAATTTACAGCAGTTTAAACTGAGAACTTAAAGGTCCTGAGAGAAATAGTTGGTCGAAAGGTCATATCGTTCAGAAGGCAAACGATCTGATAACAAATTGCCGTTGAAAAGAGCAGCAGGACCAAACTAACAGCAGGTCGAAGTTTAAAAAATAGCGGTATCCTAGTGGTAACTGGTGACTAACTGCCTATAGATCTATCGGCCTGGGTTCGATACCGTTCATTCAATTTTTATGCTACTGTCTTTTGAAGAGGCACT
This sequence comes from Convolutriloba macropyga, assembly GCF_964194025.1. NCBI lineage: Eukaryota > Metazoa > Xenacoelomorpha > Acoela > Convolutidae > Convolutriloba > Convolutriloba macropyga. The sequence goes on from NC_134472.1 coordinate 19,549,506, forward strand.
TTTAACTGCACCTAAAGAGACAAGCCCATGAAACATGCAAAATTAGTTGCTTCAGACAGCTTCGGGTTTAAGATGTAGGAGGACATTTATAAATCCAGTAAATCCATTAATTTTCAGTCATTAGGTTCAAATAAAATTGACTTTTACATGTATCCATCTGACAGTTTAACTGATTAAAACCAAAACATGCTGGATAACAATTTATTACTAAATTATTCCTAGAAAACCTTAGTACCACGAATCTTGAAAGCGTACGAATGTATAAGAGCGAATATCATACCTGGTCCGCCCTCGACCATGACACAGACAATGGGCACTTTTTTCACTTCTGCTTCGTCAACTTCTGCCCCTTGCAGGTCACCCTTCTCCATTATATTGTTGTACGCCTACATAAGCACAGTAAAGTTTTGATCTTCGTACTCAAAATACGAAGCAGTAATATATTTAAAGATCAATTATTTTTATATACAAATATTTGTGATTTTTAAATCCGTACGAACCAAAATGTTCATAAATTCAACTCTACATAGATGCGTAAAAGAGAGGGAAAACTTTTATTATTCTTTTGCGAGTGAATGCAACAGACGTTTTATATCTTAACGTGAGTTCATGAGATTTATGAGCTTGAGACAGAAGCCCTTATCTCTGGTATTATACAGATTTGATTCAACAGAGTTTCGCAAGTTGTTTACAATTCCTTGATGGTTTATAAATGAACTGAAGATGAAACCGGACAACCAATTCCGCTCATTTGATAACTTAATACAGCGGAAAGTATTTGTCTAATATACACATAATCTACTTTAAACCACTCCAGAAAAACCCTTAGATGCAAAGGGGATCAATCTCGCACACAAAGGAGTAGCATATAAGTTCTATCAGACACAATATGCCTCCTAACTAGTTCGGAATGCAATATAACCAAAGCACAAGAATATCCCTTGCCTCATTTTTACAAATCTCCGCTTCAAATACACCTCGCAGTTTCATCTCCTTCCCAAATTGTCCAACTGATCCATCGTCCACGAGTACAAAGTGTGTGTGGTGGGGGTCTAAGTAACACTCGATCACCTTCAGCCCTCTTCTCTTCATATCCGCCTTTTCAAACTCACTCAGTTTGCCACTGTACTCGGCTGGGAACTTGCCATTTCCCTGAAATATATCCTACCATTAAAAATGAAAGTGAATTTTATATGCACATGTGACTTCTGGGATCTGTTCCGTTTGTGCCTCCCCCAAGCTTAGTGGGTGCATATTATTTGCACCCCCAGACGCACGTGCCATATTTTTACATAATGAATTACTATGTAATGACACGTGCTCTGTAACTGGGTGTTTATAACGTACTTTGGGGGGGGGGGGGCACAAACGGAAAAGATCCGACTTGTGTATCAGCTGCAGTATGAAAAAAATCCCTTAAGTTACTTGTCTACAAAAATGACAATTGCAAACAAGCAACAACGATGTACAGGTTACGCTACAAAGAAAATCTGGCTCAGCCGAGAACGGCGACGAGAGTCGAATTGTTGAGCCAGAACATTGAATCGACTGTTGCGAGTCACGTAAGCTTGCTTAACACACTGAATTTGCGGCCTTCAGAATCTGGCACGGGAATCTGTTGGATGATGGGTATCAAAAGTTCCTTTTATAATTTCTTGGCATCTGTAAATGATGCGCTGGATCGATGCTACTATTTCCAAAAATATAGATTGACGGAATCTTGTCCGATGGTGCCCCCAACCCCTCCCAACAGCTTAGTGGATGCATATAATACTTGTACCACCATACCCCCGTTCTATAAATGAATGGTGGGGGGCATTGTGCACTGTGGAGTCGATATTAGACAAAGATCTTAAACATACCCGGCAGATTGCCAAAAAATAGCCGCCGTTGATTCCAATAAGCATGATTGGGATTGAAAAAACAGAAGATATTGAAAAAAAAAAGATTTTTGTACAAAAGCATTTTTTAAGTCCGATTTATTTTGATGGCATTTCGTAGTTGAACATACTTCTGTTTCTTATAGAGAGACTACGGGGGCTACTATAAAATACCAATAAGCATTAGAGATAGCAACTAAGACTTATAGGAACGACGTTCAAATAGCGGGCATCTAAAATTGGGCTTTATTGGTTTATCCCGTTTCCATTTCTGATTTCAATTTTTTATACTGACTCTGTTCATTTTGAATTGCTTTGCTGAGCAACTAATGTTCAAAATCACCTTTAGCAGAATGAAAGAAGAGAGAAACAAACTAGCCTAGAGAAGTCAAAAAGATTTCATGCAAAATGTTGAAAAAGCGGCAAAATGAGGTAAAGCGAAACATTTTATTGTTCAACGAAGTAAAAAAAAACATAGCCGAAGAATTCTGGAAACGACTCGAAGGAGAAAATTGCCCATACTTTTGACTACACAACTATAACAACTATTGTGAACCCTGAACCTCCACAAACGCCATAAAAAATTTAAGGAAGAATAGAAACGGCATTCAAAAACAAATTGAACAAAAAAAACTAGAAAGACTCAATGATTTTTTTTAATAGTACAAGGAAACATAAATCCGAGTAAAATTCCTTTCCAATTAGGGCAATGGAAAGCTCGCAAAACAATGGGCAAGTCATAATAGGCTAAGAAACTTGTCTAAGACTAAGAAAAAGAAAAACTGCAAAACAAATAAGAAAAATGTTTTAAAATTTCTCAATTTTTCTGTCAATTTTCCGAAGAAAAGAATGATTTACAACAAAAAAAATTTAGTCAATTGGTAGCTGAATATTCCGTAAGTAACAAGCTTCTATTGAAATCCCACTTAAAGCATTAATACAAAAATAGGCAAAAAATCATTAAATTTCGTCTAAAAATCAGCAAAACTGATCAAAACCCTACAAATTAGCATTAAACTCAGAATTAACTACTTGAAATCTTCAATTCCTATCAAAACAAGTCTAAAACTAATACAATATCATAATCAAACCTCGTAACCAACAAAAGTTGCAAAAAATTGCTTTTAAAAGCCGCACGTGAACAAAAAAATTTCGCTCGCTTAGAGAAAATTTTTCACACATCAATTTCTCGCTCTCTCAAAAACAGCGGTATGAACAAAAACCACTCTCTTTTCGCTCCCCTCTTAACTTTTGTTCAGCCCCAAAATCACTCCAAATTTTTTCACGCGTTTCATTTCCCGCTTCGAAAATCACTCGAATAAAATTGATTAAAAAAAGGACTTTTCCAATACTCCTCTTCGAGTCGTAAAAATAGGAGCGCTATAATAGCCGGCTGAGAAGATGAGGGTGGCTGTTAATAATGATTGACAAGGATGATGCTTGTTTTTCATGTGTTAGAGGAAACGAATTGTCATTATTGTTCAGATTTACAGTTGTTAAAACTATTCCAACTTACATCTCTGCTGACTAGACTGTCCTTGTGAGTAATTATGCCCCATGTGGCCACTCCTATTGTGACCAAGGAGTTGTCTTTCTCCCCATGAGCCAGTATATAATCATGGACTGCCTCTCCGCACAGCTTCATAATTCCAGCGTTAGTTCCACCAGTCACCATCCACGCACCTATACACAATGTTACTTGCAACTTCTACATAAATGCAAAATACCAAAAAAGCAAAAACGACAAAAATAATTAATTTTTTAGCTTTTGAAAATGCTTAATTTTTAAAAGTCAAAAGCCAGTTTTCAAAAATCTTGGTTAAATCAAACAATTTTTTATTGGGTTTGAGCCCCACATCAATGTCATCCACATCAATATTTACTACTCTAGTAAACAAAATAGATAACAGCACAGGAGCCTTAACTAACTCAATTGGAGCGAGGCTGAAAAATGCGTACGATCTAATTACCAAAAAACTGCATTGTAGCTTCATAAAATCGTTCTGGAAAAGTGTTCTCGCGCTAAATAAGTATAAAGATAAGATTTTTCTTTATCATGCTATCAAAAAACAATCATAAATTGATGCTTCTGATAATAAAGTAATCCCAAGACAGAAGAAACTGGAGAGAAACTTGTGGAGAAAAAGGTACTTGTGGATATTATTTACCTTAAAAAAAACGAGTTTTATTTTATTTAATGACCTTAAAACAAACTTTACAAAGGCAATAGAACTCACCTGTGGAGACGGCAACCTTCATGAGACCTTTCTTGAGTCCCTCTTTGAGTTTTTTGTCCATCCTGAGGTCACCCGCCCCACCTGTGATTGAGATGATCATCTTCGGCTGAGGGAGTCTCCAGTGCTTGTACGCAAACTTAACCAAGTCTGTCACTGTCGTCCCAGTCGACACTCGTATGTACTGAAACAAAAATAATTGAACTACACCATCGCAAACATTTTCTTTGTTTTCACCAGTCTGTAAGAAAATTTTTTCCTGGTCCTAATTTTCTCCAGGAAACTAACGTAGCCTTTTAATAATTTTAGATCAATATTTTGCCAGTGCGGGACAAAAACTTTGTGTTTTCTGCTAAAAAAATCTAAGTTTATTTATAGAGCTGCATAGAGCTAACAGCTTGGTACTGCGACCGTGGTAAAAAAAAGGATTTTATAAAGTGTTACGAGTTAGTATGAGCGCTTTATTTTACATTTTCTACATTTATCAGGCAATCTAAGCAGCGAGCTTGATAATTAAGGTTGGTGTTCGTATTCATAATGGTTGTTGTTGCCTTATAAAACGTAGCGTTAGCAACAAAAAGAGTTAAGATCCAAGGAGATTTGATGTAGTTGTACATCATTTTAGAAAATGAAGTTTACCAACCGAAGTATTTGGTATTGTATCCTCTTCATCAGCTACAAAGGAATTGGAGCTCGGATAGCCCAAGCTCAGCGTCCTAACGAGGACGCGAGTCAGTTTTATATACCATAAATTCTCCTAGCTTTACCTACTGACATACAACATTTACGATCTGCTCATTATTTTTCTTTTCAAGAGACGAATGAATAAGCGTGATTTAAAATGAACGTATTTAACATGTATTAAAAACGTATTTAAAATTAAAACTTCAACACGCGAGCATAGAGTCATTCTTTCATGTTAGTTAAGTCAAAAAGTTCTCCCATATCGGACATAAAAGCTGAGGCGAATTGCTCACAAACGACTGGCGAGCAGTTGACGTCGTCAGTAGGTATCTGCGGCTTAGGGTGGCTAGCTCAAACTTGACTGAACGAGGGTGTGGATGCGCGGGCGGGGAAAGGCGCGTGACCTGAGTGAGGGGAGTGCGGGTAGAGCGTGCAGAATGAGGTGAGGTGGATAGGGGGTTAAATGGGAGGGTGGGTTGGTGGGTGTCAAATAAGAACTGCCATAACATATGATACACCATGAAATCATATCATCAACAGCTTAAGAGAATCACCTACTTAGAGACTAGTAATGCTCTAACAGAACAGCTTAAAAACTTAATGCCCTCCGGGCATTACCTGTTTATCTCGTTTTTGAAGACGAAAGTCAAATGGTCAGACGAAACAAGCTATCAGATGAAAATCTGGTAGAAAGGATAATCGCAAAAAATATATAGCCAGCAGAACACCGGGAACGACTCAAAATCGGTAAACAAAAATCGCTTTAAAAACTGCAAGACTATTCTAATGGCTACAAAATTCGTTTGAAAAAAATTGATCAAGGACAACTTCACACACACCCACCCACGCGCTGGCACACGCACACACACACGCAAACACACACACACACATTCAACGTCGATGCCAGTAACAAATTAGAAAACATAGAAGAGCACGTCCTGTAAAAAATCGATCTTCCGTTCATGCCCCAGCTTACTGGGCGCAAAACATTCCGATCCCCAAGCAAACGCACGTGCCATATTTCTACAATGATTTAAGATGCAACAGCAGGTGCTCTGAAACTGGGAGTGTATAACGTATAACCGGTGGGCGGCGGGGGCGGGGCAAACGGAAAAGATACGTAAATTCAATAACTTTTAATTGAACGAAAAAACAATTCCTCGAACTGATATTGAAACGACCTTAAAAACCATTTAAAAAAACTCAAAATAAACTGAAAAAGGAAGTGCAATTAGAACAAAAACCAACTACCGAGAAAAGGAATTTTAACATCAAAACTAAAAGTTTTTGTTGCTCCACAACTGTTTCGACATGACCAAGATCAATACTCAGATTTGAATTCGTAAATAATCAAAAATATGCGAACATAGCCTGAAGACTCCGGAAATGACTCTAAGTCATACTAGACGTTCATCCTTTCATCATAATGACCTTAAAAAATCTAAGGGGAAAAACCAACAGAAATATGAATGCGACACCTTGAACGTGAAACAAAACTATATAAGGAGAAAACCAGGAAAAGGAATATGGTCTTATCATCTGTTTTATTTCAATGTTCCTTATGGGTAGTCGCTCCAAAGATCATGACTATCAGTAGATCTCGTTGTACTGCTTATTCTCACACCAGAGATCAAAACTTTAAAAAAACAGCAAACGAAACGACAGAAAATTAACTTGAACGAAAAAATATGACGCAAATGCTCCAAAACCTATTTAAATGAATAAAAATCTTTAAAATATGACAACTTGAAAGCAAATAAAAAGAAGGCATAGGAAAGACTCGCCAATAACTCACGATAGTGTTCAAAAAACTCAAACCGATCTGATAGTCCCTGGAACAAATCTAAGCAGGATAAAAAAAGAATTTTGATCGAATAACATAGGACCAAAAGTGAAAAAATAGCCAGTGAAAAAAATAAATCAGAAACCAAAGAATTAATTTAACTGATGACAAGGACATGACAATCAACAAAGCACATAATCCTATATGTACAGAATGAACAGAACAATCTTAAAAACAAGAAAAAAATTTCCCCACAAACTACAGTTTTAAACACAATCAGTAAAAAGCAAGATTAAAAACTCATCAAAACCTTTCAAAAACAAATGATTTCTAATTTAATGAAAGAGATATTTAAAAACTGCCGTCGGTAAATTGAACACAACTACGCCGCACTAGAACGTCAATAAGAATTGTTATTTTTGAGACTACGCAAACACCACAAGAAAAGCAACGGTCCAATCTCAATACTCGACAACTATGAATCGAAACAGTTTAAAAGTAATAAATATCAACTTTATGATCTCAAGTCAATAATTAGATTTAAGTATGCCTCGTTAGCAACCGATGGCAGTTATCAATGAGGGTGCTAAACTAGTAGACAACCAAAATCAACAATAGAACTGGCGCAAATACTTGAATGATATTGAGTATAGAAGTACAACTGGAAAACAAAAAACTAAAAAATTTTGCTAATAGATTTTGAAAACAAGTATTGAAAAAGTCATGAAAAAATGAGCCATTAACAAGACTATGTGACAAAACAAAAACAACCAAAATTGACAAGACTAAAAATTAATAGTAATATTTTTTAAAATCAAATTGTTAGAATCGTTAAAACTTTTAGATATCTATAAAAAAAGATTAAATTGTTTCTATTTTGCCTCAGTAGTGTAGCAATGAGACCAATCACTAATGAGAAACAAGTCAAAAAAGAACTACAAAACCGGACAACAATAACAAAAATCACTGATATTCTCTTAAATCAAACAATGTCTAAAATATATTAGCATTAATTGAACTTTGATGACTTCCAAGAATACATCCAAGCATTATTGGAACACATGTATGACCCTTTCAAGCCATGAGATGAGAAAATTAGCAAAAAAAACAGCGAAAACTGAAGTCAAATTGCCACACGTGAAAAAAAATTGTTTTCAAAAACCGAAAAGTTATAACACCAATTTCTCAGTCCAGTTTAAAAGCGGTCTGAAACACATTACGCTTCAAACTTACTCTGATTTTCGATCCATTTATTTCTCCGGCATGACTAAATTGACTGCTCTAATTTGAATTTCCATTGGCATCAAACAGTCGAAAAAAAGTGTGAACAGATATTAAAAAAAAAACAGCGCACCAATACAATCCAAATGCTTTGGAGTGTTTAAAACTGCTTCTACAAAAGGCAAGCCTAAAAATATTTTCGCACTCTCTTCTCGCTATTCTCTCTTTTCAAAGTTTATTCATTCATTGAACTTCCGTTTATTTAGAGCACTCACTTATTACAAAACAGAACCGTAACGACTCTTCGAGCCATAAAAAAAATTGCCTCCAAAAAATACAATTCCTTGAATTATATTTTCAAAAAAAAGTGCGATGATATCATAATAACCTCGCTATCTCTTTGGTGACTATCAAAAATTACAAGAAACAAAAGCACACGTTACCTGAGCAGTTCTGTTAGTAGCAGTGCCCGCAAAATGAATCTCTCCAAATGCGTTTGTGGGAACCGCTTTCGTGTGTTCATCTGCCGACCATTTAGTCCCAGGTGGACCAGGTGGCAGCTTCTCTCGTTTCTCATAATGCTCCCTCACACTTCGGCCACACATACAGAGCCTGACAAAAAGATTACCTTGAAGCTACCATCATTTTCACAGAGTTGATAGGAGCATCAAGACCTTTTGACGCCATCAAGTTGGTCGCAGTTCCATGAGGTTTGGTTCATGCTGTAATTTTTTGAAACCCCAAATTTAATTAACAAATGACTTGGTTATAAAGCTCATAGCTATTTTTGATAATTAAATCAGTTTACGGAATTACTCCGCGGCAGTTCATATCACGAAGGATTTCAGATAATTAAGAACATCAAAAAACATCATACAGTAATATTATAATCCTGCTTGAAAACGGCTAACACCCCATGTAATGAGGAAAGTAACATGCCATTCGGATTTTTCTTTCGTTCGGCTAGTTTAGACGATCAAAATTTTCATCCGAGAAAAATATGAAAGCTCTGACCGAATAAAATATACATCAACAGGGAATTTTGAATTTCGTTTTTCAGGGAATACGTTTTTCAGGGAATTTCTGGGAAGACTTGACATTTCCCCGCGGTTTTTTTTTCAAATTGTCTCAATTTTCGTTGTTATAAACTCTACCTCACTTTATTTTCAGCTGCTGATTGGACTAAAGACAACAATTCGATATTGCAGGTACAAAAGATATTCCGTTTTTCCATCCAAATTTGAGGCACTTGAAAACTGATCTCTTGTATATTACAATTGATTTGATTTATACAAAAAAAAGAAAGAATTCATCTTTTAATATTATCTAAATAATCCAAATTCGGTGCCCATAAGCAGAGATGAAAATCTTGAAATGAGTCACTATTTTTCCTATCAATTTATATTTCTGCACCATTTTGGTCAATGCAACAATTTGAAAATAAATCTGCAACAATTTGACAGTGTAACTCACTCTGCTTTCGGGTCGGCATTCTCGTCAGCAATGAACACGTTGCACTCTTTGCGTTCGAATCTGAACTCATTCTTGATGTCCGAGATCTGATTCTGAAAATACACAAGTGTCAGTTTTCAGATCGAACAGAACAATGTACAAAAATGGGAAACACCATGCCAAAAAGCACCGTAGCACAAATAAACGTGCATCATGCATTGTGCGTAAAAATGAGATTTAAAAAGAAGGAACTGTCACGGTTTCATCACCCCCAAAGATATACCCATGGATTGCATTTTTTCTAATGGATATATAAAATTTAATGTCTAGCCACAACTCTTCTTATAATATATAATTGTTCCGACCCCTCTTGAGGGGGGAGGAACTATATACTCAAAAGGGTTTTTTTGTTCAGACAATTTTCGCCGATCGATATATTCATCGTAGAGAGTTGAGACTGGTATCATTAGAAAGCTCGTCCAACGTAGAATATGGAATTAAAAAGATTTTTTTATTTTAGTTTTTTACAGGGAGTTATCGAGGTTTAAAATTGAGAAAAGTAGAGTGAATTCCGTTGATTTTATTCACATTTTCCGGAATTTTTGCTTAAATTTTCGTCAATTCTGCTAAGATTTGTTAAAATTTTTAATAATAGTGTTGTTGATTTTAATTTTGAAGACAAAAAAGTATTGTTGATTATTTTGATTTCATTTTTTTGTCAAAAATTTGGGCTAAATATTTTAAAATTCAGCCTTTTTCAACAAAAACAGCACGCAATAAGCTTCTTTAGTCAACTAAATTTGCCGGAAGTACACCCAAAACAACACTAATACAATCTTTTTAGACTCAAAAGGGGGCTATTCCTAATTCAACTTCTGTTGAGAGTGCTCTTTAATTATATCTTTGCCGTTTTTTGCTAACTTATTGATTATCAAAAACGCAGAATTTATAATTGAGTTTTTAACTAACAAATTATCTACATCTATAACATTCAAAAAATCAAGTGTTCCTAAAGGGCGATAAGCACTAGCAGGGCTAATTTTGGACCGATCTTGTACTGTTAAAATCCAAAAATAATTCGGATTGTAATCAGTCGGTCTTTTTTTTTTTAAAAAAATTGATCTTTTTTATATTAATTAAAGAACAGAACATATCAAATCAAAAGCTTAGGAGTGATAGGTCCAATTGGCTCCCTAAGCAGCTCCGAGCTAATGCATTTAGTTTTCTACTTGAAAGTTTATGGTCGTTTTGACTTGTAAGAATAATTGATTTTTAAACAAATAATGTCTTAAGGAATTTTCCTCTTTTTTTCTTAATTTAATCAGTTTAGAGCTTAGTGTCAACAGAGAAAGAATGCTTCTTCTTTCTATTGATTCAAAAATTTAATCTCTATTGAGGTTTTAAGCCTTAAGTTATTATTTTCTGGCTTTGATACCATTGGATTTCAGATTTTTTCACGCTCTCCAGTTTTGTCACATTATCCTATTATTAACGGTTCTCATATCACGTTATTGGCGTTCAAAATAAGGCACAATCGAACATTTTGAAATCCTGAAAGATGTAGATTATCGTTTTAACGGCTTCGACACCCCTTTCTCGAACAATTTAATTGAATTTTTTACATTTGTCTTTAACTGTCGTTTTTACTTTGTCTTTTAGTCGTATGAAATTTCCAGCATAATGAAGGACCTCATTGGCTTTTCATGGAACAGAACAATAGATGAGCCAATATATTGATTTTAGTAGATAGCTGATGGCTTTCAAGACTTTGAAAACAATTGTTTTCCAAAATAAAAAAAAAACTTTTTACCTTCGCAATTTTCTTTTTATTGTCTTTTTGTTACATAGTCTCGTTAATTACAGGTCAAATATAACATATTGGGGTTAAGGAAGGTTTCAAAATTAATTGGTGTCACAAAATCTAAAATATTTAAAGAAATCCTTATGACCTTACTGGCTTCGACACCGGTTTTTCACAAAAAAGGTAAATTAAATTGATTTGTCATATTTACCGTTTTTTGTAGACGCAAGACATTCTGGATAATTGCAGTTCTTGGGGGCTTCCTTTGGACAAAAAAACGAACCTATTCAATTAATAAGTTTTGTAGTTAATGGCTTTCATGACATTGGAAGTAATTTTGTTTCGAAAAAAAATCAAAAGTATTATTTACTTTTGCCCTTTTTTCTTTTTTCTCTACTTGTTACCTAGTCTCATTAATGAAAAGATGAAAGGCCACATACTACAAAATCGGTGTTTGAAAAGGGCGCAATCAAACATATTTTCAGGGTCAAAACATGGCTTTACGGCTTCGACAGCGTTTTTTGCAAGTGTTAATTGAATTTTTGTTTGTTGTCTTTATGTTGTTCTTTTTAGCCGCATAAAAAATTGAATAAAGGCAGGTCTTAATAACCTTCTATGGAAGCATTGGTAATCGTAATTCTCTAGGATATTTCAATGGTTCAATTTCTAATGGTTTTCATTATTTGGAGTTAATTGTTTTTAAAAAAAGCGAATTTTTTATCTTTACTGTTTTTGTTCTTTTTGTCTAAATGTTACCAAACCTTTCTATGGACTGGTTCCATATCTGTTCTGGTAATTTAGTTATTTTGTTTGGTTTCAGTTTTATCGGACGGTATGTTGACTTTGTTATTCAGTTTGGTTTTTAAAACGGACGTAAAGTTTTTGATGTAATTAATGTTTGTTATTGTTGTTTGATTTTGCTGTTCGCCTTAACTCGCTTTCTTAATATTGAAATATCATCGGCTCATCAATCTAGTGCATCATTTTTTACTCCATTGAGTTATTTGCTTTGGGGGCTATCTTTTCGTTTATACGGTATTTTTTTTTGAAAAAAATCTGGGTTTTTTGGGATTCCCAAAAATAATTTTTGTGTTTTTCTATCTGTTCCTCAATATCCTTTGGTAGACAATTATGCCAAAATTGTGGATGAGCGGGGTCGGAACCTTATGCGCGATCGCACATTACAGAGCCTCCTTGTTCATTATCAGTACTAAAACGCGCATTAGATCGTTCACATGAAAATTTTTTTAAAACAAGTAGGAGGGTGAAGAAACAGTTGCAAAAGTTTGCATGATAATTATTAAGATCGTGCCCGAACATCTAAAAAATGTTTTATAATGTGATTGTCACCTCGAACTTCATATATGCAAATTAGATGCAAAAAAGAGTCGATTAGAGCTGCATCGGCTTCCTTGCACCATGTCAAAAAATTGCTATTGTGAAAATCTTTAATCAAGTGAAACACTGATATATTCACGACTTCAAATGCGTGATAATTTCATGTATTTTAATTTAAAATTTTAATGGAAAACTTGTAACCATAAAACGGTCCATAAACAATTTTTATGGTGTTTTATGTAAGTAAGGTTGAGAATAGAATTTTTAAGTTTCATGTAGAGAAGTGGCCTTTTGGAGTGTTTATCGGCCAAACACAAAAATTTGTATGATCGTTGTATGTTTCTTTCGTGGTGATCCACCAGGGAAAACAGTATCAACGGGACATGAACACGAGCGCGGACACCAAATATATAGGACTTTTACATTATTTTCAGATAATGCAATGTAAAATTTTGAAAATTTGTCTACCTATGTAATTTTTTTCACATATCCTCCAAAAATTTTACCAGGAAAAAATATAATCAGGTATTATAACTAGATGCTGGTATTATAACCATATGTTTTTAATAGGAAAACTCATATATGAAAGACGTTCAATGATAAGATCACGATGGTCATGATCAAAATGTCAATACACTCAATCACGACAACTGACCACAAAACCCAATGAACAAGAAAATAGTCACACTCCACAAAAACATCACCAAACACTCCGCACCCTTCTTGTGATGTCTCACCTCCGCCACCTGGCGAGCTATCAACTGGCTCAACTCAGTAGCACTGTTGGCCAGAAAGGTCATGTGCTTCATCAGAGGCCACGAGGATTGTGAAGATAATGACGAGGTGTTGTAAGACGGTCTAGAACTGTTTCCTTTTCACTCGGTGGTAAAATATTCCCTTTAATGGATGTGATCTTTGAAGGATGTATACCGTTTTATAACTGAATAGATAAGTTGACTGGCCGTCCCGATTTGACCGAACACCTTTTTAGGGGATGGGTTTTCTTTTAATTGACATTTTAAAATTGGTAATATATTGTAATTGCGATGGTTAGTCCCGACTCTTAACAAACTATACAAATTAGGTATCCGTGTAGATAAATCATTAATTTGCATCCCTGTTTGAAATTAAATTTAACTAGATATCCGTGTTTAAAAACGATCATAATCACACACACACACAGACTTTTGAAATCAGACAACTTGTTCACGTGGGGTAAAGGAAACGGCTCTGACTGTCTCTGATTGGCCGTAGACGTGCGGCTGCGTATCCATCTGGATTGAGAGGAGGGGGGAGGTTTCGAGGACAGTTTCAGACATTCTATCTCGTATCTTGTCACCAACTGTCGCCATCGAGATGTCACCTCATCGACTAGTAATTTCAAAAATCGTATATCACTTTTTTAAACAGAATTCTCCCTTTTATTTTTCCTTGGTTGTATGTTTCTCAGAAAGTTGCGATATTCGGAAAACAATATTTGAGTACCGTTTTTAAACATAACCGACTAAACGTCGGAAGAATTGCTCTCGAACGACTAGTGGGAGCTCTAATCAATTGCAGCCTGCTTCAGTCGGGGGGGGGGGGGGGGGGGGGGTGGAGGCTAAATGGGACTAAGCAGTTCAATAGTGGGCTTCAAATAACCACATTAGAGGTTAACATATACCACTATTAAGATTTAAATAAAAAATGGCACCAGTTTCGGCGCACGTTTCATTTGACTTTTAGTATTAAATTACCGCCAATTGAATTCAGCAGCTTGAAATTGTGATTGAGAGAGAATTTTAGAACATACCCGGCAGATCGCCGGAAAATAGCCGCCGTTGATTCCAATAAGCATGATTGGGATTGAAAGAATAGAAGATATTGAAAAAAAAAAGATTTTTGTACAAAAACATTTTTGAAGTCCGATTTATCTTGATGGCATTTCGTAGCTGAACATAACGTACTTCTGTTTCTTAGAGAGAGTCTACAGGGGCTACTATCAATACCAATAAGCATTAGAGATGTTAACTTAGACTTACAGGAAAGATGTTCAAATAGCGGGCATCTAAAATTGGGCTTTACGGGTTTATCCCGTTTCTACTTCTGACTTCAATTGTTTATACTGACTCTGTTCATTTCGAATTGCTTTGCTAAACAACTGATGTTCAAAATCACTTTTAGCAGAATGAGAGAAGAGAGAAACTAGCCTAGAGAAGTCAAAAAGATATCACGCAAAATGTTGAAAAAGCGGCAAAATGAGGTAAAGCGAAACATTTTTTTATTCAACGAAGTAAAAACATAGCAGGACAAGTCCTGACACACAATTTAAGGAAATTTCATTGACTAAACAGAAAACTAGACCAGGAAAGAACTATGAATGGTTCCATTTCGGAAAAAAACCGATCCAAAAAATCGAAAAAACTGTGAAAATCAAAGTGAAATGGCCGCATGTGAACAAAAAACCACTAGTGAGAAAGCGAATTTTTGTTCAAACACCGTTCTTTAAATTTAGAGCGAAAAAATTTCACGCCGCAAAACCACTCGCTTTTTCGCTCCACTTCCTGTTTCGGCGTGACCAAAATTACTACAACTTGACTTCAAAAATCATGAAAATGTGTGAACAGATCTTAAAAAAACATAGCCCGAAGAATTCCGGAAACGGCTCGAAATAAAAATCTATTTAAACGCAATCCAACTACTCATCAAACAAAACGTGCCTTCACTAATTTATGATCATCTTGAAACAAAGTCATGAAACAAAAAAGTAAAAACAAAATCAAATCTGTTAAAATTTGATAAAAAATCTGATCAAATTTTGTTATAAATTGAGATCCCGAAAAAACTATCTCTGCCAAAATAACCTCATGAAAACAACTAATACTTACTAAAAACACTGAGGTGAATTTTGAATAAAATACTTTAGGCTAAATTATGAAAAGAAAGCTCTTAAAAAACAACTTTCACTGAAAAACTGGAAAAAGTTATCAAATTCTTTAAAATTTCAAAAACATATAAATCCAAAGAAAAATTCCCATCAACCAATAGGGTATCCAGATGCTCGCAAAACAATAGGCAGGTCATAATAGGCTAAGAAACTTAGCTAAAAAACGATAAAAAAAACGAAAAACGACAAAAAATTACAAAAAATAGTTCCAATTCTCGCCATTTTTTTGTCATATTTCTCAACAAATAAATGATTCTTACCCACAAAACTGTAACCAATTGTTATCATAAATTTGCTCAAGTAGAAGGGGTTTCTTCAATACCCATTTGAGCCAGTAAAACAAAATAATCGTCAAAAAAACGCAAAAATTAGCCCGAAAATCAGCAAAATAAAAAAAAAACCTCCGAATTATCATAAAATTCACATGATTTTCCAAAAACCTTCAAAACACTACCGAAACCAGCCTGAAATTAAAACAAAATCATAACGAAACCTCTTAACCAAAATAAATGAAAAAAACTGCTTTAAAATGCCGCACGTGAACAAAAAAATTTCGCTCGCTTAGAGAAAATTTTTTCACACATCAATTTCTCACTCTCTCAAAAACAGCGGTATGAACAAAAACCACTCTCTTTTCACTCCGCTCTTCGCTTTTGTTCAGCGCCAAAATCACTCCAATTTTTTTCACGCGTTTCATTTCCCGCTTCAAAAATCACTCCAACAAAATTGATTAAAAAAAAGGACTTCTCCAATACTCCTCTTCGAGTCGTAAAAAAAGACAGCGCCCCAATACAATTCAAAATTTTTGAATTGTAAAAAAATAGGAGTACTATAATAGCCGGCTGAGAAGATGGGGGCGGCTATTAATCACGCGAAACGCAAAAAGTCAAGGGCGTAAAAGTCACTCGAAAAGTCAAAACGGTTAAGCGAAAATTTTGCATAAAAAAGACACACATGTTTACAATAATTGCTATGAACTTCGTTCAAGAGCCATTAATAATTCCTAGAGCGCAGAACAGCAATTTATAATCGCCATTATCATCGAGATAACCCAGCAGTCAAAAAGCAAAATCATATTCCTACTTTTGATTAAAATATTAAAATTTAATTTTTTTAAAGTTGTCTGACTCTAAGTTGCATCCCAATGATCTGCATCGATCCAGTAGAATCATCTAAACTTTGAGTTACTTTGTTTAAAGTCGCTTTAAACATATTCGGATACTAAAATTTTAAGAAACGCAGTAGATATCAACGCCATGAACCTTCTGCGTCGAAAAGTGTCGCTATTTCTTTCCAAGCTTCCTCTCGGCTCTGGGAGTTATCGTATTGTGCATCATCCGAAGACCACAACAAAGGACGACTCTCGATCGCTTTGATGAATTCAACAACGGGTGAATTACGGCTCAGCCTTCACACGAAATGACGTAATTTTACTTTGCCTGCCTCCAAAAATTCCTCAATAAAATCTCAGCAAAAAATTTGCAAAGGCGTCAAGACTCCAGAAGTACAGTTAGTTAAATCGAGCCCACCATATGCCAAGCTGCATAACTTTGGTATAGTGACAATTTAAAGTTACAGTAAAAATGACAATTTGGGCATTACAGTCTTCTTATATAGGGCGCGTATTTTTCACTAGCCAACTTTTCGTAAGCCCTCCATAGAATAATAGTCGTGTACTTAAAGACTGCCCGATGTATTTTTGCAAGTCTCAACCGATCAATATTATTCGAGAAATACAGAATCAATGAAAAAAACAATTAGGAAAGATTGTTAACAAATAATCATTTTTCATTTCCTGATTTCTCAATTTACTAAGAATAGGTAGAATACGGAAAAATAATTTTAAGAATTTATTTTCATCCACATTTCACCCAATTGTTATTACATTTCAGCCGACAAACCATTTCCCAATTCCATTTCTGATTATTACTCATTGACTTGAGATACGTTTGCTCATCTATAAAAATTAGAAAATATTAGGTTTTCAACAAATTAAAAAATAATACAGCAGAAAAAAAATTGTATATCATTTTAAAGATTTGACGTCCATATAATGTTACAAAAACATCATTTTTATACTTTGAAAAATAGTTCCGCAACAAACTCGTTTTTGTTTGGTTCTATAACCTGAACCGGTCAAATAACAAATGCTTTCTACATATAATGTCCAATATAAAATATTGAGCAAGTAAGTAATACAATACAAGGTATTATTTGAGCAGCACTTCATTTCAGCTTCTTTTCTTAGCGAGGTATTCCCAAACAGATGGGCGAAAGAGCACCTCTTTGACAAAAATGATTTTGTGCGATGTTATTTTCCTATAGGACACAATATGCCCTTTAACATTAGCCACTTTTTATTCTGTGATTTCTCATATATCAATCAATATGTGTACCTGGTGGTTTCTGAGATATAGCAATTGTGTTCTACAATTTAAAACTCATATTAACAATTTTCATTAATAGTAAGAAGATACTTATCGTTATCAATTTTCCAAACCTCCTTATCTATCAACAAACTCTCGTTACTGCTGTTACTATTTCTTGCAATATTTTGTCAAAGAAAAACTAGATCCCCTTAGAGGCCAAAAGAGCGCGTTCTTATATTTCCTTTCATGAGATCGATTTACTTTGAGGGAGAAAATGAACAACTTTCTTTCAATCTAGTATTGAGTATGTTGGAATAACATAGGAATGTAGAGAATTAAACATTTAAAATTCAATTATTTACGTCACTTGGAAGGATCAGATTAACTTTTTGGTCAAAAATCTGACGCATAAACGACTCCACCATTTAATTCAAATTCTAGTCAACAAAAATTGCCTCGTACAGGAAAAAGTAAGCCTATGAGAAAGAATATTGAAAAATAACGCCTAAGTAAAACTCGTCATACCTCACACATCGTAAAAAATTAATCAACTATCTCAAAAATCATTTAGAGCAGCTCAGGCGTTAAGGCTAAGAAGCGGTCTTGAGACATACTCTTTCAGGTTCTGAAGCATGAAGGCCGTAAAAATGTCACGCTATTAAAATATGGACGTTTTCTGTGAATTATAAGCTGTTTGGTTAGCTAGACAACTGTCTTTTAATATTGTTCAAATGTCTTTTATCGTAGTTTTATAGTTGACTGCTCAAGTTTTTGCAATATTGGAAACTATTTTCAACTAAAAATTTGACTTGATCTGAAAAAAAGCAGTCAAATGCTGACTTCGAACAAATAAAAAAAGCTTGGCCTGTTTGATTGCGAATTACACACAGTGCAGGGAAAGTAAAAGATGTAGACACAATCCTTGGTGACGTAAATGAAGGAGAGTGGAGATTGGATGTGGTAAGAGTTCGTAACTGAGATCTCGGAGACAAGGTTGATGGTGGACTTTGGAAGTTGATGACCGGAGTCGTGTTACTTTTCTTCCTGTTCCGTTTTGATGAATTGTTGTCCGAAGATCGCTCAGATACCATAACGCAAATCACACAAAGCAAAACTTAAGTAATGCAGAAAAAATAGTAGCATTGAAAAAAGGAACCGATCTGATAAAAAAAATACGGTGGGAAAGATTTAACTCATCAGGTCAAAAATTTAACGATAATATAAGGAATTGCTTGCCATTTTTAATGAAAGAAACAGGAACTGTGCTTCGATATATTTTGCACTACATTGAGCCTTAAATGAAAGCAATCTTTAACAACGTTACAAAAACGTGGCTGCATAGTGGGAAGAATAAAGGAAATTCAGCTGAAACGTTTGTGCATTGTGGTTTGATTTGAACAATGCAGTTTATTTGCTTCCATTTAAAAACGCAGGTGGCATTTAATCAAATGTACACAAGCATGTATGTATTGTATAAAGCAACAGTAAACAATAATCAAACGTCGAATACATATTTTTATTTTGATCAAAATGTAGTGTCCACAGATATTATTCGCATCTCCACAAAAATGGCAAAAGTTAGAAAGGAACTCGTTAGAAAGGGAAGAGTCACGTACACATTCTCGAGCATTTGGCAAATTATCAATTGCCAAAAGTTTTTTGACAACTTAGGATCTGTATTATATATTTAAACATAAACCGACTAATGTCGGAAGAATTGCTCTCGAACATGCGGGTGGAAAAACATGTGACCCCACCGGGATTCAAACCATTGGTCTCCAGCGTCATTACCATATGCACTGCCGACTGTGCTATTTGGCCCTTAATTTTCCTTTGCTGCAAACGACTTTATATCAGCAACAAGCTTTACTTCGGAGTGAGAGCAATAGAGATCACTTAAAAATGAAGAACGAAAGCGTGAAAAAGTCACTTGAGAAGTCAAAGAATGTTCTAGAAGAAAAGGGCAAAATGGTCAAGCAAAAAATTTGCATAAAAAAGACCAACACGTTTACAATAATGACAAACACGTTTACTTCGTTCAAGAGCAATTAAAAATCTAGCTCTTCCGAATCTAGCACAGGTGACATTCGGCATTCTAAAACATGCGCGTGCCGGTTTGAATCCATCATCACACAGGATGATCAAGAGTTGGAAACTCTTAGAAACTTAGACAGAAAACAGCTTTGGATAAATCGTGCCGCCCTTAATGATCATATTGATTACTAACATCGTAAACAAAAATGTGTACTTTGACATCTCCTCGAGTACATGTGGCAAGTGCTAAATAGACTTACCAAAGTTACTATTTCATTCCAACTTTCCAAGTACATGCATGAACAAGGCTAAAATGTTCTGCTTAGTGCACAGTTTATTTCTGAACTTTTATGTCCGTAATGCAATCAGTCCCGTGAAGTCAAAACGAAAGAAAACGTTTCAAATACCAATATTCACATTAAAAACATGAAGATGTCAACCTTTTAAATGTTCAGTTCATTTGCATGCCTGGAGGAGTTTTTCGAAGGTTCGCTTGTCTTGCAACTTTATGCAACTTGCTATTTAATAAGCCAGCTACACACTTCACAAGACGATAATGCTAATAATGAACAAGGATTCTTTACGCTCCGAATTGTTTACGCTCCGAATATGAAGAAACTAATTTCACATTTTTTGTGATGTCATTCGTGTTCCAAAAAGAGGAAAGGTAAGCCAACTAAAAATATTCATGCTGGTGGTATCAAGATAATTCAAGGACTAAAACTAAAAAGTTCTATTAAAAGATAGTTTATAGCATCGTTCCGACCATCACTCAAGGTTGAAGTGCGATGCATATTGAAAGATAAGGATGCAATATTAATAATATCGATGTAACCGTTCGCTAGTGGGAAGTATTTAAGGTATATCACTAGCTTAAATCACACTTCTCGAACCCCCTTTCATCAATATCAGTAGCATTCCGATTAATATCATTAAGTCTTTAATTTCTGGAAACAGCCTATTTGCGATTGGGAGAAAAAATTGTTGAAAGGATTTCATTGATTGATCGAGGGTTGATCGAAGTATGTTCCAAGCCAGCATACGGGGAAAACAAGGAACTGTTCCACTCTTTGAGGGGGGAAGTTCCGAAAACAACATGCGAAAACTCACAAGCAGCCTGGTATACACCAGCTGTTTCCGATTGCGCTTTTTAATTTCGCTAGGAGTGAGCGGCTGGCTTCTCAGCAGATCAGCAAACTGATCTTCCACTGAAAGATGCTCGTGACTAGTAGGCGAGTTGAGAATAACCTCGCCTAAGGGTGCAACTTGGGCTAAACTGGTGGGCGGCTTCTTATTTTTAGAGGACTGCGCGTCACTAGATCCATGACTTGCTTGAGTCTGATTAGGCAGCAAAAATGGTCAAGACGCTTTCAACACTCATAACATTCAACGTTTCATGTTTCATTATATACATTGCATGCTTAATATAAAATTAGAAGTCTATCCAAAATGAAAAATTTACACCTTTCTTGCGCCACAATTTTTTGGTACGATTCATGATTACCGAGAAATCATATCTGCTCTATTGATGACAAGCACAAAGTCACGAAAACAGATATCAGTTGATTTCAGTTCAGCAAGTTGCTCCATATCAAGTTTTTTCTTATAGTTGATTTCAATCATTACGTTGTCATAAAACTATAAGACGAAATCTGACGAAATATACCCTCTGTAATTAATTTTTGTTTATTAGAAATTATTGTTCTTTATAGTTTTCCCGACATTAGATGTTAGAAGTCAAGATTAGATTGATTGTAGCAATTGTAAGTAACTCAACGCATGCCGGGTAAAACCCATCAATGAACGTCAAATCGAACGTTATGCTAGCCACTCGAATAACCTACATTGCAGTGAGTGAAAACACCATCACACTCTAGTCTTATCTAAAGAACAGACCATCCTGGCCGTCATTTTCTTCTTCTTCTGTTCGTCTTGACCAGACATTGATAATGCCCTCAAAAAGACAGCAGACACGTTTGAGTCTTTCTTGGTGATCATTATATCCTCGTCGACCTTATAAGAGAACTGCTTCTTTACTCTCCGCAGAAAAATCTTTAAAATGTTTATTGCTACTAAGTTAGCCATCAATCGACATCAGTTGGGAAATTGGAACTTTTTCCTCCGCTTCCCTCTTCCTCACTGGAATGCTATCATTCGCAACTTACAAACGATTTTATACCCTAGCAACACTGCAGCTCAAAAATTTTCAACAAACATGTAAAAAAATTAAAAGCATATTTTATAAACTAGACCACATTCGGCCAAACATGGTCGCTTGTCGCTCTTATTTAAATCATAAAAAATAAATCAGGTATGTAATATTTTTAAATCGGCCATATTTCGAAAAGAGGGAAATTAGCGAAATTTCAAACCGCGGAATGTTTTAGTTTTCAAAACTTAAAAAGAATGTCTGTATTTTTTTGTTACAAGTATCCGATTTTGATGAAGTCTGGACGGATTCGAATGAATCGCACGTTCTTATTAATCTGAAGATACTAAAATATGGGAGCCTACTTAAAAATATAGCGAAATCATCAAATGATTGTGAAAGATCCAATTTAAAGACTTGATTTCATTTAACTTAAGAATTAAGAGAACAAGAAACCTAAACAGAATAAATCGGACGAACTACTCTCCAACAACAAGTGCGTAAGAAATTTCAAGGTAAGATGTTCATCGAGCTTCTTAAGACCACTACCAAGATTTAGAAAAAGAAAAATGATACCAATTTCACACTTTTGGTTACACAGTTGGTCCCCAAACTGCCACGAATTAAACTAGCGACTTAAATTATGAATAACAGAAATGTAGGTCAAACAAAAACCAAAACTTAAAGCGTGAAAAAAACCAAATTAATCAAGAAAGGGGGTAGGTAGGGGAGGTTTGATAGAAAGGTGGTTGGTCTGTTCCCAATTAACCGCAATACCTAATTACTATACATCACAACCTAAGCAATTGCTTAAGTCCACTGTTCGAAAACAAAGGTACAAGTTAAAACACAGAAGCCTACGTTTGAAATGAAACAGGTAAAAATTCAAGTCGAGAACATACTTCAGCTAAAATACCAACACTTCTCTTCGAGTCGTAAAAAAGACGTTTAAAACAATTGATAAAATGTTTGTTCGAGAAGAAAAATTCAACACAATCACATCGATCAAAAATTAATATTTTGGCTGCACGTTTATCATAGCTACGGAATTTCAAATTCTTTTTCCTTACTTAAGAAATCGGTCAAAATAAAATCAAACACTCAAAGAGTAAACTAAGTAGAGTAAAATAAGTAGAAGGGGCAAAATAGTAACACTAAAAACTGATATTACGAAAAAGATTTTAATTGAAATTCAAAAATAAATGTAATAGAAATGAAAAAATTGTCTTATCAATAAAATATACTTTCGACTCTCGATAGCGATCGCAAATTTACTTCTAATGCATAAATCCAAACACAAAAATAAATAAAAAAAAGGCAAAAAACAAATTTCAGCATGTTCAGTTTTGTTAAAAAAAACTTTTCGGGTTAGAACCTAAAACCAGAGCCAATTCGTGATAAAAATTTAAACTTCATGATTTGATTGAAAAAAGTCAGTTCACAAACAATAGAATGCGGAAAATAATACAACAAATATTTACCCCAAAAATTGAAATACCCCATGAAATAGCCCAAAAATTGAAATACCTTGAGACAAATCGTTCCTTAAAACGCCAGCAAATTTTACTAAAGTTCTTTCGCAACCTAATGATGTTTAACGTAACTGGAGGCCTAATCGTTAAGAAATTTATGAAAAGAAAATTAACAACAAAACAATGGCTCCGATAGAAAAGAACATTCGCTCTGTCGAGAACAAAAACTGTTCCATCGAAAAAAAATTTTCAAGGTCAAACAATCAACGAAGCTTATCGACAAAAAATCCTGTTGCTCCGCAAAAATTCACGCACTTTTGCTTTTAGGGCAAAACAAATAGCCCTTCCGAACAAATAGTGAACACTTGCATGAACAAATATTCTTTCCAGTTTAAAAAAACTTGTAGGAAATCAATTGGCCTCTTCAATGTTGAAGAAACCAAGAGCGCCTATATCGCTTCTGTCAAGTTACAGCTTCTTAGCTATTAAAAACGAATTTCAAAAGTTCTATTTAATTGTTTTTGAGTTTTTTTTCTACTATTTATTTATTGCTTTATCTGTTCTTCATTTATTCAATAACCTTTCTTCGATAACCTATCTGTTGTGTCAGTTCTGCTTAGAATAGAAAAAGCTTAAGAAAATAAGAATTTACTTCCCCATTGTGGGCTGTTGCGAGAAAGTAGTCAGGCTGCTTATTCAAGAAAATTTGTGAGGCCTTGAAGCCTAAATTCTCCTTTCCTTAGACTGATACTTTGCTCAAAAAATGCTCAGACACAAACATGTGCTTTTACTTTCGGAGATTACAATAAGCAAAACGATACGCGCTTTTTAGATAGTCTCCCATGAAACGTCTTTGGATGTTTAAACTTGATTTTCTCTGACCAAAGAGAGCAAAGAAACAGTTCTGCCTCAGATTCTTCATTTTCTCGCGGGATATGTTCGCTCGATGTCCTTTCGACACTATTACCTGGTGAGGATCCCTGAATTGGGCAATTAGCTGATGCCATGGTAGGCACAGTTGCATTGCCCTGAATCATGATCGCCAGAAGGCAAATTTGATTACCTCGAAAGGCGTGTGTGATGGCAGTGACTTAAAATTTGATGACAACCGAATAAAAAATTTGGATGAATTCAGGAATTTTGAATCAACTAAAAAGATCACCGTACCTGAACTTTCGATTTACTTTTCAGTGCCTTTTTAAGAAGCTGAATAAATG
This sequence comes from Convolutriloba macropyga, assembly GCF_964194025.1. Classification (NCBI taxonomy): domain Eukaryota; kingdom Metazoa; phylum Xenacoelomorpha; order Acoela; family Convolutidae; genus Convolutriloba; species Convolutriloba macropyga. The sequence goes on from NC_134472.1 coordinate 19,574,066, forward strand.
GACATCTGATTACAGAACGTTAAGAATTGGATTTGCACTAATTTTTAATCCCAAGAAAATGCAGGTACACGAACAGCGCGCAGTAAACGTGATCAATTTTGATAGTTCTGAAGGTCAGAATAAAGAGGAATTTCTTTTCTTTTTGCAGTAAAGGCCCAGAGGAAGTAATTTGATTAAGAGTTTGCCTTTATGATCAACAAGCACGGAATAAAAAAGTTCAACCTTAAAACTTATGGAAGAACAAAATATATGATGATTATACATGTTAGTAACTACAACCTGAATAGAATTACTCAAACATATGGGATCAAAAATTCTTCCAGAAGAAGTCCTCAATTGCAGCCTCAAAAGTACGGAAGTTTGAAAAGATATGGATAAAAGTCAGTTGGACTAACCTCAATGGCATTCTCGTCATACGCCCCAGGTGCAGCAGCCTCATTGTCCACATCAATTGACTGGTCAGAGTTATTTCCAGGACTTGCTCCTCTGTTGTTCAACAACAACACCTCATTCCCATTCTTGTCAACAACGCCCATCCTCCTGTCCCACTTCACGCTAGATTGGATTGCACGGGCTTAAGAGTATTCCAGAATATTCTAGAAGATTTCAACTCAGCTCAGTTCGGACAGTGACAATGATAATGATGGTGATATCAATCCATGACGTAATATGTACACATTTAAAGCAGTGATGCCAAAGTAAGTCTGAAAATAAGCGTATTCAGTCCATGCATTCAATCAGTCGTGCTGCTTGAAAACCAAAACAGTTAGGCCCTGCTCCAAATTACCACTCCCCCTAATTTGAAGAGGTTAGAATACAGCCCCCCTCCACCTTATTCGAAGATGCTAGAACACACCCTCCGCCAGAAAAAACATCCTCTTGAGAGAGGCGTGGACTATACTCTTCCGGAAAAACAACCCTGAACAAGACAGGATGGTTATCTTATAAGACCTTAAAAGATTACTACAAAATAACGGTCATCCTGTAAGATTCTCCTTATGTTCAAAATGTTCATCTTGTTACATTCTGTCAGACTATTGTAAGGTCTTTCTATATAACCCAGAGTTGCTCCTTGAACACGACATCAATTATGCCGTTTTATCTTATAAACACCAAATAAACATGTCAAAAAAGCTACAGTGTAGATATTTTTAAAGCTAAAGCCAAAATGGCGCGCTCATCATTGTATTACATTTTAAGAACCAGCGATGCATGAGCCAGCTTTATCTATGGGGAAACACTCACAGTTCATAAAAACGTACAACAATTTAACCAGTTCAGTGATTATTCGATCAAATAAAAATGTAATCAAATCATATTATATAATGGAAATGCAGTATAAATTTGCTGTCAAAATACCAAAACTACAAAAATTCACATAAGATTTTAAAAAAACTATTTGGCCCACTTACCACCATGTTCCCATTACTCTAGCAGTGTTGCAGGCAGACAAACATTAAATAAATTTGCACACAAAGTAGTATTTTACACACTGTATTAATATTGTAGACAATAGTAACATAACTTCGATAGCAAAAAGCAAAAATTCAACTCGTGATCAAACTTTCAAGCCAATTTCATTGACTTACCTTTCAAAATCTGCCCACACTGGCAGTTATTTGAGCAATCGATTAAATAGTTAAGCTAACATGTTTTTAAAACAAACTGAAAATTTATTCAAGCGATGAAAATAAGCTTTGAAGCAAACCTCAATTACAGCGACTAGAACTATGCAGAGTATTGTGTAACTTGAATATTTTTAGATAACTAAAGCTGAACGTGAAAAACTGATGAGTAAAGTATTACGTTATAAAAACTCAAAATGCCAACCAAAATCAAGTGCTTTCAAATTTGAGAAACGAATAAACGATTAATTTACTATTTAAGCATCATAATGCAAATACTTTAGGAAAACTACAAATAGGAACCTATTTGATTTCTCTAAAACCTTTTGCCTCAAAATCACTGAAGTCAAAAAAGCCAATAAAAATGAAAACGGGAACAGTTTACGCTTTCACAAATCACACACCTCCATCTATTTATTGTTTTACATTTTTATCATAGTATGTATCGAAGGTAACCCATAACCAGCCAACAGCATTTAAGTTTCATTAAAAATCTTGGCACGATGAAAACAAAATAAAGAAAAGTGAAGAAAATGGTGGAGCTCATTTCATAGCCAGAAAACTTAAAAGTATCTGACAAAGTGTCAGAAAATTGCTGCAATCGCTTTTTAGACCTGTAGTCTCAAAATACAAAACAAAAAAAGTATGAAAGAAGAAGTTTTAGTTGTCTTCAAATATTTAATGAGATGTCAACATTAAGTTCAGCAGAATTTGTGTAATTGAAAATCAAAAACTTTTTATTAATTTAATACGTAACCCATTAGGTGGAAAAACGACAAAAAAGAACACCAAATATAGGCTACATTTACCAAGTCACTTATTGTTTCAAAAACTATTAATATCTAAGTCATCAAAAACAATAACACAAGCGGGCGAAACTGCAATATTTTTTGAAAACAAATAGAGTCAAGGTCATAATAACGACTGGCATGGATTCAAGCTATTAAAAAATTCACTTAGGCCTAATTAGGAACCCAAGAGACGAGTCATTCATGTGATTGAATGATAGGACAATAAAACGACAGACAAATACGGGCAAAAATTAATGACAAATAATTTTGAACACAAATACATAAACTTCTCTAAGTGACCAGACAAAAGAAATGATAAAAACTATGGAAAATAAAAATTCAAAGATATTCTCTAACATCAAACAGTGTAAAAGTCATGAAGCATTAGCTTGTTCAAACACCAAATTATTACTCCAGTTTGAACATAGTGTGAAAAAATCAAGCTTCAAGCCTCATAGGATTTTCACTGCTTTTGCAATTCCACCTTGACTAAAACCACTCATCTAATTTGACTTCCAGTTGACATCAAAAAGTCGAAAAAGGAGTGAACAGTTCAAAACTGTGAAGAATATGGACATTAAAAAAGCAAAGACAAGGCCAATAATCGCTCCACTCAGCTATTGCTATCGAAACTATCAAAGACGATTAACTGAGCTGCCATATTTGAAGAAAATAGCTGCGATAGCTTTGTAGACCTGTAGTAAACAACCCAAAAAATCCGAAGACCTTTAATAAAATGAGAGAAAAATGAATCGCTTCTAAATTATTGCCTCCATATTAAATTCAGCAGAAGTAAACATTTCACACTCAGTTGATATAAACGCCTACTAAAAATACAATTAACACATTTTCAGAGGTGGGAAATCATATCACAAAAAAACAAGCAAGAAAAAAGTGCTCCAACAAAAGTGAAAATGAGCTGACGATCAAAACACGACAAAAAAATCCATGAATGAATAAATGAGCGGAGATCTAATTTGAAGTGAGCGCAACAAAAGCCAAGACGACAAAATAAAAATAAACTTCTGATAAGTCGTAAGAGACCATCCAGGAAATCAAATGGAAGGTTTGGACCATCAATCAAATCATTAAAATTAACATTAAAAAGCAGGAGAACAGGATTGTCTTCAAATATTTAATGAGATGTCAACATTAACTTCAGCAGAATTTGTGTAATTGAAAATCAAAAACTTTTTATTAATTTAATACGTAACCCATTAGGTGGAAAAACGACAAAAAAGAACACCAAATATAGGCTACATTTACCAAGTCACTTATTGTTTCAAAAACTATTAAAATCTAAGTCATCAAAAACAATAACACAAGCGGGCGAAACTGCAATATTTTTTGAAAAAAAATAGAGTCAAGGTCATAATAACGACTGGCATGGATTCAAGCTATTAAAAAATTCACTTAGGCCTAATTAGGAACCCAAGAGACGAGTCATTCATGTGATTGAATGATAGGACAATAAAACGACAGACAAATACGGGCAAAAATTAATGACAAATAATTTTGAACACAAATACATAAATTTCTCTAAGTGACCAGACAAAAGAAATGATAAAAACTATGGAAAATAAAAATTCAAAGATATTCTCTAACATCAAACAGTGTAAAAGTCATGAAGCATTAGCTTGTTCAAACACCAAATTATTACTCCAGTTTGAACATAGTGTGAAAAAATCAAGCTTCAAGCCTCACAGGATATTCACTGCTTTTGCAATTCCACCTTGACTAAAACCACTCATCTAATTTGACTTCCAGTTGACATCAAAAAGTCGAAAAAGGAGTGAACAGTTCAAAACTGTGAAGAATATGGACATTAAAAAAGCAAAGACAAGGCCAATAATCGCTCCACTCAGCTATTGCTATCGAAACTATCAAAGACGATTAACTGAGCTGCCATATTTGAAGAAAATAGCTGCGATAGCTTTGTAGACCTGTAGTAAACAACCCAAAAAATCCGAAGACCTTTAATAAAATGAGAGAAAAATGAATCGCTTCTAAATTATTGCCTCCATATTAAATTCAGCAGAAGTAAACATTTCACACTCAGTTGATATAAACGCCTACTAAAAATACAATTAACACATTTTCAGAGGTGGGAAATCATATCACAAAAAAACAAGCAAGAAAAAAGTGCTCCAACAAAAGTGAAAATGAGCTGACGATCAAAACACGACAAAAAAATCCATGAATGAATAAATGAGCGGAGATCTAATTTGAAGTGAGCGCAACAAAAGCCAAGACGACAAAATAAAAATAAACTTCTGATAAGTCGTAAGAGACCATCCAGGAAATCAAATGGAAGGTTTGGACCATCAATCAAATCATTAAAATTAACATTAAAAAGCAGGAGAACAGGATTGTCTTCAAATATTTAATGAGATGTCAACATTAACTTCAGCAGAATTTGTGTAATTGAAAATCAAAAACTTTTTATTAATTTAATACGTAACCCATTAGGTGGAAAAACGACAAAAAAGAACACCAAATATAGGCTACATTTACCAAGTCACTTATTGTTTCAAAAACTATTAAAATCTAAGTCATCAAAAACAATAACACAAGCGGGCAAAACTGCAATATTTTTTGAAAAAAAATAGAGTCAAGGTCATAATAACGACTGGCATGGATTCAAGCTATTAAAAAATTCACTTAGGCCTAATTAGGAACCCAAGAGACGAGTCATTCATGTGATTGAATGATAGGACAATAAAACGACAGACAAATACGGGCAAAAATTAATGACAAATAATTTTGAACACAAATACATAAATAAATTTCTCTAAGTGACCAGACAAAAGAAATGATAAAAACTATGGAAAATAAAAATTCAAAGATATTCTCTAACATCAAACAGTGTAAAAGTCATGAAGCATTAGCTTGTTCAAACACCAAATTATTACTCCAGTTTGAACATAGTGTGAAAAAATCAAGCTTCAAGCCTCACAGGATATTCACTGCTTTTGCAATTCCACCTTGACTAAAACCACTCATCTAATTTGACTTCCAGTTGACATCAAAAAGTCGAAAAAGGAGTGAACAGTTCAAAACTGTGAAGAATATGGACATTAAAAAAGCAAAGACAAGGCCAATAATCGCTCCACTCAGCTATTGCTATCGAAACTATCAAAGACGATTAACTGAGCTGCCATATTTGAAGAAAATAGCTGCGATAGCTTTGTAGACCTGTAGTAAACAACCCAAAAAATCCGAAGACCTTTAATAAAATGAGAGAAAAATGAATCGCTTCTAAAAACTATTGCCTCCATATTAAACTCAGCAGAAGTAAACATTTCACACTCAGTTGATATAAACGCCTACTAAAAATACAATTAACACATTTTCAGAGGTGGGAAATCATATCACAAAAAAACAAGCAAGAAAAAAGTACTCCAACAAAAGTGAAAATGAGCTGACGATCAAAACACGACAAAAATAATCCATGAATGAATAAATGAGCGGAGATCTAATTTGAAGTGAGCGCAACAAAAGCCAAGACGACAAAATAAAAATAAACTTCTGATAAGTCGTAAGAGACCATCCAGGAAATCAAATGGAAGGTTTGGACCATCAATCAAATCATTAAAATTAACATTAAAAAGCAGGAGAACAGGATTCATTGAACATTCGTAAATAAATATAATATAAAGAAAAACATCGAAAAGATAATCTGTTGGAAAAAAAAATTAGTCCAAACAAAAAAAAATACTTATTTAGGTAGACAAACAATTTTTCGCCAACAATTTGAAAAAAAAAAACATTTCTTTGAAAAATCAAGCCAAGTGATCTGATACACTCGCTTGCGTTAAATAGTCTGAACCATTTAGGGCAATTTCTCAGAAGTAAAAAATTAGACAAAAGTACAGAAATAATAGCACTGACATAAATTGAGTTCTTTTGGCACAGCTGCCAATTCAATAAAAAATGAAATTTTTGATACAAGCTTCTGAAACCAATACAAGATTGAAAACAATAAAAATCTCTCTTATTATCGAGTATAAACATTGTTCTCAAAGAAACACTGTCGACTATAGAATTGTCCTTGTTAACAAAGACATAACCCAATTTAATTTGTTCAGCAGTGATGTCGAAGAATAAGGAGACAACTAATTGATATTGAAGATTAAGGAAAAAACCAAGCGAAAAAACAAACAAACTCAATCATAATATATATATCTATATGAATTACCATTAGGGCAATTATAACTATATTAGGACTACAATAACGCAGTCATAGTGAAATAACTGCAATAGTACAGTCATAAACGTAAAAGAGCAGCAATCCTAAGCCTCAGTGGGGATGTAGATCTAATAGCTTGGCAAATTTCCAAAAAAAGGTTCGCATCTACTCAAAAACAATGCGATTATTCAAAAACTTTTAAAACTTTTAAAACAAGACCATTAAAACTTTTAAAATTTCAAATGTGAGTTTTGACAATTAACTGAATTGGAGGACCGACAAATATAAAAGGACATCGAATGAAAAGAACCTCTATTTCAAAATGAATGAGTTTGAACGATAATGGAAAACAGAAACACCACAGCGAAAAGTAATACAAAAAGGCAAAAACTTTTTTTAGAAATTTTATTCAAAATAAGCTAATTCAAAGACATTTTAGCAAATTTATTTAAATAGAGCAAGAAAATGCTGAAACCAAATACGTCTTCAGCCAAAAATTAACAACAAATCTGAGTTTTGCAACTCAATGATTCATATTGAAACCAATAAGATGCAACTTGAAATGCAAAAACAATAATAAATGAGACGTCTTATAAGAAAATACTAAACACTACTAGGCTCAAATTAAAACTCCGTTACAGCAAGCTACTGCAATGAGACCTCAATTTCCATTACAAAAAGTTGAGACAACAACATAAGAACATACCCGGCAGATTGACGGAAAAAAGTTGCCGTTGATTCTCATAACCAAGATTGGGATTAAAAGAAGAGAAAAAACGTGAAAAAATGATTTTTGTACAATTTTAGAGCTGAACGCACTCTTGTTTCGTAGTGAGACCACACATGGGCTAGAATCAATACCGATAAGCATAAGAGATGATGACTAAGAACAAAGTTCGAGCAACGGGCATCGAAAATTGGGCTTTATGAGTTTATCCCGTTTCTATTTCTGATTTCCTTCTTTGATACTGACTCTGCCCATTTTGGATTGCTTTGCCGAGCAACTGCTGTCTAAAAGCACTTTTAGCAGAATGAAAGAAGAGTGAAACTAGCCCAGAGAAGTCAGAAAGATTTCACGCAAAATGTTGAACAAGCTGTGAACTAAGGTAAAGCGAAAAATTTTTATTCGACGTAGTAAAAAAAACATAACAGGACAAGTTTTGACGTACAGTTCAGATAAATTTCATTGACTAAACAAAAAACTAGATCTAGCGTGGACTATGAGTGAAATGGGAAAACCATTTCCAAAAAAAATCAGATAAAAAAGAAAAAAAAAACAGAAAATCAATATCAAAATGCCCTATGTGAACAAAAAACCACTAGCGAGAAAAAGAAATTTGGTTTAAAGAAAAGACTAGGCCTAGAATGAACTACGAACGGGTTGAAAAAACCATTTAGAAAAAAAATCCGATCCAAAAAATCGAAAAACTGTAAAAATCAAAGTGAAATTGCCGCATGACAACAAAAAACCACTAGCGAGAAAGCAATTTTTTTTTCTCACTCTACTTTAAATTTAGAGCAAAAATTTAAAGCTACAAAACCACTCTCTTTTTCGCTCCATTTCCTGTTTCGGCGTGACCAAAATCACTACCTCACAAAAATCATGAAAATGTATGAACAGTTCTTAAAAAAAAGACAGCGCCCCAATACAAATTAAATTCTTTGATTTTAAAAATTTAGGAGCGCTATAATAGCCAACTGAGAAGCTGAGGCGGTTATTAACCAGTTAAAAATAGCTTTGAAAAACTAAACCAAAGTTTTTTGAGAACAAATACGTTAATTAAATCTCTGAATAACTCATTCGGGGGATTATTTGACAAGAGATTTTGAAAAAAAATTGAATTTCTGCAAATGTGGCGATGCGCTCGATCAAATTACTCTTTCGCTTTCTTTCACTTTAGTACCAAACACAATTTCTTTTTCAGCCTAAAAGTTAAGTAAATTTGAAGTACTGAGGGTCATCAGAATTGCCAGCAAGGGCAATGAAAAGCTCCGCTTTTCAACTTTCAAGGCAAAATAGATTACTCAATGCCTACTTGCCTGAAGAAAGCTAATAATCAACTTAAACTCGCTAACGTTATCTGATTGCGTTCGGTTCCAAATTTCAAAAACTAGTGTTTCAATTTTCAAAAAATACCGTTTTACAAAATACACTTAAAAAAATACAGTATTTCAATCTATATATTAATTCAGTGTCGACAAAAAAGGCACCATGTTCAAGCGCCTATCTCTGCATGTTTTAACGGCCCTTGAACATGGTTTTCTCAAAAAAAAAGACTGACAACAGTCGGGTTTGAACCCTGGTCTACAGGATGAAGAGCGAGAGCGTGATGAGTAGAGCTAAGGAGCAGGCCAGGCGCGTAGTTTATTGGGATTTTTGTCTCTTAACGTTGCATCCGTTTCTCCTTTCTCTAAATCCCTCCTTTTCACATTTTTTGTGTTCCACGTCTTTTCCTGTCACTATCTATCATTCTGTCTCTATATATTAAAAATAATTCGAATACTTATACCACCATGTTTAAGCTCCTAATCTTCACATGTTTTAAGGCCTCCATCGGATGTATCATTGCGCTTTGCAAGCATTTTGAAACAAATCAATGGCAGAAAGCTTGCCATTGCCAAAATTATAACTGGACGGAAAGCTGCCATTGCCACATAGGTCATTGACTGAATAGCCGCGGATGCAAAAAATGGTCATTGAACGAAAAGCTGCCAATGACCGAAAAACTGTCAAAGCCAAAAGAGTCAACAACCGAAAGTCTGCGGATGCAAAATTAGGTCAATGATTGAAAACCTGCCCTTAAAATTCTGCTACTGAGTACCGCTGATGAGTCGATTATCGAAAATTTTATAACACAAAATTAGTCCTTGAAAGACATGTGCTGATGCATCACACATTGACAGATTAAAGATCCTCTAAAGAAAGGTCAATTACCAAAACTGTCCTTATAAAATGATTTACATTTGATACATAGTAATCCGGTAGGGACAAGTTTTTGTGTAACGATTTTAAATTCTCAAGATACTTTGTTGCGATTCTTTTAATCGGAACTTTTTGAGCAAAATGTAATCGTGACCGATTTGGTTTTAACATTAACTTTTGCTCAGTTTTTTTTAATCTTAGTCTCAAAATAGTTCTAAACAGCTGAATCATTTGTTGCCTGTTTTTTATAGATCAAATGAAGAGTTAGGCAGCGAAGAATTAATCCTATATTTGCTTTTTAATCTCATAGGAGGATCTTTTCTCTCTTTCATGTATTTCCTGTTTTTTACTCCTTCTTCCTCTCTTTTTGTCTTTCTCTCTTTTTATTTGCTCTTATTCGTTTCTCTACTTTAGGTTGTTTTTCTTTTCGGTCTTTCTATCTCTATTTATTTTTTTGTCGTTTTTCTCTCCTTTTCTAATATGCTTTTCTCTTTTTCTTTCTGTCATTCTGTTCTGTCTTTCCTTTTTTCGTTTTTCTTTTTGTCTCCTTTCTTTTTCTTTTTTTCCTATTCTTTTCTGCATTTTTCTCTTTTTTTTTTCTCTTTCGTTTCATTACTTTTTCTTTTCTGTCTTTTTTTCTGCCTTCCTTTTCAATTTTTCTTTGTTTTATTTCGTTTGCCTTTCTTTTCTTTTTCTCTTTAATTTGTCTTTTTTCCGTCTTCTCTCTCGCTTTTTCTTTATTTTCTGTCTTTTCTTCTTTTGTATTCTTTCTGTATGTCTTTTCTTTCTTTTTCTCTTTTTCCTTTTTTTTCGGTTGCCTTCTTTTTGCTGGCTTTCTTCTCGCTCTCTTTTTCGTTTCTCTCTTTCTTTTTTCTCGTTCATTTGTCTTTCTTTTCTGCTTTTTCTCTCTCGTTTATCTATCCGTTCTCTCTTGCTTTTTTCTTTTTCCAATCTTTCGTTTCTGTTTTTCTTTCCTTTTGCTTTTTCTGTTTTTTTCTGCCATTTTTCTTTTAATTCTTTCTTTTTCTCTTCTGTCTGTTTTTCTCTCTTTCTTTTCTCTTTCAATTCTCCCCTTCTTTTCTTTCTATATTCATTATTTTTTGTTTATTTTCTGCCTTTTTATTCTCTCTTTTGTATCTGATGCTTTTCTCTTTTCTCTTGGATTTCCTTTTCTTTGCTGTCTACCTTTTCTCTCTTGCTTTTGTCTTTTTCTTTTCTGTCTTTATTACTTTCTATTGTCTCATTATTTTTTCTCTGTTTCGTCACTCTTTCGTTTCTCGCTTTAGTTTTTTGTTTTTTTGTTTTCTTTCTGATTTTCTTTCTCTTGGTTTTCTTTCGTTTCTGCCTTCCTTTTCTCTCTATAATGTCTCTTGCTCTTCTCTTTTTCTGTTCTTGTTTTCTGCTGTCTTTTTTCTTTCTTTCATCTCTTTTTTTGCTGTCTTTCTTTTCTCTCTTTCCTTTCTCCTTTTCTCTCTTTCTATTCTGTTACTTTTCTGTTAATTCTTGCCTTTCTTCTACTTCTTTCTTTTGTCTTTTCTGTCGTTTTCTCTCCTTTTCTCGATTTCTTTTCTGGCTGTTTTCTCCTTTTTGTCATTTGCCTTTCTATCTTTTCTGTCATTATTTACTGTCTTTTTCTCATTCTTTTGTTTTTCATTTCTGTCTTTGCTCTCTTTCTCCATTTTTATCTGTTCTTTTTATCTTTCTTTTTTTCTTCTCTTTCGTTTCTAATTCGTTTCTTTTTCTTTTCTCTTGTCTTTCTGTGTGTATTTCGTCTCTTGCTTTTGTCTTTCGTTTCCGTCTTTTTTTCGCTCTTGCTTTTCTCTTTCTTTTCTCTCTTGCTTTTCTCACTTTCCTGTCTTTCGCGTCTGCCATTTTTCCTCTCTTCTTTTCTTTTTTTCGTTCTTTCTTTTCTGTCTTTTTTGTCTCCTTCCTTTTGTCATCTCTTGTTTCTCTCTCTCCCAACATGTAGAAATTTGTTATCTGTACTTGTCTTAGCGCTCCATTAAATATGCAAGATAGCAAAGGGGTAAAATAATAAATCAAGCACATCGGTAACGTAACGTAATACCTATAGCTGTTGAACGAGGCGCATGGGTCCGTCTGATGTGGAACGAAAAACATATGAATTTTAAACACATTCCTCTAAAGGATTTTCTTGTGATGCTTTTGCGGGCCTGCTAGTTTTCTTTTTAAAAAATCCATCTGCAAGCATCGAAATATTTTTTTTTACAGATTTCAACTTAATTCACCAAGTAATTTAGTTCCAATTAAAAAATAAATCAGGCAAAATGTAAATCCTATTCTACGATAATTTAAACTCAGTTTATGAGCTACAAAGATAATTAACAAAATACTTATTTTGATCTTTGAAAAGGCGTGATCAAAACGTTGAAAATAAATTGGCAGAGAACTATGAATGCCCGCAACGATCAATGATAGCGTGTTCAAGCACCATAATAAAAACAAAAATTCTGTCTAGGGGAGAGGAAAACAGCTCTTAATTATGCAAATGAACATTAATGCATATAATGCAAGCTTCAGATGCATTTTCGGACACCAGCGTTCATTTTCCTGAATAAAGCGTAAATTTAGTGGGATTTTTAAATCACTTAAGATTTAACTTCGCTTAAAAATATGCGGGCCTAAAACTTGCGTTTACCGCCAAACATTGGGTGCTTATGTGCCTAACAAACAGACATGTTACATATGAATTTCTTCAAAATCAGTTAGCATGAATTTTCTTTGCATCAACCAAAAGTTTTTTTTTCAATTGACACATGTGTAATAAAATTAACCACTTGGTTAAAGTTACATCCTTGCATCTGATAAATCAATTTTTTCAGTTTGTTAAATCAGAACAACTTGACGTGCGGTTTTCGTCAAATAATCTTGAAAAAATCTATTTAAATCTATTTAAATTTGGTCTTCAACGGTTTTTCTTAATAATAACTGGAAATCTATTCAAATTCCTAATAACAGTTCGTAGTAGTGAACTGTTACTCCATTTTGGTTTAATTTTAATGCTGAAAAGGGTATGAGTAACGCAGTTTACATTGAATGGCATAATATCGATTATACTGAATATTTCATTGGACTTAACTACTTAACTATAATTTCGTTACGAAAAGATCGCATGGGGAATTTTATTTAACAAGATTTCTGGCAGTATCGTAAGTGATTTTGCCTGAATTTATGTTTTTTTAGTTCTGTCAAAAAAAATAGGATGAATAGAAGGGTGAAAAACAGCACTAAAGTCCAAATCAGACAACACAGGTGTTTATTCTAGTTCTTCGAGGTTTTCAATAACAAACCAAGTTCTATGATCTGATCGCTGATGCCATTTTACCGATAACTGTATACAGGCGACTTTGATTTGTTAATTCTAAACAATAATTAAACCTAAATACCTCCTAATTATCGATTTGCTCCAGGTAGAGCCCTTTAAAGAGAACTCTTTGAGCACATGAAAATTCTCCATTATTAAAATCATTAATTCCATTTTCTACTCATTTCAGGCTAACTTGTTCTGTTGCATACACTGCTCAGTTTTGTTTAAAAGTCATCAACCATTAACTGTACCTGTGCTTCATTTTCTGCATGACATAGGATTGCAAACGGTATCAATTGCAAACAGTAAACATCTCAATTGTTCGCTAGTTTCACGGAACTAGTTGACATAAAGAATGATAATTAAGGGCACCAAGACTGTTGCTTGAGGAACACCTAGAGCGATCAAGAGTTAAGCCTCTCGGCAGTGGGTCAAACTCAGTGAGTCCAACTGGGTCATTAGTTAAAGGTTTATTCACCAATTTGAAACTTGCAAAACTTCCATGCTCATGATCCGCCAGCTTATTTTGTCAGGCTTATACAGGGTTTCAAACAAAAATAAGGGGAAAACAATTTTTGTATCTTTCACACACTGATTTGGCCGAACTGTCTCGACTCGGTACATGAAGAACAAATCTATCCAGTCCTTCTGTTTAGCGTGGGGACTGTCGTTCATTTGACAAACCCGCACGGCAGACCCAATTTTGCTCTATGTGCCAAGTCTCTATGTGCTAACGTCTTTCTTTTGAAAATTTGCTAACAAAATCTCAACCAAAAGGTTTTTTTGACCCAAATTAGAATTTCTGGCATCAAAATAAGCTCTTTCAAAAGCTATTCGGTGCCTGCATTTTACAAACCGTCTGCATTTTAAATACTTGCATAAAAGACTGGGCTTCACAGATGAGCAGCTAGCTCAATTTTGATCGCAGTAAACGCTTTCAGAAAGAAAGCTTGTTTCCCCAAACCGCAAACAATTTATCAAAAAACTATTTCTTTTTCTTCTTCAGGATCCGTGTAGCCCCTCCCGGGCTAATATGGATAAATCCCCGCGTGTTTCACCAATTTGATTAGGTTCCTTGGGTTATTGATAAAGTGGTCTTTTGGCTCCTCGTTTCCCATCATCCGATGTCGTAGGCTCGCCCCTCGTTGACAAACCTTCATGACGTGTTCAGCAGTGTGGGGTTCGTCGCAGTCAGGGCAACGGGCCGATTCTGTCGCCCCAAATCTTCTGAGGGTTGCCCTGTCTAGCAGGCTGTGGCCTTAAACTATTCAAAAAACTATTCGGAGTGCTCCTTCCCCCGAACCTCACTTCGTGACCCCGATTACTTTTTTTGGCTCCCGACATTTTCTATCATGGACAATTTTGGTCAAAAGTCAATAGTTTTGAAGACAAAGTCAAAAAGAGCCAAAAAGTCAAAACTTATTACTTACTGGAAAAAGTTGATTTCCGCAACCTATGACTTTTTTCGCCTCTATAACACCCCGACCTGTGATTGATCAAAAAGCATTAAAAACTGAAGAACTACAAAAAAGTGCGTGCTGGATGACTTTTCTCAAAAAACCGCATTTTTACCCCCTGCAATATCCTCTCACAAGCAAAAACATTTGGAACATTCATTTTTTTCACCATTTGAGGGCCGCATGCTAAGTCTCATCAAAAGTTACCATCAGGTTTAGAAGACCGTAAAAGTATTCGCACTATGGGTCCTTAGTTAATGGTATACTATCAGGCAGGGCCCCTACCCCACCATACTGAGAAATTTTCTCTCTTTACAACATAACTACGAAGTTTAGCGGTTATTAACCAATGATGCTGCCAATAAAGTAGCCCCTCACTCACTGAATTTTGAGAATTCTTGGACCCTTAGATCTGAACACTTAGATCTGAAACTTTGCCTCCAAACCAGCAGCGATTCAGAATTCATTGCCTCTCAAGTACAGAAAACAAAAACAATTATTCTTAGCCTGTACATTTACTCGCCTAACTATTTTGCATAAATTAAAAGGTCAAAAGCCTATTCAATTGATAGGAAAATACGGAAGTTTGGGATAAACCTTCAATTAATAGCTTAGCTGATATACATTTCAAAAGAGGAATAGTAATCTAAAATAGACAAACAATAATTATGCAGTACAAATAAACATCTGCAATTACAGCTCCATCAAACAGACACAAAAACTGAATTACGCATATCAGATTTTTAATTTCAAACAACTGTTTCAATAGATAAAAGAACCATATGATCCAGCTGATAATTGCCCAAGATCAGACGTTCCAGACATTAAGTTAAGCATTATCCGGAATGGTTTGCGCTTTTCCGAAATCGCCAAAACTTGTGCGATGTAGCGTGTTCATGAATTGAAAACCCAGGCATCGCATAAAATGCTACAATGATTCGATGGGCTAGATCATTGAAATTGCCCCCGAAAACAATTATTTATTGGGGAGAGAGTTCGATTAACCCACTGACTGGGACTTTCTGAAGTTTTGAAACATAAATAGTCCGACGCTCACTTTCAAAAAAATTTTCTTGTTAGCTTCCTCAATGGCCTTCCCAAGCTTGAAATGACAAACTAGGGATAATAATCAAAGATATTAGCAGAAAAATTCCGGAGGAAATTCATTTTAGAAATCCAGATTTATTATTTTCCCAAATGTTCACCTCAATAATTCTTCTCATGCATTTCTAATTTTCAGTGATGTTGCTGGAATTTGAATTATAACCAATTTTCAATTTTTATGGTTTCAATATTTTGACTAAACAATTTCTGTTTCTGAGGCAATATTTTTCTTGGACACCTTAGTAGTAATATAATAGGGTAGTAGGATGCGGAGGGGGGCTATGCTATCCTTCGATATAAAATATGGGATTTTAAGGAAATATCCTTGGCGGTTATACATAAAAAACATTTCACTAGCGTTCTACCGCTTTTAATCTTTATTAATAATTAATCCTATAATAATTGCTTTAACCATAATAGCGGTTATCTTGAATTGATTTATTGTCGATACATATAGCTTAGATTCGTAGATTTCAACGAATTTGGTGTAAAGCGTTGATACGGGCATATTTTTCTGAAACTTAGCTTATAACGACACAGTATTCATGGATAGTTATTTTGCAGTGAGCGTTCGTAAAACATATGTCTATCATAGCTACAGTCGAATTTCTCATGATATTTACAACGAAATCGAAAAAGAATATTCACAAAACTGTGACAGGTTTTTATACTTTTTAGCAACTGGCCTCGACTTAAAATCCCGGAATTGTACGACCTTATGGTGGTTTGATTGATACTGACAACTCGACGAATATTTAGAATCGTTCAAAAATTTGAGACCGCATGTTCTGCTTCACGAAGCTTCCCGTTTTGTTATTGAATATAGTGTAAAGCATACAGGCTATTCCTACGTTTTACCCTGCCCAGTGATAATTGAGTTTATTCAGTTAACTATGATGATGAGACCCGAAGTAGTTGTTTCTCATTCAGAAGGCTTTCACAGTAAAAGAAACTGCATTCAGAGTTAAAGAACGTCCTGCATCTACAGAAAATTAGAAAAATGTCGTTTTTACCACCAAGTTAATTCAACAAGCTTTCTTCGATTGAGCAACAATTTTTCCGGTGGAAATCTATTTTCATTCGTGGTCTCTCGTTCGAGAGGGGAAAGTAGCTGTACCAATAATTGCAAGAGAGCATTCAAAGTACAGTTCTTCGCCATCCAATGGCTGAGTTTTAAGCAAAGGTAACTGAAAATCGGAAACTTTACAACAACTTTTACAGAAAAACCCTATCAACTTGTAAACATTGTTTTGACCAACAATTGACCAATTGAAAATACAACCGTTTGAAAATTACATGCATTGCGTCACACGAAACATTAACGAATGGCGTCAAGATTTTACGAGTGGCTCACGAATGAGTCGTCGGTTAAAGAAATCAGCGCCATCTCTACTTCAAGTGAATGTCCCCAAATTTGACAGCATACTGTTGCATAACATGGAAATCAGTTGAGTTCTGCACTTTACAAGGAAGAAAAACTTGACACGCGAGGCTAACCGATTTTGAGAAAACAGCACTGTGTGGTGGCGTTGAAATAGAATATCTGTCTCTAAAAGAGTACTTTCAGGTATAGAATGTCTAGAGATGTACCATGTAGGAGAAAGTGAAACGGTTGAAACTAAACCCCATACCTAAGCCCAACCGTGAAGTACCAATTTTTGATGTCTCTGTGAGTCTTCCCGACTAAATCAATCAACGGGTGAAAGAAAACAATATAGAGTCAGTTGTGTTCAGAGACAAAGTGGACTCAATGAAAATAAACCATAAAATCACTTTTAGAAGAGCACAGAAAGACTCTGAATTAGTTTCATTGAAATTTATATTGTTCAAAAATTTCAAAAATTTTGAATTGCAATTCATTTCCCAGCAAATATACAAAACGAGCCGCACCGAAGATCAGGTAGCTTCGGGTGGAGGTATTATTGACTGCTTTCAAAAGCTGAGCATCAAGAAAGACAATCTTCGAGGTTTTGCAACTCGAGGTTATCTCAATCACTAGCAGCTTAATTTACACAAATTTTTATACTTCAATCTCTTATTTGTGTTTCGCTCATCAAATTAGTATGTATCAAACTTGATTGTGGAGAGTCGACTTTTTGCCTTTCTCTTCTCTCTTGCACAGTTGGGTGCGCTTTTTTCCTAAATCCGAGTAATGATAAAAATAATTTCTATATCTGACAGGTTATTCATGGCTGCCTGTAAGCCTAACTTATTTTCAAAACGCCATTACATGGCACTTTCACAATTTCAAACCAAACAATTTCAGGCCGCTTTTTAATTTTATCAGCACTATCCGTCAAAAATCAGTCATTAGACAAAAATTTAAACATCCAGTTTAAAATATTCTCCAGTTTTGAACTCATTTCAGAGAAAGAAAACTGTCTTCGACGATCCATAAACAAATTTTTAATAAGAAAAATTTTTCAAAATTAGCAACAACGGGTTGACACAGAATCAATAGTGTAAATTACGTTTAACACAATTTGTTTCAACAAAGCAAGTGGTCTGGAACAATTGAAGTAATTACAATATATCATAATGTTTAAAACACCACGTGATACATTACAGATTAGTTTAGCTGGTTGACAGTTAAATAATAGAGAAATTTTGAAAGAAAGCAATATTACAGCAACCAAACAGCAATTCCGTCATTTATTAATCAACATAGATCCAAAAACATACGACGCGTGCACTAATCTTCAAATATTGTTCTTCTGCGACAATCAATTTTCTATTTTCCCTCAGCTAAAGCTGCTATCACACGTGAGGCCTAGCAGTTTTGATAAAACAACATATTGTGTGTGTGGTGGCGTTGACAGCATACTGTTACATAACATGGAAATCAGTTGACTTCTGCTCTTTACAAGGAAGAAAATTTGACACGCGAAGCTAAGCGATTTTTTGAAAACACCAAACTGTGTGGTGGCGATGAAATAGAATACCTGTCTCTAGAGAGTACTTTCAGGTACAGAATGTCTAAGAGATGTACCATGTAGGAGAAAGTGAAACTAAACCCCTTACCTATGCCCAACCGTGAAGTACCAATTTTTGATGTCTCTGGATGATGAGTCTTCCCGACGAAATCAATCAACGGGTGAAAGAAAACAATATAGAGTCAGTTGTGTTCAGAGACAAAGTGGACTCAATACAAATAAACCATAAAATCACTTTAAGCACAGAAAAACTGAATTAGCTTCATTTGAATTTATATTGTTCAATAAATTGATCAAAAATTTTGAATTGCAATTCATTTTTCAGCGAATATATGAAACGATTCAAACAGAAGATCAGAAAGATTCGGGTAGAGGCATTATTGAGTTCTTTCTCTGTAAAGCTGTGATCCAGAAAGACGACCTTCGAGGTTTTGCAACTCGAGGTTACCTCAATCAATGGCAGTTTATTTTACACGAAGTTTTATAATACAATCTCTTATTTGTGTTTCTCTCATCAAAATAGTATGTTTCAAACTTGATTGTGAAGAGTCAAAATTTTGCCCTACTCTGCTCTTTTGCACAGTTGGGGGCACTTTTCCTAATCGTAAGTCTTGAAGAAATTAATTTCCATCTCTAACAAGTTATTCGTGGCTGTTTGTAGGCCATCTTGCTGCGAGAAAACTAATTTATTTTCAAAATGTTATTACTCGGAACACCTTCACAGATTTAAAAAAAATCCAATTTCAGACCTTTTTTTTCATCAGCGCGATCACTCGAAAATTTAGTCATTAGTGAAAAACTTAAACATAGAGTTTAAAATATTTTCTAGCTTTGAACTCATTTCAGAGATAAAAACCTGTTTTCGACGATTCCTAAACAAATTTTAAATGAGAAAGAATTCTGAAAATTAGCAACCCCGGGGATGACGTGGAAACATTAGTGTAACATACGTTAAACACAATTTGTTTCAAAGCAAGTGGTCTAGAACAATTGAGTTAATTACAGCATATAAGGTTTAAATCACCACTTGACGCACAAGATTATTTTTGCTGGTCGAAAGTTAAATAATAGGCAAATTGCGAAAAAAAGCAGAATTAGAGCAGCCATACCGCAATTCGGTCACGTATTAATCAAGATCCAAAAACAACCGACGACTTGCACTACTGTTCAAAATATTGTTCCTCCGCGACAATCAATTTTCTATTTTCTTTCAGCTATAGCTGCTATCACAAATTTAACCGACGAGAAAGAAAGGAAAGTGCTATAATGAGGTTAGCAAAATCAGTCAGAAAGTAACTCTCCAAACAAACAAGTTTGAAACAAAAGAACTTTCCACTAAGGAAACTGAGTTGGTCGTTACTATTGGTCTTTGTTGTCACTGTTATTGACATAATCATAACGCATACTGAAGAATTCAAATTAATCCGAAAACAAATTTTCGTGTCACAAAAACCGACCAAAAATGAAATTCTCAACAACTCCATCTATAAACAGAAAACTGGAGTGCTGTCATTTTTTCAAAAGAAACCAATCGAACTCAATGGAGAAAACAGAAAGAGTCAGCCAATTGAGACTGCAAACATCGTTACTGAAAGCGTGGAAACCGTAGTGAAATGAAAAAGAGAGCCAATGAGCGAGGCCACAGAGATTCAACCAGTAGTGAAAAATCAAACAATGCAGCTTTCGACTCCATAATCTCAGACCCAGAACTAATGGACAAAACCAAAAAAAAGATCTTAATAAAGTCTGAATTGACCTCATTGTCTGACCAGTCTCTAAAGAAGGGAAAGAATTATTTCACATTAATAACGAAATAATGGGCGTTGAAAATTCAATAATGCTGTACAACTCACAGAAGCCAACTAAAAGAATTTACATGACGCAATATTAAAAAAAATTTTGATTGCTCCTGATATTTCACTTCATTTAGTTGCTAACACATGCCAAGCAAATCCTGAGAGCTTACTCAAAGAGTTAGCAAGAGATTTTCTAAAGCATAGAACAGCCCAGCAGCAGTAGTAGTACAAAACAATCCTCTAAAACTTGACGAAGACGAGGAAACTGACAAAACGTCAGACGTAGAAAAAGTTGCTTGAGGCAAAGTTCAATTCGTTCTGTCAAAATAATTACGATGAGAACTATTGAAAACAAAACATGCGACAAAGGCAGCTGAAGCAATCATTCTGAAGCAGATGATCAAATACAAGCAACCAGAAAAAAATGGGTTGATGGTACAGAATTTCTTGGAACGCTTAAAAAATTAGGCAACAAACTTGGTATTCAATTATATAAAAGTTTCCATGAACGAATACTTGCTTTGCTGAGAGGAATATCAAATCACTCGAAACAATCAGTGGTATCTCGAAAAAGGGTGAACCATTCCAGCATTGCACTATTAGACCAGTATGTGAAAACAATCAATTCAAGAGTCAACCGGCTAACTAGATTTCCTCAAGCATAGCGAAAAAAGAATGCACCACGGTTATTATCATTAATGGCACAAACATGCACAATGTAAAAGCCCAAATTTTACATTAGAGACTTTGTGAGAATAGTTGAAAAGGACAACGCATCCAGTAAAAGTCATTCACAGACGAAGTATCTGAAATAACAGGAACACCAAAACTGACCCCCCCTCCCAATATATCCTCTAGTCGACGCAGACAACCAACCAATGAGGGAAATTTTATCAACCAGAATTACACATTGTCAGACTTCCTCTTAAAACAAATCTCCCCCGGTTCAAAAATGGTTCATAGTTCACTTTACTTCAAAAGTTTAAATGGAAATTTTTAATTCAAACACACTTGCAGTGTTTCGAAATTTTTTCAATGACGAAATGCAATTTTCACAAGGTTGGAGAGTAGCATTAATCAAAGTTTTATTCCCATTAAAAATCAAAAATGTCAAGGGAAGCAAGAGTCACAAAAAATTGCAGGCGGAATTTTTCGGCTGCATAGCGGACAAAAATGAATTTTATGTCCCGAACATTTGACACTGTGGCGCAAATTGTGGCTGAAATTAGGCGTACAGTTGGACTATTTTTCTTTTAGGGAGCTGAGCGGTGGCAAGTAAGATATATTGTTTCAAAAAGAGAGGAACTTCTATTTCCCAGAGAGGAAACTGATAAAATAATCGGCTTTAAAGGTATTTCTAACGGCAACTGAATACATTGGCTACAAAGTGAAGCCAATTGCGAACAGACTTATGTTTTAAATTGACGCTGGCAGCGGGAATGCATCTCAAATTTGTATACACCAAAATAAATGAAAACCAATACATTGCTGTCACCAAGTCACCTCTTTTGCGAGTCGTTGATTAAAAACAGCGTCTTAGAACTTGTGTGTGAACTTGAACCACCGAAGTTTTTACAAATTTAGGCTACTAGAAGCTCCGACAAACACCATTCAACCAATTTCAATTGAATTGCAAACAGCAACAGAACAAACACTTATCATTACCGGAACTGAAAAAATTATTATAACATTACAGTTTTCAACAAAATTGATTCCTACTACGCAAATAAAGTAAAAATTATTACCTCATTTTCTGGTCATTATCAATACAAACTACGTGTTTCGGGAAATCCAGCTGCAGGTATTGAGCGTATTGCACTGTCTTTAGCACGCCGCTACTTCTGCCTACTGCAAAACGTATACGGAAAGGGCTGAAGCAAAGCGTTCCAGAGATTTTGGATGTTGCCGGAAGCAAAAATCCCCAAAACAACCATTTAAAAACACAGTTAAAAATCAACAGGAAGATCACAACGAATAAATTCACGTCAGAAATATATACGCAACAAATCACGAAAAGCAAGTAACAAACGTACAAGGGTCATTTCAAACAATAGTTCCAAAAAGAAATCTAAGATGATCGCTAATTTATTACCATCAGATGCAACTCTCGCAGTTCTTTGAATTTCATCGAATCACCTTCCGTACTAGTGACTTTCGATTGTAGTTCTATCAAAGGTTGGGTCCAATCTATAGTTCAAATGCACCCTTGATAAAATTTGAGGTGGGCGTTGATCAATAATTTTATTGATCTACAAAGTTTTCCCAGCGGTGAAAAGTAAAATTGGCCAGATATCGGAATCTGATTTGAAATATGATGCAGGAGGACGTTAAAAAAAGGATGCTCCCCATTTTTGCAATAATGTTGAATTTACTCTCCTCTGATTGTGGAGTGTCTGCAGTGGACTAAAAAATTCAAACGCTTGCGGAAACTATGCTCATAAAAAATTTACCGAAACAATTTCTACATAACAAAGATGCAAAAAACACTTCGTTCGCATGCCAGGGCTTCCCAGATTAGGAGAGTCCGGTCACCTTAGCTGCAGCGGAGGTGAACAGAAGGTAAGCCTCAGTGATGCAATCAGAGGACTGCACAATTCATCAAAAAGTGGCAATGGACTTTGTTGAAGCTAATTTGTATGTGGGAAAGATGAAATTGAACGATGATGTAATCGAAAAAGGCAAAATTTTTGGCAAAAAATTGAAAAGTTCCGCATCGTATCCCTACCTGGAGACTCATTTTTGGCGACATCTCTGGCGTCAATTGGTCTTCACAGTTGCGAACAGGAAGAGAACGGATTCGTAGACTTGCAATTTGTCTGAACACTAACGAAGCCTTTCTTGGCAACCACAGAAAAAATCAATTTCAATATCGCAAATTGAACCCTGAGATTTATTTATAACGGGACGCTTTACCTGTGGCAGATAGTCTAATAACTACAAGTGATGACAAACGTCTTCACTTTAATACAATATCGGATTAATCTTGCATTGAAAATGGACATGGAAAAAGTTTACCCGAACAATTTCATGTTTTTTGATTTGCCACGCACCCCACAAGCATGTCGCAATTTTTGTTAACCTGAGCTTACAGACTGTTCAATTTCAAGTTTTTGGTGGCCTTGCCGAACAATAAATAGAGGTTTTCAATATTGGCGAAGAAGCGATTTGAACTTTTGTTGATACTGAACGAATAGTACAAAAGAATCACATCGTGACAAACTACTTAATCCGAGGCTGCAGAAATAGCTGCAATTAAATATAAACTCTACGGCCGCTTTGCACAAATAACTTCAGGAAAAAAAACAAAGCTGGCAGACAGCCAGAAAACAGCCGCAGTAGCTTAGCAGATCTGCAATCTCAAAAAAAAATGGTAAACAAAAGTCCAAAAAAAACATTCTAAAAGGCTGAGCTGTTGTAATTTAAGAATATATTTAACGTATTGCCGATTCTATTAGCTGCTCCTAAATACCTCTCAGTTAGAGTGACACACTCTCAATTGACATTAACTCCTTCAATTAAAGTTAAGTCAATTTCAGAGTGAAGAAGTCGTTTATGAGATAGAGGTAAGCCACGTGGTGATACTAACAACTTAATCACGCGAATGAAATACGGCTCTCTAATTGAGTACAAAATGACATCAAGCTTCTAATTCAGTTGAAGTTTGCTGAACAAATTACCAAAAAGCATAAAAAATAAATTAAAAAAAGAAAAAGACAAGGCCAATTAACTTCTGCTATGGCTGTGAGGCTATTGAAAAACAATTTCTTGATTGTTAAAGCTGCAACTGCTTAAAATAATGTTAATCACTGGTAAGTGTTGTGCAGAAAAAAACAACCAACTTTTTTTTGCCGATTCCATTGGTCAGCCTATTTCACCGTACAAAGATCTGTATCAAAGACTCACTTCTGTTGGCAACAATCACCACATCCAACAACTCTTGGAAAATCAACCAATTCAACCTTTGGACTTTTGTATTTATATTACTCATTATCTTTTCAACGCTAAAAAACTAAATATTAGCAATATTAAATTGATTCGTTTTGCTTTTACACGATGTCCAAACAACACTTACTTGGAGAAAACTTATTGAATTTACTTGATTCCTCATACAAGGGCCAGCAATCTATAAAAAAGGGGTCAATAAACAACTTAGCGTATCCAATAAAAAATATCCATAATTTGACAAAATGAACCAGAATGAGGTCCAGTCAAAATTGTTTCAACTCTATGGCATACTATAGTCTGTCTGTTGAACACACATATAAGAATGCACAATCAATTTCAAATATGATCTTAGATAAGATTCCTATTGCATTTCATTACGAACTGCAAAATTAACAACAATCTGAACCGATGCGTTATGAAAAGATCGATGGGAGTTTCTATTACTGAAAGTGTATGTGGATTGTACGTATTATTTAAATAGAGAAAACTTGAAACAGAGGTGACACTGTGTGTGTATTTACCGTCACGAGCTGTACACGAGCGGTGATCTGTACAAAATAGCAATTCTATTGAAAATATATGTTGATCGTATGCAACAGTTGTACCAAAAAAACATACAGGACAATAGATGACGTCCAAAAGAGAGCAATTGTGAAAATTTTTATGTGCGTAATTTGGTCTGATCAAAATTACATGTGAAACCCTACATATAATGCCAGTTGAAATCAGGATTTACAGCAGTGAGGAGTTTCTGATAAGATCACTATGGAATGTACTGTTATCTATTAAACACATTCTAGAAAAGAATTCTCTTTGCGTTGATAGTTTTGCAACTACATAGTAGACTGCATGAACACATGACAATTCCCTACAAGTTTAAATTAAAAATAAACTGGAACATAAATTGTTGAATTACACGTTTTACGAAAAGAGCTCTACATTTGCTTATTCATGTTCTTTACTTTTTCTGTTTAATTAACAGCAACAAAAATTGCTTTTTTCAACCCTTCCTTAATAGAGAAATTTGAAACAAGTTTTACTCAAAAAACCAACTGATTGAATTTGTAAATCTCATCGATATTTTTTCTGAAAAGCTATGTCAGGGCAAGTACATCATGAATTTTTAATTTTACTGAGCGAACACTGGTATATGAGACAATGTTCGAAAACTTTGTGCTGATTCAACAGAAGGCACAGGGACGTTTGGCAAATTTACACACTGTTTAATTCCGAAGCTGTTCATTAATGCAAGTGATTCTTTAAGAAAAAAAAACTGAATCGAATGACTAGTATTATTACATGAGGGCGTTTACCTCCACTTTGGCCAACATTTCAATATCTTAATATGGAAATGTTACCTAACGACGTTAAACAAATTTTGTTTTGTTACAATTGCACTCCTCTATTCGAAAACCAGCTCGGGGCTTAACAAGCTTGTGTGTATAGCTGACATAAGGGGCATAAAGTCATCACCTTGCTCCAGAGAATCCATCACATTTGGGTTCATCCAGCTTGCCAGTATCACGACACCAGCTCATGATCCGAGTCCCAGTTTCACACCAAGATTTATTCCATCTCTCTTCGCATGAAATAATCAAAAAACAATCTATGGCTCGATTCAGTGATAGAAGGTTCGATTCAGCATCGAGCAATTTCAAGCACCAGATCCAATACAGTGAAATGAATTTGTGTGTCAGGCACACCAAAGTTAGGCAACGACTACCAGAGAATTTATTAATGGACTCATTTGATTAATTGACAAAAAGTTGACAAAAAGTTGACGGTTTATCCCAAAAATCAATTTTATTTTCTTTAGATGTGAAAGTGCTGGAGTGTTTTTAAATTATGGTTTTAGCTTTCTGACTGCGGATACTTATTGCTGTCTCTTTTGCAGCTCAATCTCTTAAGCAAAAGAAAACAAAAATTTAACACTGATAATGTTCAGAAAAAAATAACCGTTAAGTATGGCAAAAACACACCAGTTATTTTCAATAACAAACACTCTTGCCACTATGAAGCAGTTGCTTTTTTGATGTATACGCATTTAAGTTTCATAATCAACCCAATTTGTTGACATGAATTAATACTTTTATTTTCAATACTTTTTCATTTTAAAAAGGCACGTGTTTTGTGGCGCCAAAGACATGTTAAAACTCTGCCTTGGCTGTAGCCGGGAGAAAACTCCAAACTCAATTTAAAAACTGAAGTAATTGTGGAAAAAACGTACACGACGAGCTAACATTTTCGAAAAGTAATTCAAACGTCAATTGAACGTCTATTCAAAGGCACTGATAAGCGCTTGATGCTTCATACTCTCGCTAATAGGCATTCTCGTCAAAAACCTGCTCCTTCACCGATTTTCAAAACATCAAATAATTTGTGTCCATTAACATCTGGCATTATTTAGCATATGATGTACCCTAAGGATGGATATTAGTGTTTTTTGTATTTTTGGTCGAATTTGGTCAGTACAAGCTTAGTAAAACCTTTCTCATGACAGCTGTCACCAAAAAACTGCAGAAAAAAGACATGTAATGTAATTGTCATTTAATCATATGATTTTTAACGAAAAAAGAACTGATCCACTGTCTGGTCTTTCTTTAGTCTGGTTCTATGTTTTTAGGCTCAGGGAGCAATTTTACTCGTTACACTTGGCAAGGTCGGACAACTCTAACCATCCTTATTTGAAAAAGCGTAAAATAGCGCTCATTTTATTACACTTGTAAAAGATACCAGGTTTCGCTTGCAGCTTTCGTAAAAACGTTCTTATACGCAATCTATGAGCCTTAATACTCTGTAGGGGTCCTCCTGGTGTTATATTTTGAAACACGTGATGCAATGAGGAGTTGAAAACACATCTTCTTTTGTGATATCTAACAAAAAATACGAAACCAACTTTAACCGCCAAAACGGACGAATCAATTTGCAAAATTTTTAGATTTCAAATTTTGCGTGGAGAAACCAACTTCGTGTCTTCAGTTTAAGTACGTTCAGTCTTTCCAAGTTGTCTACATGTCACCACAAATCTGCTATAAATTTTCGAATTTTAGAAACGTTCTTTTCGTGCATTATCTGTTCCGATACGTTAACCATTCGAGATAACCGTTCATGACATTAAAATAAACTTCATCCAGACAAATTTGGCCTTCCTGTGTACAATTGCTCCATATATTTGTTCAATACAAGAATGTCGGAATGGAACAGCAAATACGAACTTGCCAAAATAAGTTTACCAACTGCTGTTAATCTTGCTTCATGAGATTCAACAATTCGCAATTGTTTGCGCAGCATATGAACTCCCTTCACTTTCTACCTGTATTTGAACCCCAATAACAATCCCGGTACAGTGGAGACAGACATCAACGGAGTATTACAAGCTTCTGAAACCAATGTACTAAAGTAATGCTTATGTTGAATACTTAGCTTAACTAAGCTAAGTATTCAAATTACATCATTCTAAAAATAGAATGATGCAATTAACTAAACCATTCATATTGCGTAAAATGTCCGTTCAGTCAAACGGACATTTTACCGTCCAGCCAGCAGGACGGGAATTATCCCGTTCTGAAGACTATATATAGCAAAGCAAAAAGCACAACTTTGAGAAATTAAGAATTAACAACTCAGAGAAACTGAGAATTTTATATCTCCAAAGATCACTATGGAATGTACTGTTATCTATTAAACACATTCTAGAAAAGAATTCTCTTTGCGTTGATAGTTTTGCAACTACATAGTAGACTGCATGAACACATGACAATTCCCTACAAGTTTAAATTAAAAATAACCTGTAACATCAATTGTTGAATTACACGTTTTACGAAAAGAGCTCTACATTTGCTTATTCATGTTCATTACTTTTTCCGTTTAATTAACAGCAACAAAAATTGCTTTTTTCAACTCTTCCTTAATAGAGAAGTTTGAAACAAGTTTTACTCAAAAAACGAACTGATTGAATTTGTGGTCAAAACATCAAATAATTAGTGTCCATTAACATCTGGCATTATTTAGCATATGAAGTACCCTAAGGAAGGATATTAGTGTTTTTTATGTATTTTTGGTCGAATTTGGTCAGTACAAGCTTAGTAAAACCTTTCTCATGACAGCTGTCACCAAAAAACTGCAGAAAAAGGACATGTAATGTAATTGTCATTTAATCATATGATTTTTAACGAAAAAAGAACTGATCCTCTGTCTGGTCTTTCTTTAGTCTGGTTCTATGTTTTTAGGCTCAGGGAGCAATTTTACTCGTTACACTTGGCAAGGTCGGACAACTCTAACCACCCTTATTTGAAAAAGCGTAAAATAGCGCTCTTTTTATTACACTTGTAAAAGATACCAGGTTTCGCTTGCAGCTTTCGTAAAAACGTTCTTATAAGCAACCTATGAGCCTTAATACTCGGTAGGGGTCCTCCTGATGTTATATTTTGAAACACGTGATGCAATGAGGAGTTGAAAACACATCTTCTTTTGTGATATCTAACAAAAAATACGAAACCAACTTTAACCGCCAAAACGGACGAATCAAGTTGCAAAATTTTTAGATTTCAAATTTTGCGTGGAGAAACCAACTTCGTGTCTTCAGTTCAAGCACGTTCTGTCTTTCCAAGTTGTCTACATGTCACCACAAATCTGCTATAAATTTTCGAATTTTAGAAATGTTCTTTTCGTGCATTATCTGTTCCGATACGTTAACCATTCGAGATAACCGTTCATGACATTAAAATAAACTTCATCCAGACAAATTTGGCCTTCCTGTGTACAATTGCTCCGTATATTTGTCCAATACAAGAATGTCGGAATGGAACAGCAAATACGAACTTGCCAAAATAAGTTTACCAACTGCTGTTAATCTTGCTTCATGAGATTCAACAATTCGCAATTGTTTGAGCAGCATATGAACTCCCTTCACTTTCTACCTGTATTTGGACCCCAATAACAATCCCGGTACAGTGGAGACAGACATCAACGGAGTATTACAAGCTTCTGAAACCAATGTACTAAAGTAATGCTTATGTTGAATACTTAGCTTAACTAAGCTAAGTATTCAAATTACATCATTCTAAAAATAGAATGATGCAATTAACTAAACCATTCATATTGCGTAAAATGTCCGTTCAGTCAAACGGACATTTTACCGTCCAGCCAGCAGGACGGGAATTATCCCGTTCTGAAGACTATATATAGCAAAGCAAAAAGCACAACTTTGAGAAATTAAGAATTAACAACTCAGAGAAACTGAGAATTTAATATCTCCAAATTGAGAAAGCAATCTCAAGTAAAAGTAATTCAAATCTGAATTGCCAAACCTTTTCTCAACTATATCGAATAACGAATAGTTAGCGATACTATCCAATCAGAACTTTATTCAAAGGATAAATAGTTACTGATAATAATTCAAGTTAGTAAAGTTTTTACTAACTTTCCCGACCTTCTCCTTTTTTATAAGTTAACTTTTATAACTTTAAGTTTTTAACTCTTATAACCTCATACCTTTACTTGTAAATTTATCTATGTTAGATTTCTATAAAGATTATATTTATAACTAGATCAATTAGTCAAATTTACTTACTTAGATCAATAAATACTTTTATGAGACTTATCAGGCTTAGAAAGATAGCATATACTAGGAGTACGACCATCAAGTCAGAAGTTTGAACCTTCGCAACCCATACCCTCTAGTATAAACTGGTGCGACCAGTGAGGCTCGTATAAATACTCTATCTTCTAAGAACTGTAATCACTTTTTAAAATAAACTAAGTCAATGGCCTCAGGCGGAGGAACTGGAAGTGGCACCGGTACTGGTGGCACTGGTACTGGAACAGCCGGTACCGCTACATTAGTAAGAACACTTACTGATACCCCTCTCTCCCATCCGAATATGTCACTCGTTACATTCTCGGGAAATGACCCCAGACAAAACGCAAATGAATTTTGGAATTCGGTAGAACAAAAAACTTCTCTCTGTGTACAACGTTACCTACAGATGCTGCCGCATTAGCAAATCACCAAAATAGACGCAAAGCGCTATTTGAATCATTACTGACAGAGACCGCATTAGAGTGGTTCAATACTATAGACCCCACAAGAAATCTTGACCAAATTAAAGCAGATTTCATAAATAGATTCACTGATAGCCGTGATCAATTTAAGTACCGACTAGAAGTGGAAGGTGCCACCAGACAAGAAGGGGAACTAATTAAAAATTATTTCCACCGAATTAAGCATGCTGTTGATAGAGGATGGCCTGAAAAATACCCGCACGACTAACTGACCCTGGCCAAATTGCCACTGAAAGAACAGTGCAGCAGAGACAAAGGGAGCAAAAGTATATTGACTTTGCCATAAGAGGTTTACAGCCCCCCTCATTAAAACGCAAAGCGCATGAATATAGAATAGAAAATCCGGATAAAACATGGGACGAAATACAAAACCACTTAATAACTAAAGACAACATTCACTGTTAGCACCGACGGCACAGTAAAACAAACAAATGATAAAATTAGTAGTCTTGAAGCACAAATTAAAGAGCTTACTAGCCTAATAAGAAATAACGAAGTTAGCGCTATTAATTCAGGGTCTTTTAAAGACCCCAATGTAAAAGGACGGCCGAATAACACACGCTTTTGCAACTATTGCCGTAATCATGGGCATTCTATTTCTAACTGCTCTAAACATAGGATTGATGAAGGATTTAAAAAAAAATGTAAAGAGAACTCACTGAGGAAAAGGAGAAAAAGACATCCTTCAGTACTGACTACAAAAAACACACTAACAGTAAGCCATATTTCAATACCCAGAATCGTCCAAATAATACTAACAGTGGATATGACAATCGCAGGTAAGGAAATAAACACTATAACAACAACTATAATAAATCCTATGAACAAAAGTTCCCCCAGAACAACCAGTTTAGTCCGCATGAAATTGATGCGAGACAATATTATGAACGTGAGAATCAAAATTTTCAACGTCCTTATCCCCCCAATCGCACACCAATCAATTTCAGGCATCAAGTAGTAATTATCATAGTCAACAACCCCGCTCGTCCCACTCTCTCCACCAACAAGAGGATCAAAACCAACACAAAACCAATACTATGACCAAAATAATTACACCGATGCTATCACAGATTTCTTTCCTTTAAACTTCTAAAGTCTCCGAAAGTTAGTACAAATAGCAATCCAAAATCTAGGTTTTACCTAAATATGTACTATTTCACCACCGGAGACATATATAGGAACAGTGGATTAGAAATTGAATACTTAATCGACCCAGGCTCGACGTGTACCATAATAAATTGCCCCACATTTTTAGAAATGCAAAAATTGAACCCTAGCATGAGGATTTTCTCAGCAATAAATATCACAAAATCCTATAATGGATCACAAATTCGTATGTTAGGCCATACTACAGTAACATCATACTTTGACACTGACGGAAGGTATGAAGCAAACTATAAAGTACGGGTTACACAAGAAGGAACATCTAACCTGATTTCTGTCATATTTTCTTTAAAGCTCTGTATTTCGATATTCGTGCTGTAGAATTGAAAGAACACACAGGAGTAATCAGTTATGGAACACTGAATAATGAAAAACAGTAACCACAAGTATCAGAAATAGAAGCAATAATCTTGTTCCAGCCACTTTATATACAGGCAAGATCAACCTATTTGAACAAACACCAAAACACTGATTTATGTTACCCCAAAGGCACTTCTTTTCTACCGCACAAAAATACAGTAAAAACAGAACTGGTGTTTATTAACACAGTCTGTACACAAAAAGAGAAAACACTACCTGTAATAATAGAAAACCACAAGAATCACCCGATTACACTTAATAAAGGTATTATTGGGTACGCTGTATATGATCTAGCATTAAGTCGTGATACGCGCAAATTCAACAAGCGTGATTGTAGTGAGTTCGCATACTCAATATTAAATAAGTATGAAGAACTCGATAATTGTTTTATGCTTAGTACAATTGTTAACTCAGTAAAAGAGGCTGAGTCGAACGAGTCCAATAGTTGCATAAATTATATTAACCACGAAGAACAGTCACTTTTCAATAGTAGTATGGCTATTATACACACGGTTTCTAAGGACTGCGCTATGAGCAAAGGCTTTGCACTCATGTTATGTAAAAAGTTCCCCGACTTGAGAGAACATATTAAATGGCAAGTAGAAGTGAACGATCGTGACGGGAATACAATAGACCAAAATGTATTACAATACATTGCTCTTAGCCTCGGACACCGAATCTTTAGTCTAATAACTAAAGAAAAATATGAAAGTAAACCGACAATTGAAAGTATTACAACTGCACTATTCAAACTTCGCAACATACTTCTAATGCAGAACATTAGATGCCTAGCTATGCCAAAAATTGCATGTGGATTAGACAAAATGGACTGGTCTGAGATATCTGCATTGCTATATAATGTATTTAATTCTTCGGGAATTAAAATATGTTTATGTGAGTAAAGCCGAAATTAATCAAATGCCGTCCTCTGCACAATACACAGATGAAAGAATCGAAGAGATATTTGGAATTGTAGGCGACGAAATTGTGAAGAAATGCAAAAGTGATGCTGAAGTAGCAACTGATTTTTCAAATGATGCAAAAACATTATGCAAGCCCAATAATACTGAACGATTCCCCAAGTTCAGAACAACTGAACAAAACCACTTCCTTATTCATGAAGTTGTTCAGGAAGGACTCGACACAAAACCAAAAGATGCCAGTAAAATTATGCACACTATATCGAGTAGCTAAAAAAGTTTGACTTCACACAGAATGATTTAACGGACGATGAATTCACAGTGCTTCTAAAAGTCCTACTAGATGATGAGGATGTTTGTTCCTATCACAAATATGATATCGGCCGCACGAAACAGAAATTCATATACCCCTAAAAAAAGATTGCGAATTTAAAAAACGTCCCAGCAAACTTCCCCTACATTTGCGTGACAAGTTAGAAGCGTTAATGGACGAATTAATACAAGCCGGAATAATACGCGAGCTAAATGAGCACTACGATTTAAATAGCTGGTTTGTAAACCCAATTATTATATTGCCTAAGAACGACTATGTAAAACTTGTAATCGATGCTCGCTACCTCAACTCAATTAAGGATACAAGTAACTCGAGATGGCCGCTCGAGCCACTACAAGTTTTGATGACCCGAGTAAATGGAGCATATTTTACAAGTAGTGATTTGTCGTGCACTTATCATCAAGTGCCCCTTAAAGAAACTCAAAATTAACTAGTTTTATTGTAGGTGGACGTCAATATACCTATCAAGTCGGATTTTACGGCTTAAAGCCCCTTCCGAACTTCTTTAGTAAACTTATGCGTTATGCATTCGGACCGCTTATAAAGAAAAAGCAAGCTATTACTTA
The DNA here is from genome assembly GCF_964194025.1 of Convolutriloba macropyga. Lineage (NCBI taxonomy): Eukaryota > Metazoa > Xenacoelomorpha > Acoela > Convolutidae > Convolutriloba > Convolutriloba macropyga. The sequence goes on from NC_134472.1 coordinate 19,607,564, forward strand.
TATTGACGATACACTACTACAAGCACAAGATAAACAAGAAATGTTCACAGTAATACGTGAATATCATGCACTACTGCGTAAAGCAAACTTAAAAGCGGCGCCGGACAAAACAAAATTCGTCTTACGAAAAGTGAGCCCAATCACTTCACGCATTGCCGATATACAAAACTTGAAAACGCCAGAATCGAAAACCGACGTCCTCAGCGTATTAGGGGCGATGCGATTTGATGCAAATTATGTTATAAACCATCATATTGACGCAAAACCGCTATATGACTTAGTCAAGAATGAAACGAATTTCGAAAGGCTGGATAGCCAGCAGAAAGTCTTCGATAAACTGAAAGCAAAATTTGCACACGATATTTCCGTCGCTATTCCCAACCCAAAATATTCCTTTCATATACATGCTGACTCTTCCAACTTAGGAACTGGTAGTATATTAATACAACAGTTCCCCGAAGGGAAACAAATTGTTTCTGCAAACTCCCGTGTATTCGATAAAGCAGAACAGAAAATGTCCCCACAGCATAGAGAACTGTGCGGAATAATATCAGCATTACAAAATTACGAGTTCTACATTATAGGCTCCCACTCTCCAATATATCTATTTTGCGATCATAGACCTATATTGTTCCTCTGGTCTCGCCGCGGACAATTATCACATAGATTCTTTAGGTATCAAGTAGTGCTTACTAAATTTCGGAATCTAAAGATAATATACACTGAAGGTAAAAACCTTGCGCTCCCCGACTTACTTAGTAGACAAGTCCCACAAGAAGAAGCGAAAAAGTTTCAAATTGAAATAAAACAGTCCCAAAGGACATTCGCTTCTACACATCGGATTACAAACCAATAAATTATTCAATGCTACACTGTGACGAAAAGAAAGCAACCCCGAATACTATCTATTCGGTGATTGCACATATACCCGGACAGAAAAAGAAAATACTAAATATAACCGACGAGGATTTTAGTATTAACGACGCAAGTGACGATATAGAAGACATGTAGTGCAATATACAATATTGCCGACTCGTTCACATATGGACGACAAATTAATCAAATCAGAAAAATGTCTTCGGAAAATGTATCTACAGAAAGCCTTAACGACCACACATATGAAGAAATACCCGAAGAGGTACATGCAGTAGACGACGGTCTTGACAATGAAGACTGGTTAGAATTGCAAAAAGGAAATGTAGATATATCCTTAATACAAGAACTAGAACAAGCGAAGGAGGAACGCAAGCAACGCACGCACAAGTATGACATTGTGGAACCGACAACAACTCTACATACAGAAGTAGTTAAAGTATCTTCTAAAGACTTACTACTAAAATTAACAGAGTTTACTCAACAAGCTCAACTAGACACATATACAATTCTGCGCGAACAAATAAATGATCCCGTTTTACAAGCCGTTCGCCAATGGCTAAAGGCAGGCAAAGAACCGCCGAGCACAAGTACAATTAAGCATTGTAAAGGTCTACGTGCATACAAGAATATATTTAACCTGCTACTACTTGAGGAGCAGTATGACTTGCTATGTTACAATAAACCAGACGAGAACGGTTTATACGACACAAAAATATGTGTTCCACTATCATTATTTATGAAATGCTTTGAGTCAGCACATAATAATCCGCTAAGTGGACATCGTGGAGACACAGGTACATTTAACAATATTAGTAGATTCATTTATTGGCCCGGAATGTACAAATGGATTACAATGCTAGTACGTGACTGCTCAGATTGCCAAAAGAATAAATTATTTGCACAGTTTTGTTATTGACACTGGATCTAATTGGGCTAGTCTTACTAATAAATCTCCTTTTCCGCTTAATACCGCAATAAGTTGTAGTACAGGATATACTCCGTACGAGATAATATTCGGTATTAAACCGCAAATCCTAATTCCTCTGAAGCTTGACTTACTACTTGATAATAGAATGAATTGTAATTCAGAATATTGTAAAAACCTTTTATTACATAATCACTGGGCAAATTCTTGTTAAAACAAGAAGGTAGATAAGCTACTACAAAAGCAATTACCTAGTACTAAAATACAACGCGAAAACAAAATCAAAAATATATATAATAAAACTTATACTCGCTGTCGGCAAATTACAAACAAGGCCCACGGGTATAGGAATATTATTGAATTGGGTAAAACAATTAAAAATGGACGCAAGGTGTTAATGGAGAATAGCGCTATAGAAATATTTTTTAAATCCAAAAAACTACTAGAGTTAACTCCTGGCCCTGCACTGTAACTAAACAAATTACTAACACTACATTTGAAACTGTTCACAACTCGACTGAACAGAAGAAAATAGTGCATAGAAATCATTTAGTAGAATACATTCCTAAAGAACAAGATATAGAGAAGTTAGTACAGGATTATATATTTAGAGGAGTATGATACTATATTAACTATGATGATTCAAAAGCCTACTTTGATAGATTCAACCAGTATTCAATTAACAACTTTAATCATCAACAAACATATGCTAATCCAGAAAATATGCCTTTCATTAACCAAAAGAAATTTTGTCTAGTTATACTAGAAAGTTTCTCTCGTTTTATACAAGTGTATCCATCAAAAACCGCTGATGCACCAGAAACCGTTAAATTAATAGAAAAATACATTACACGATTCCGTATCCCCCAACAAATAGTACATGACAATGGTACTACATTTTTGAGTAATGATTTTGTGCACTGGACAAACGAATTCGGAATTACATTAAAACCACGTACCTCATACTCACCTTGGACAAATGGCAAGGTTGAAGTACAAAACAAAAACAGCAAATTATATGCGCAGTTTTATTAACGACACCGGATCGAACTGGGCTAGCCTTAGTAATAAATTTGCCTTTGCGCATAATACTGCAATAAATTACAGTACGGGATATACTCCGTACGAGATAATATTCGGTTTTAAACATCAAATTCCAATTTCCCTTAAGCTTGGCGTACTACGGGACAATAGACGGAATTGTATTTCAGAGTATTGTAAAGAACTTCCCTTACACACTCACTGTGAAAACTCTTGTAAAAACGAGAAGGTAGATAAACTGTTACAAAATCGACTGTCTAGTACTATACTACAACGCGAGAATGAATTCAAAAAAATATATAGCAAAACATATACTCGCTGTCGGCAAATTACAAACAAAGCACACGAGTATAGGAATAGATTTAAATTGGGTAAACCAATCAAAATCGGTCGTAAAGTTTTACTAGAGAATCACGCTAAAGGATTATTGAAATCCAAAAAGCTACTAGAGTTACGCTTTGGACCCTATACTGTTACTAAACAAATCACTAAAACTACGCATGAAATTGTTCATGACTCGACTAAACAAAAGAAAGTAGTGCATAGAAATCATTTAGTAGAATACATTCCTAAAGAACAAGAAATAGAGAAGTTAGTACAGGATTATATATTTAAAGGAGTATGATACTATATTAACTATGATGATTCAAAAGCCTACTATGATAGATTCAACCAGTATTCAATTAACAACTTTAATCATCAACAAACTTATGCTAATCCAGAAAATATGCCTTTCATTAACCAAAAGAAATTTTGTCTGGTTATAGTAGAAAGTTTCTCTCGTTTTATACAAGTGTATCCATCAAAAACCGCTGATGCACCAGAAACCATTAAATTAATAGAAAAATACATTACACGATTCCGTATCCCCCAACAAATAGTACATGACAATGGTACTACATTTTTGAGTAATGATTTTGTGCACTGGACAAACGAATTCGGAATTACATTAAAACCACGTACCTCATACTCACCTTGGACAAATGGCAAGGTTGAAGTACAAAACAAAAACAGCAAATTATATGCGCAGTTTTATTAACGACACCGGATCGAACTGGGCTAGCCTTAGTAATAAATTTGCCTTTGCGCATAATACTGCAATAAATTACAGTACGGGATATACTCCGTACGAGATAATATTCGGTTTTAAACATCAAATTCCAATTTCCCTTAAGCTTGGCGTACTACGGGACAATAGACGGAATTGTATTTCAGAGTATTGTAAAGAACTTCCCTTACACACTCACTGTGAAAACTCTTGTAAAAACGAGAGGGTAGATAAACTGTTACAAAATCGATTGTGTAGTACTATACTACAACGCGAGAATGAATTCAAAAAAATATATAGCAAAACATATACTCGCTGTCGGCAAATTACAAACAAAGCACACGAGTAAAGGAATAGATTTAAATTGGGTAAACCAATCAAAATCGGTCGTAAAGTTTTACTAGAGAATCACGCTAAAGGATTATTGAAATCCAAAAAGCTACTAGAGTTACGCTTTGGACCCTATACTGTTACTTAACAAATCACTAACACTACGCATGAAATTGTTCATGACTCGACTAAACAAAAGAAAGTAGTGCATAGAAATCACTTAGTAGAAAACTTTCCTAAAGAACAAGAAATAGACAAGTTAGTACAAGACTATAGTACTAACTATGATGATTCACAGGCCTACTATGATAGGCTCAACCAGTACTCAATAAACAGATTCAATCACCAAACAATTGACAACCCGGAATATATGCCGTGGCCTATTAATAACAACGCAAATAACCAGGCTGTTGAATACTCAACTACTGTTAACACGTGCCGGAGTGCGCCTAACAGCCCATATAAAACAAATGGAAATGATAGTGAAAGTACACCACATATCAGGAATTTGTTTAGCCCCCAAAGCAGTTCACAAAGTACTACATCCAATTCTCATATATTTAGCCCTATCATTAGTTCAACCCCCCACCCAGTAAAACCAAAAACTAACCCTAACCAAACTTATTCTGATGTCAGACCGCAGAGAACACGGACTGAACCTAAACGCTATGGTAATACAATTCCATCAGATTTAATTACAAAATTTTAAAAGAAATAATTCTTTTATATAAATTTGTTATTATAATACCCGAAATTACAAAAATAAAATAATATACCCGGCAGATTGCCGGAAAATAGCCGCCGTTGATTCCAATAAGCATCATTGGGATTGAAAGAATTGAAGATATTGAAAAAAAAGATTTTTGTACAAAAACATTTTTTAAGTCCGATTTATTTTGATGGCATTTCGTAGTTGAACATAACGTACTTCTGTTTCTTTGAGAGAAGCTACAGGGGCTACTATCAATACCAATAAGCATTAGAGATGGTAACTAAGACTTACAGGAACGACGTTCAAATAGCGGGCATCTAAAATTGGGCTTTATGGGTTTATCCCGTTTCCACTTCTGATTTCAATTTTTTATACTGACTCTGTTCATCTTGAATTGCTTTGCTGAGCAACGGATGTTCAAAATCACTTCTAGCAGAATGAGAGAAGAGAGAAACTAGCCTAGAGAAGTCAAAAAGATATCACGCAAAATGTTGAAAAAGCTGCGAAATGAGGTAAAGCGAAACATTTTTTATTCGACGAAGTAAAAAAAATAGGAGCGCTATAATAGCCGGCTGAGAAGATGAGGCGGCTATTAATAACAAATTATAAAAATATTTAAACCAAAATTTACAAAAATTATAATCGAGCCCTAGCTACTTTAATTAGCTTAATGAACTCTCGGGTAAGCGTAAAGTTTCGTAAAGAAGCCCGCATCCCAGAACAACAGCCAACCCATATAGTTGCTGAGCAGCTTTTGCTGTCTCAGGGGTCCACCACACTCGCAAAAGCTCGAACCCATTGTTCATCATTTCTTCATGGCACTCAGGGTTAGGTGCTGTTAGCTTACGCTCGAACTAAAAATTAAAAATTTTTTTATATACCCCACTATATTCCCAAAAATGATTGTAACTTCGAAAATTTACACCTTCCCCCAACCAACACATTTGAGGTACTGCACTGTAGCAGGACATATCTTAGCATATTTCAATAAACTTCTCTCTTTATTATTTATACAATATTCCTGCGCAACCCGCAGAGAATAAAACTCGCTCTTCAGAGAGGACAATTTGAGTTGATATATACTGCTCAGAGAAGAAAAATTTCATCTCTCTGGCATCCAACTCCAAATCTAAGCGATCGAAGGCAGAATAATTCGCCTCTTTAAACAAATTTAAAACAGTTCTGTGCATTATTATTAGAGTTAGAATAGTATTCCGCTCAGAAAATTTCTCTATTTATACAGAAATAGAAATATACTCCAACCAGTTAAACTTCTTATTCACTCTGTCTTCACGGACAACCCTCCATCAACCAATCAGAATTGCATACTCCGCCATTTACGCGAATAATAATCCGCTCTCAATAAATACACTAATCAAAAATTCAGAATCCCCCATCCAAAATGACAAAATGCCAATTGGAATAATTAACCAATCAGGGCTCAGTATTTTGCCATCCGCACGGACGGACAAATTGCCATTGAGAAAACTATAAATTGCCATTGAGTAACTGTTTCATTAGAGGAAAATTAGAAGCTACTATGTGTAGAGCAAGCCACCAAAGCATTAGGTGGTATTGCGGCGTTTTCGACGCTAGTGGGATTGATGCAAAACGTAGCACAATTACCACAGACGTAGATTTAACTCCAGAACAGTGTAGGCAGGCTAGATTAACTAATAAGTTAAGTATTAACGGAAAAGAAATTCCGATTAAATTAAATGTAAGAACAACTTACATAAAAAATTCCGGTCCCAATATTGGAGAAAATCCAAACGAATGTAACTATTCTGGCTGGAAAATTCACGATACGTTGGAAACATATATGCAGGATACAACTTTATATGTTAACCTGCGGGGAGGTTCAGTAAATAACTGGCAAAATATTCTCCTGCATTGCACATTATCAGAAGGCGGTTGTCAAAGTAATTCAACCGACCCCCATGCTTATAGCTGGCAGAAACAAGATAATTGCTTGTTCGCTGTAAGAGAACAATTTGAAGGCAAAATGATAAAAATAGGAGATAATTATTATATCTCTAAAGAATCAGAGAAAGAACGAAGCTTTCTATTTCAAGTGTATAATAAGCCTCAATCACTTTGCAATAGCAATAATATAGTTTATCCGTCACCATACGACACACTTATGTTGAACTTACAAGCGGATTCATAAGAATACAGGAGAGGCACTTGAATATAAATAGAATTACTAAACTTCCGAACAGTTCACTAAGTTCGCTTAATATCTCCCGAACTGAGATAGATTATTAGGCGCATTTGAATACTAAATTCGACTATTATCAGTACACTAATTTCAGAAGGCTACAACTCTCTGAAATAAATACTATACAACAAATTTGTGAACTAGAACGTTCACTTAAAAAACACAACTTGCATATTCGCGTCTCAGCCCTAACCTGGCTGGTTTTCTGTTAACAAATAACAGATCTATGTTTCTAGAGACAAACGGCAATATAGCCTGGCTCTATCACTGTCCAAAACTCTTTTCGCCTTTACAAGTAATGGATACTTGTTATGATAAGTTACCTGTGTTATATAAAAATAAAGTTCGCTTTATCGATCCGGTTAGCAGACAAACCTTTACTACTGCTAAACAACAACCATGTAACAACAAACAAAAGAATCTTTTTCAACCAGATATTGAAAAACTCTTGAATCGAATTAACTCCAAGCATAACACAAGTCACTGGGCCAGCATTATTTGCACCCAGCAATCAGAAACACAAAATGGTTTCAATGAAATTTAAAAACAGACAGGAAGTTTCTTTTCATGTCAAAGAAGACATGATTGCATTTTGAAACGATGTAACTTTAAATTCCGGAATGAAAGACGCAGCGCAAAAGTTTTCTCGTGAATTAGTTGAGATTCAACATAATAAAAGCCAGCCTAGTGGTTATAGCAACTACTATACTACAAAAACAATATATTTAGATTCCCTAATATCGTCACAGTTCTTACACAACCGGTATATAAAAGCCTTCGGCCGAGTACACTATTATTTGGAGCAATGCGGAATTACTTTCGCTGTATTCCTTTTTATGAAATTTATAATTGACATTGTAGTTTGCATCATTCGAGCACTACAAATACACACAATTACAGGAGCCTCGGTGAGTTTTGGAAAAGTAATACTATCAGCTACTTTTAATATACTTTTTCAGTCCATAGTAACTTCGGTATTTCGTCCTACCGATGAAAGAGAAGACTCAGAACATTTAGCACAAACCCCAACTTATAAAGAGCCGACTATAAACATATACCCTCCTATACAAAGTGAGCTACAGGCAATTAGACAAGAGAGAGAAAATCAATCTAGCAATGATGATTTTCCCACCTCTCCAGTGTAATTAAATCTAATTAATTACAACTATAAATAACCTTTTGTATAAAAATTTTTAGAACATAGCACTGGTAGACAACGACTTTCTTCTTCCAGCATTTGAGGAACTCTTAGAAGATCAGCCTCCATTGGAACTCCCTACCGACATTGTAGAACAATATCTACTCACAACCGTGGAACCACAATTGCATGAGCAACAAGATATTGAACAACCATCAGAGCAAACTCAACAACAACCACAACCTGGACCATCGCAGCTCCAACCACCAGTGGCAGCAGTCCTGCCCAAACCACTAACAATACAAGACAAGATTCATCGCCAAATGAAGACAGAGCAACTTGTATGTAACCCCAGCTTCAAAGGACACCCGAAGTATGACATGAGCTTGAATTATAAGCTCCAGAACCATGCTAACTTGTATAAACTCGTGTCCTACAACCCCAAAACTAAAACCTATCGCGCAAAGAACCTAGGGATTGACAAACAAATTTTGTCAGTCCCGTTCTACATTCTCACTGCTAATTTAGAAAACTCTGAAGACAGTTACATCCGTAACCTCGAGCAGAGTTTTCTAAAAGAAAGATACAAAAACTTTCAACTCCAGCAGCGCAAGGACAGCCTGCTGCGAGAACTACGTGACTATCGTAATGGAGACTTCCGCGACCAAGACAACTTCTCCAGCCTATAGCCCGGAGGAGAGTCACCAAAACATTTTTATATACTAAATATTGCGTGTAAATCTTTATATTTAACTTTTAATATATTTTGTAAAATTTTTTTATGCAGTTGTTTCATTCTACCATCATTAAGGACCGGGTCGGGATGTACTTAAGTAATGCTTAGTTTGAATACTTAGCTTAACTAAGCTAAGTATTCAAATAAACATCATTCCAAAAATAGAATGATGCAATTAACTAAACCATTCATATTGCGTAAAATGTCCGTTCAGTCAAACGGACATTTTACCGTCCAGCCAGCAGGACGGGAATTATCCCGTTCTGAGGACTACATATAGCAAAGCAAAAAGCACAACTTTGAGAAATTAAGAATTAACAACTCAGAGAAACTGAGAATTTAATATCTCCAAATTGAGAAAGCAATCTCAAATAAAAGTAATTCAAATCTGAATTGCCAAACCTTTTCTCAACTATATCGAATAACGAATAGTTAGAGATACTATCCAAATCAGAACTTTATTCAATAAAGGATAAATAGTTACTGATAATAATTCAAGTTAGTAAAGTTTTTACTAACTTTCCCGACCTTCTCCTTTTTTATAAGTTAACTTTTATAACTTTTAGTTTTTAACTCTTATAACCTCATACCTTTACTTGTAAATTTATCTTTGTTAGATGTCTATAAAAATTTTATAAAATTTATAACTAGATCAATTAGTCAAATTTACTTACTTAGATCAATAAATACTTTTATGAGACTTATCAGGCTTAGAAAGATAGCATATACTAGGAGTACGACCATCGAGTCAGAAGTTTGAACCTTCGCAACCCATGCCCTCTAGTATACCAACCATAATGAAGCATATGCAGAGATCTAGAATGCTTAATGTTCAATCAAAGATCTGCAATTGCAACGTTAATCGAGGAACGGCTGAGTCAAGCACCAGGGAAGGTACAATGTGCGGTCAAATTTCAATAGTTGAAGTTGCTTAAAAATGAAAACTTAACTAAAACTGAGGAACGCATTGACATTTATGCAAACTCTTGTAGTGGAGTATGGTGAAAAGATAATGGCTGTGCTGTCTAGGTTTGGCTCATCTGGAGGTAGTTGGGTCGCTGAAAACATTATCAGACTCGATATCAAGTTCGCACGCTACCGACCAGTTCGTGGTTCATCTCACTGCGTTACCCCATATGTTCCGAAGCTGTCAACGATTCTCAATATTCGACACCATGATGATGCCAATTGATTTAAGCATTGCTTCGTGGCATCGTATTACGAAAACCAAGGAACCACTCTTGATATAGGGGCACGAAGTAAAGATGGCAGAATATACCAAATTGTCAACCCGACTCCAAACAGGAGGACATTCACCAAAGTGCATTTTTGAAATGACAATGTGCTTTGAGCAAGTGAGAGCGTTGGAAACTTTCAATGAAGTTAAACTTATTGTCTTCGGTTTAGATGAAGGACATCATTATCATCTTCCATTCTCCTCTTTTGTGTCAGAATTTGTTATGGACCTTGTACCTCTTAATGATACCGATATTTATCACTAAGCTCTCATAACGGACCCAGCGAAGTTCGTGTGTAAAGTTAGATATGTGAGATATAGATTTGGTAGTCTAATTTTCCATAAATTTTTCTGGTTGTGTTGTGATAGACTGAAGAAATATGATACTAATTCTTAAAGAATGTTATCTAAATACCCCTGCAGTTATTCAAATGCAACCAGCGGATAAAAGCGAATACGAGTTTACAAATCTTCCAGTTACAGGGTTTGTATCTCTTCGAGCTTTGAGCAAGTGAAGGCGTTCGAAACTTTCAACGAAGTGAAATTTAATGTCTTCGGTTTAGACAAAGGACATCATTATCCTCTTCTATTCTCCTATTTTGAGTCAAAATTTGTTATGGATCTTGTACCTCTTAATGATACCGATATTTATCACTAAGCTCTCATAACAGACCCAGGGACAGCCGTGGGTAAAGTTAGATATGTGAGAAATAGTTTTGGTAGTCTAATTTTCCGTAATTTTTTCTGGTTGTGTCGTGATAGACTGGAGAAATATGATACTAATGCTTAAAAATGTTCGCTAAATACCCCTGCAGTTATTCAAATGCAACCAGCGGATAAAAGCTAATAAAAGTTTACAAATATTCCAGTTACAGGGTTTGTATCTCTGGTCATTTATTTCGATTTCGAATTTTTATCGCAACAGTCGCCAGATGTGAAGCAGCAATTGACCAAACATCAGCTCGTGTGATTGAAAAGCACAAGCCATATAGATTTGCTTTGGCAGCTGCTGATCATCAATGCAACCCAATCTATTTAAACCATGAGGAATACTCAGAAGACTGTATGGGTAACTTTGTTCGAATGGCGCATTTGTTAGCAAGAGATATATACCCACGCAAAAACAGTTCCCTTTACACAAATGAAACCTTAGAAACTTGAAAAAGCGCAATACACTGCTGGATATCAGAAGAACCGTTTGACAACGAACTCGAACCCGAAGAACGCATTAAATTAGACTCTTGACATTTAGGTGGCAAAAATTTGCATACGGAAGTGTAATCAAGAGAGAGGACAAATCAGTTTCAATTGTGGTTGGTAATAGCGTAAAAAACTATGAACATTTGAGTTCTTTGTTGACGCGCATAACCTTTACGGGGTCCTCATGCAAATCGACCAAATACTAGTGGGGAATTTGATTTCAAGATGATCGATTCGTGGTCTACTGCAAAAATGATCGATTTTTGGTATTTTGCGACAACTTGACAGCATTGTCGTTCCACCCAAGAGATTTATTGGAACAACCCAATAATAATTGGCGCAAATATACATGATCTAGCTAAGTTTCAAAAAGAGTTTCCATTACTACACATTGCGGGCTAATTCTGATTGACGTCTGTTATACAGTGACATGAATAGTTTACTAAATCCAATCCATAGTAAGGAATTTTATAAGGGCTTAGCCAGAAAGCCAAGTTTAGCAGTCAACTAATTCGATGTTTCCAATTATCCGGGTGATCACTATTTATACAGCAGACAAAATAAACAGGTAGCGCAAGTATAAAGATATTTGATGACGCAGTTTGTATGTCTGAGGCCAAAACTCTACACGAAACTTTTAAAAAGAATTCACTTGATCTCAAGCATCTTTAGTATTTAAATGATTCAAGGCCTTTCTCTTTCTTTGGTTTGTGGAAAGCTTTCGGCAAAATGAGTTACAAAGACCGCTCAACATCATCTCCGACATGACAATTTCTTGGACTACAGAGGACAAGAAACGTGTTTCGTACCAAAAATACACAAACTCATGTATTAGAAACGGTTACTACGAATTAAATATGTCTTTCAGCTTTTGGAAAACGCCACCTTTTGGAAATTATGAGACCATTGACAGCGACTCCTAGGAAACTCCATATGCGTGCTTAGCATTAACTGAACAGATAAATGACTAATATTGTTACTGACAATGTTGCAGATATTGATGCCAGTTTCGCTGAAAGCTCCTCTACTGATACCCCTTCAAAAACTTTAAAGCTGAAGAAGCAGTCAGAGGAAGCGAGGAGGAATCAGTTCACAAAGCAAGACAGCACTATTGAAACAGCAAATTTAGATCTCTTTTGCATACAATTTTTATGCAGCTGTGCGTATTAATACAGCGTAAATATTTAAGCTAATTGTGTTTTGACTGTTTAGTTTGGCTTCAATTTAATCATCCTTTACAAATCTAGGGTAAAATGGAAGCGAAAGAATTAAAGGCGCAAAAGGAAAGCAAACGAATGAATGCGAAAGAATGAACATGAAAGAATAAAAGCGCAAGACAGATGGCTAGGTGTTTTACAATTATCACTGCCAGGTATAACTGCCTACTATTCCGTGTAATATATCGAAGGAAAAACCATCTTAGTACCCCATTATCTTACTACTGACCTTCACATTACGATGTTGACATTGGAAGATCAATTGTTTTTAGACAATAAAGTGTAAAACAGCAGGCCTTGTGAGTCAGTGCATGTTAACTTCAGCATCCGGGTAAAATCCTTGCCGTATGTTAGAGTGAATATATATCTCAGCTCACTACACAAAAGATAATTTGTACCATCAAAATGCGAACGCTTGACCTTTCAGGTTTTCTATAGATTATTAGCCCTTATTGAACTTTGCCAGTTGAATTTGCGATTTTTTTAATCCGAGATAATTTTCGATATCAGATATAAAAGAAATTACGGACGGTTTCAGATAATGGTCAGATCAGCTCAATATGGCAGATTATGACAATTGTCAAAACAAACAGCGAACATAACGGACTGAGATCGGAAGAAAAAGCTCTCGAAAGACTGGCGGGGCTAGATTCTCTTGTAACCTGTTCAAGTAAAATCTCTCCTACACCTGTGAATGAGAGAGAGCAGCTTAGATCACGCAAAAAGTCAAGTAAGTAAAAGTCGCCCACGAAGACAAAAACAGCCAAGCAAAAAATTGGCAATAAACAAGACACACAACCACAATTGCTTCACACTTTGTTTGGGAGCAATAAACAACTTCAGGTAACTCAAGTAACTCCACCCTGTTATTGTATGTAAAAAATGTGCTCTCATTCGCAATTAAACATACATTTTTAAATTTCTTTGAGTTTTATTTCTTTCTTTTCTAGTGAAGCTACATTACTATAACTTCTCGAATGTTAAAGTTGGAATTTGAAGAATCAGCGGCGAACACCCCATCATTTTGGTGACTGTTTGTTAGCTGATCACGATGAAACTTCTGACTGTTCTGATTATGATGATGCTGGTGGAGTTTGCGAGCAATTGGCGAGTCGGGCGGGAACCAGGACAGCCCGTCTCCAATTGGCGGTCGGTTATTGGGCAAGAGAAACACCCTGAGAAATGACCAGTCTTTCTCGTACTCGGTCAGAGAGACCCCGTACATTAGGAGAATGTTATGGCGGAATCCGTAGTCATAAATATTGCGAAAGGTCTAAACAAACAAGCACAAATTAAAGCAATGTTAAGAGTGACACAACTTCGACAATTCAGTTCTGTTTGGATGTGACTAAAGTTTTAGTTCCTCTTACTTCTCATTAAAATAAGCTGTAAAATGCACAATAAGCTGAAATGTCGGAAGTTGTTATATATATACATAGCCAGAAGTTGACTTTCTGGGTCTTTTCCCTTTGCCCCCCCCCCCCCCCCCCCAACCCCCAGTACGTTAAGCATCTAACAGAAAAAGTGTCATTAAATAGGAAACCATTATGTAAATATATGGCACGTGCGTTTGGGGGGTGAAAAATAATATGCACCCACTAAGGAGGGGGGGGGGGGGGGGGGGGCAAACAGAAAAGATCCGACGACTTTCGTCATTTTAAAGTTGCGTGGTTAAAGCAAGTTTACGTGACTCTGCAGAAGTCTCTTCAAAATTATGGCTACGCGGCTCTCGATAAACGGCACAAGTTCTCAGTGACTTCAAGCAGAACCCGGTTTAGTCTTTCTGAAAAAAGTTAGTACAAAACATTCCCACGATTATCAATAACCCCCCTCCCTATAACAAAATAAATAATTCCGTTGCCTATCTTAATACCCACACTCCCCCCTGAAATTATGAATAACCAGTACTCCCTTACAAAACTAAATAAATCCATCGCAGATCTTAATGCAAGCCCTCCCCCTTATATCGCTGCATCGGAGGCACCACTTGACAGCCTAGTGAAAAGTAATAGTAAACGATGCTCTCTCTTAAATGACTATTATTTCGATTCCTGATCAAAGAACATTCAAATAATGAATAATGCCAAATATTACTATTATATAACAGCATCAAGTACTACTACCCAGAGTCAATAAACAGATCTATTCTGCCCCCCCCCCCCGCTTAATGGGCATATAACTTTTACGCCTCCAACCTACGGGAGGAGCTCTTTTTTACATAGTAACGCGGCATATAACAACTGTAACTGGGTGTAAGAACACTGGGGGGGGGGGGGGGGGGGGGGGATAGATCCGAAATTAACTTATAGAAAAGAAGTATACTCATATACTCACAATATTGTTCTCTTTGCAGCGCTTCCTCTCTCTGATGTTTGTGTACTGTTCGATGACAGTCTCTCCAAATATGAGCAGTTTCAGTTGTTGGAGGAAGAGGAAGCCCACTGGCAATAGTGAGACAAATGCCAGGCCAAAGTGGAGAGAGATAGCCGAATGGTACCAGTCCCGTGAGAGGAGTTCACGCCGACGAAAGATGCGCAGTGCCTATTAAAAGAAAAGTACGATCAGAACTGTCGTCTATCGATTCAAACCTCAGTGACGCAATAATGGATCTAAGTAAAATCGGCCACAAAAAAATCAGGCAACCCCATAAATTGAGCCCATTAGACTGATGTTTTCGACGCTCGTGATTATTGGCTTTATTCTGTGACCTACAGGCCTCATTTAAATTACATACTACATCAATAAGTAGTAGAATAGAATGAACTTTTCAGATTGTCTATATACGTCACCCACTATAGTTAGCGTTTATTACAGACAATCCCGTTACTTTGCACAGAGTCAGGGCTCGAAAAATGTACAGGTGAAGAGAAAGGGATGAGATATTGCCTAGAATTTAGAACATTATTTTGAACGAAATTTAGAACGAATTTAGAACGAAATTAGTGTCATTTTATATTATCCAGTGCCGGCAGACATCGCTGAAAGTCTAGCAGTAAAGAGCACGAGTGAACAGAAAACTTGCTACAATACTCCCCTCCCAGCGCCTCCCTCCCCTCCCCCTCCCCTCCCCCTCCCCTCCCCTCCCCTCCCCTACCCCTCCCCCCCCCCCCCCCAAGGCCCACGTGCTATTTTTTTATACATAGTAGCGTGCAATTAACCAGGGGGCATAAAAACACTGGTGGGGGGGGGGGGCAGAATAGATTCGAAAAGTTAACAAAAGAGACAGATAACTGACAGAGTTCATTGCTCACAGTTGTCACTCTTTGGGTCTGTAACTCGAGAAGAGGAAGCTCGAAGTAGAATATGACGAATGTCGGGGGCTATCAAAAATAACATATTGCCGAAGCTCAATTTACACTTTCAAGTTCATTAAAGCAGGTTGATTATGGTTACAGATCTCCCCAGACTATAATCCACTTATCCGAAATATTTATAGGGAAAGTTAAAACATCTAAAGCAAATTTTATTGTTCCTTTTTTTCAAAATGGGAAATATATATGCGAGGCTGGCTTATATGGGGGACAGATCGTTGTAGTAATTTAAGAAAAATTTGTAGTGAAATTAGATAGGTTAAATGGACATTTTTCACCAGTAACTCTTTGCATTTTGAAGACAATAAAATTAACAGTTTCAATTGTTTGACAAAAAATTTCCAAAAAAAATCAATTATTGTTTTTCCCCAAAATTTTGTTTCAAAAGATATTTGTAAACATCTTTATAAATTCTGCTGTTTACAAAATATTGTCAAACGTTTTTTCTGTGTCTCGAAAACGTTTTATGGAAAGTCGAAGACTTTAGGCAATTTAGAGCTCAAAATAGCAAAAATCGACATCAAAAACAAAAACTGAAAGCAGGAAAACGTATTTTTTTTGTAAATTACAGATTCTGAATCTGTTTTCTGCAACTAATTACTCTTACTTCAAAGAAATAACCAATTCAGTTTTTCCAAAACCTAGGAGCCAATAGAAACAGATTCAAGAAATGAATATCAAATCAAGAAAAATCATTACTGAAGAGTAAAGATGGAAATCTTTTATTGTATTCCTTATTTTATCAGAACAGAACGTTCGATAAAATCTTCTCTAGTAGATACAGACAAAAAAAATACAGATGATTTTGAGAGCTAGAGAGTTTATGGATACCCAGGTTGAAAAATTTAATACAAATGTTATGGTTTATGAAAAATAAAAAACTTAATTTTCCGTTCTCGGTATTATAAAATTGCTCGTCGAATCTTTTGGAACCCCTGGTTGCTTCTGTAAATCGAAAAACTAAAGTGCTTTTATTGTGACACTCATTATAGGAAAAACGAAGTTTTTCATGTATTGAATTTTTTTCATTTTAGTTCAAAAAAAGTTATTTAAACTTCATATTTCTTTAAAACTGTTACTTAAAATAGTGAAGGCTCCAAAAGAAAAAAAACTAATTATCAATGTTCCTGAACGTTAATTAATGAGATTCTTAAGGGGAACAAATTTTAACTTTCGTTTAAGCAGAGTGAAAAAACAAAAATTGGTTTAACAAAGTAGAAAAATTACTTGAAATTGTACTGCGGTTTTAATTATTCCGAAATAATTTTTAAATTAAAATCATCTGGTGATACTGTTGCAATTTCTTTAAAAAAATACCAATTATGCTCCTAAAACATCCTAAATGACAAAAGGTTTCGAAAAATTTCAGAATATTCATTTCAAATTGTAGTGTCAACTTTAGGAGTACCGATGTAATTGCCTAAATCAGTCAATACTTAAATTTCCGTAAAAAACTATCACGACCTATATGAATTGTGGTGAAGCTTGAGTGATGATCAGGCGCCAGAAAGAAACGACATTAAAAACATTTTTTTGCAGGCGAGGTGTGTCTTTTTGTGTCCGCTCGCTTGTATTGTTTTATGTGTGTGCGTGTATGAAATGTTTGTCGTGTGAGTGTGCTTGAGCGAGAAGAAAGAGGGAGTTAGTGTGAGGAAGTTAGTTCCTTCTGCGGTTACAACTAGAGGCTAAAATGCAAAAACTGTCGAAAACCAGGAAAATATGGATTTTTTAAAAAACAATTGGTACAAATTGCCGCTTTAAATATGTCCAATACAAGACAAGTGTTCTTTGAAATCTTGATGACAAGCAATATTTACAAAAAAGGTCCATTATGCTCACGAAAGATCAAAAACCACAACTTTTTAAAAACTCAAAAAATGTATAATTCAATTTTAGTGTCACATTTACAACTAGCGACACTATTGCCTCATGATGTGCACACATAGTTTTCCAAAAAAATCTGTTAGGACAGAGAAGAGCGTTGAGGAATCTTGAAAAAAGATCAAATGCCAAAAAGAAAATTTAAAATAAAATATTGTTTTTTTTGTGACTGTGTTTGTATTAATGTGTCTGTGTGTGTCTTTTTGTGTGCACTTATGTACGTGTTTGATATTCTTGTGTATGTGCTAAAGATGGAGTAAAAGTGAGAGGTAGTCTGAGAGTTAAATAATTTAAATTTAGATAAAAGTACATGCAGAGTGCAAAACACTGTCAGATATCATGAAAAAAATCTTTAATATTTGATACAAATCCCAGCTTCAATTATGTCCAATAATTTACTATTACCGACAGAATTGCCTCATGGAGTCATCACCCAGTTGTCCAAAAATAAAAACTTAGACGAATGGTCATGAAATTTGAGTAAAGACCAGATAACAAAAAAATCTAAAAATGTTTTTTTTTATGTCGCTGTTTGTAGTTTTGTGTGCATGTGTGTAAAGTTCGTGGTGTTCATATGTAATAGAGAGCAAGAGAAAGAGCTAGACTGCAAGAGTTGGTTCTTTGAAATCATAAATGCAAGCAGAGGCAGAGGGCAAAAACTGTCACCAATCATTAAAAAATTAGAAAATTTGTTAAATATTTGCTACCAATTGCGCCTTTAAACAGTCCAAAACTCAAACTGTTTGTTTTTAAATCTCATTGATGGCAGATCTGCTCAATTTTTCAAAAATAAATGTATCATTATGCCACTGAAATGTCAAAATTTTTCTAAAAAATTTTTTTAACAAAGCCAGCAGATTGACGGAAAATAGCCGCCGTTGACGCACTTGATGAACATTGGGATTGAAACACAAAAAGAAAAAGAAGAACAGATAGTCTGACCATTTTTTTTTGTGTCCTAATTCGACGTGCAGTTTCGGTTGGATTCTAAAACCATACTTAATTCAGCTTCTAAACTGAAAGCTAATAAGCTTAATACCAATGTCAGCTAGCAAACACTCTAATGAAGTTTGAAAACCTTCTTAATGACCGAGCTTTATCGGTTTATCCCGTTTCTTTTGATTTTGCTCTTTTGACCTTGATTGTATTCAATATCTTGCGTAATTCCTTGAGTAAATGGATTTAAAAACAATTCAGTTGAAACTGTGAGTGAGGTAAGTCGGAAGTCAAACGTGAAGCCGTGCCGTGACTTAAGTAAAAACGAAAAACGTTATCAAAAGGTAAAGCCAATTGAAAAAACATAACAGGGCAAATCCTGACGTTTAATTCAAAGAATTTCCATTGACTAAACAAAAAACTAGACCTCGAACGGCTTATAAGTGAATTGGGAAGACAATTTTGAAAAAAAAAAACATATAACAGATAAAAACAAAGTAAAAACAAAAATCAATGTCAATATGCCGCATGTGCACAAAAAAGCACCAGCGAAAATGAGAACTTTGATTAAACGAAAAAAAAAGGCCGGGCCTAGAATGAGCTATGACTGGAATGGTAAAACAGTTTAGAAAAAAATCAGATCAAAAAATCGAAAAAAAAAACAGTAAAAATCGAAGGGAAATTGCCGCATGCGAACAACAAACAACTAGCGAGAAAGCGAATTTCTTATTCACACAACTTCGTCTCACTCTACTTTGAAATTAAAGCAAAAAAATTTCACACCACAAAACCACTCGCTTTTTCGCTCCACTTCCGGTTTCGGCGTGACCAAAACCACTACTCCAATTTGACTTTGAATTGTAAAAAAAAACAAGACAGCGCCCAACACAATTCAAATTCTTTGAATTGTAAAAAAAGAAATCGCTTAAATAATGGCCGTTTGATAGGCTGACGGCGGCTATTAACAAAAATACATTTCAAACTTTAGTGACACAATTACAATTACCAATCTAATTGCCTCAAAAAGTCCACATTTAGTTTTTAAAGAAAACAACTAGAAAAATTTTCAAGTTTTTTTGGTGTTGGTGTTTTTTGTGTAATATTTGTGGAGTGTCTTGTATGGTTTTTCTGTGTCTTTGTGTTTCAAATTGTGCCAAACATCTTTTATAATGCTGTGAAGAGTTTTTGGTTTTGTCTGCCCGAATATTCTTGGTTCAAACAGTACAAATAGTTTTCTCCAATGCATAAGTTGCCTTCGGATACTCCTATTATACGTCATCATACTAGAAATTATCATAATAGCCTTTGAGAAAATGACGGCCGCTAATATATATTACTAAGAGCGTGCGAGACTGAAAGACCATGAATTTAGATTTTTTTCTTTTTCCTGTACAAACAATTTCTATTTTTCTTTTTGAAAGCCTCAATGGAAAAAGTAATGCGTGCTGTTTCTCTAAATACTGGTTTGTATATTCTGCTAACAAAATTGATTATTCTCTGTTAACCAAACTTTACGAAAAATTGGAATTTCCAAACTATTAAAATACATTTGACTGCTACATATGCCATAAATGCTACAACGAAACCCACTACCGTTGGTCAAATTGCTCTCTAACTGCTTAATTTTGTCGCACCTTTGATTTGACTTTGAGTACTATACCACCAATTGAGTTCAGCTGCTCAAAATTCTTACCGAGTATTCGATTGATTTTTTCTAAAGCTAATACTGACTTTGAGAAAAAAATATTGGTTGAGAAAGCATGGAATCATGGTCACTGATCAATTAGAACGCCAAATTACGAAATATGCCCAGTCTTAGTATTGAATACTACTTCCTCCCTAATCTTAATCATCTTCAATCCCTCTCATCTTTACCTTTTCATTCCATTCTTAAATATTTTTTTAAAAATTTTGCTCAAAACAGATGAATCGCATGAAATTTGTTTGTGCTCCCGGCTCATTGTGGGACATAAACGATTCTGAAGCTTTAAAAATTCCCTCTCTCTTTAGGTGAGCTTTCTTTTGAGGAAAAACACCACTATCAATGGGTGGGTTGACAATTTAAAGTGATTGAGTAGCTGTTGACCCCCGCAATCAAGTCTCGAATTTTATTAAAAATTTCCGATTCAATCTCAAAAATACACGACAGAGTGCCCAAAAAACAGCAGCCACCATTGACTCCCTGACGTCGATTGAGATTGAAACAAGAACAGAAAAAACTGTTTCTGCGAAAAAAATGTCACGCAAAATTGTCAAAATGACCTAAGAGACACGACCCACAAAACTTTTAAAAAAATAGAAGCCAGACAAAAAGCTTTTTTACAAAATATCCCCTGATGGCCAGTAAAGCACATGACCTAAGAGACACAAAAAAAATCAGAGCAGAAAAACCCAATTCTAAAAAATTAATTTTTTTTATTGTATTGAAATCAAAGTCATTAAACACGTTACTATGTACATCCAAAAACAAAAACTTTAAAAACCACAAATTACTTAGTTTGACGAGATGAGTCCTCAGTGATGAGATAACAAAAACAACCGAAACGGGAAAATTGAAGAAATTTATAAAGCTTTAATACAGCAGTGTTGAAGTTAAGTTAACAACAGTGCTAAATTATCAACAGAAAACTTCGAACGGGCGCAAATATGTCTCATTAAATGCCAATGGGATGTGTCAAAAGAGAGACTAAGTGGGGAAAACATGAGAAAAGTTAATAATTTTTGTTAAGACTCAAGGTAAAAACACTGAAAACAGCAGTCAAATTGCCGCACAAAAAAAATTCTCTCAAGAGACAAAAAAAATCAGTTCGAAAATATTCAAAGCATTAAAATTACTCTTTTTGCGCACCCTTTACTAAGACAGCGTTAACAAAAATTCTTAAATTTGACTCATTGACATTAAAATATCCATGAATTTGTGAAATCTTTTTGAAAAATTAGCCAAGGCTATTGACACCAAACTATTTCCCTGATTCAATCTCAAAAGGCAATCAGATCCACTAATTTCCTTTTTACACACAATGCTGGGCTATACAATAACTAAATTGTTCTCCAGATCTTCACATTGATGGTAAAGAGAATTTTACAAAATGTGAAAAACCTCGAAAAGATATCGAACATAAACCGACAAATGTCGGAAGAATTGATCTTGAACGACAGGCGAGGCAATTTAATTCAGGGTCTGTAGCCTAAATCAATTTTTCTTTATGGGTGCAAAAAAACCTTGTCCCCAAACAGGATTCGAACCTTTGACCGACCGATCCATTGCCACCCGCACTAACAATTGCGCTATGACTCACTTATTTTCCCAAACTGCAACCGACTATATATTAGCAACAAGCTTTACTTCGGAGAGAGCAATAGATCACTCATAAATGATAAACGAAAGAGTAAAAAAGTCACTTGAGGAGTCAGAGAATGTTTTAAAAGAAAAGCGCAAAATTGTCAAGCAAAAAATTTGCATAAAAATAAGACACACACGTTTACAATAATTGCTATGAACTTCGTTCAAGAGCAATTAAAAACAAATACTCTGAAGTGATAATAATAAGTTTTCCAAATCTATTTCTTTGCGACTACTTCTCATCTGAACCTACTCAAAACAAAGTGTACAGATAATCTCAAAACATAGCTGGTAGATTGTCAGAAAATAGCCGCGATAGCTTCGTAGATCTGCAGTCTCAATAAGAAAGTCAAGACAGACCTAAAAAAAATTTTCTTTTCATTAAGGGCTGAGATGTTAAGTTTCGACTAAGAGTCTATATAACTAATTGCTGCTTCTATTAGCTGCTCCGAAATAAACGTCAATTAGAGTGATATACACTCACTTGACCTTCTCTGAGTTAAAGTAAGGAAAAGTCGATTTGAGAGTGAGGAAGTCCTTTTCGAACAACTTTTTGGAAAATGAATATCTCGTTCCAAACGATTAAAATACATTCGACTGTTAAATATGCAATAAATGCTAAAACGTACTACTACTGCCGGTCTAATTGCTCTCAAACGACTTACTTCTGGCGCACCTGTGATTTGACTTTTAATAGTATATTGTAACCAATTGAGTTCAGCTGCTTAAAATTGTGAAAGAGTGACTAATTTAGATCACACAAAAAAGATAACGGTCAATTAACGCATAAGCCACTCAAAAACAATCAAGAAAAAAGTATTGAATAAAAAGACGTATGACAGCAATGTTTGCTTCAAATTCCGCATGAGAGCAATTTCAATTGCTATAAATGAGATCATAAGCGTCACTAAGAGGATGTGAAGAGGCAAAAGATCTTCAATTCTTATGTCAACAGACCTTTGTGAATCTGAACTGGAAGTTGAAGTATATATGTGCATTTGCAACAGCGTATAGGGCACCCACAATGAGATAGCAGAGTAGAGAGAAGAAGTGCTTGTGGTTAAAGTGTCCAACACAGTTGTTGATCCATGGACAGTGATGGTCCATTTTCAGAATACACCTCTTGCACACTGAACAGTGGTGTGCTCTGGGTGGTTTGGGTCCAATACACCGCTTACACACTCCTAAAATTAAGAGAAAAAGTTAAATTGTTCGCGAGTTTTCTAGTGATTTTTTCTCAAGGTAAAACTAATTTTATGAGAGATCTTCGTTTAGAAAGCATTGTATCATGGTCACCCATCAATTGTAACAACAAATCACAAAAGATGCCCAGTCTTAAAACTGAATACATCCTCCATCATCTTCAATCCTTCTCGTCTTTACAGCAGTTCCTCAAAAATGTTGCTCCTCTTCTTCTTCATTCTTAAATATTTATTTTTTGATTTTGTTCCTAACTTGACTCTGTTCACTATAGATTACATTGTTGAGCAACTGCTGTTTAAATACATTTTAAACTGAACGAGTGCAAAATAAAACTAGTACAGCGAAGCCAAAAGTCACGCAAAATTGTCGAAACAGCGGCAAAATAAGGTGAAGCGGAACAGATTTTGTGTCGCGAAATAAAAAAACATTCATGACAACTCCTGACCAACAACCCACAGAATTAAAACAAATTAAAAACAAGACAGCAGAAAAATCATAAAATCATTTTAAAAGAACAGAATGTTCTTGCATTTTATAGACATCAAAGTCATTAAACATGTTACTAACACAAATTACTTTCTTGATTACATTAAAAGCCAGATTGACAAAATACGAACGAAGGTATAATTTCAAAAAAATACAGCAAATGTTCGAAATCACATGGTGTCTAAGCACATCTGCAAACTGAAAAAACTAAATCAAATTTAGTTGCAATTGAGGCCTCTTGAACACCATTATTATTGAGACTAAGTGACAAGACAACAAATAAGGGCAAAACTAAGCAAAAAAACAATGTTTTATTGAAAACACAGTGCCAAAGTATAAAAAAGACCACAAATTGCATACATTGAATAGGTTAAATTTTGCCTTATTAAAATACCCAAAGCAAGAAGGCAAAAATAGCAACAAAACCAGGTAATGTTTATAAACTTAAAGTACTAATGAAAACGTTAAATAGGTTCACTTATTCCTCGTTAAACATCCGATGGAAGATGTCCTTAGAGACACTTAGTGATGATATACCAAAAATGACTAAAACGGAAAAGTGCAATATCTTATTAAAGCACGGTGTTAATGTTATAAAAGAAAATTTTGAATAAGCAAAAATGTGTGTCATTACAATTTCAACAGGACATGTCAATAAAGAGACTAAACAATGAAACAAAATACGGGCGAAACACAGTGCACTATTGTTGAAATAAAAAAATTAAAGCTATAGAAAAAATTGGCTGCCAACTGAGGGATTCAAAACAAAAATCATTGAACACTATTAGAACGCGTATATCAATTTGATTCAAAAATGAGAAAAAACTCGTGAACTCGTGTAAAATTTCTTCTTAATAATTAAGGGAAAAACACTGAAAACAAATCAAATTCCCGCACGTAAAAAAGTTCTCTCAAGAAACGAAACAAATATCCAGACCAAGTTCTCACTCCACTTTGAAAACAGTTCGCATAAAATATTTTACGCATTAAAACTACTCACTTTTTCGCTCCCTTTACAACTCCAGCGTGAAAAAAAATCATTGCTAAAATCTGACTCCTCATTGACATCAACAAATCAAAAAAAAGTGCGACTATTTCGAATTGGAAAAATTAGTGCAGGCTATTGATATCAAACTATTTCCAAATTCAAACCCAAAAGACATTCAGATCCACTTATCAACTTTTTTTTGCATATTGGAGGGCTCAAAAGGGGGCCAATAAATACTCCTATAATTAATCAATGTAATAACTAAATTGTTCAAAAGATCTGTACAATGATGGTAAAAAAAATTATACAAAACCTAAAAAACTCGAAAAGATATCAAAATAAATACTCTGAAGTGACATCTATTGTTTTCCCCTGGTCTCTTTCTTGGAGAGTAACTTTCACCTGAACCCACTCAAAACAAAGTGTACAGATAATCTGAGAAATTGAAAAAAAAATATTCCGCGGGCATTTCAGCATAGGAATTTCCCAATACATAGAGGAAAAACAAACAATCAAAAAATAATTATTTGCAATTAAAGGCCACGACGCGATACCGAGGCTATTGCTTATCGCATAGTGCTTTTTCCGTCGTCTTCATCTATGATTGGTTCGACCATTTGAATTCTTCGTTTTCTGTTACTTTAACTGCGGTGCAGTTTAACTTGTGTGCGTAACTTTGTTATTCATTTTTGCGTAACGTTTTAGGCAAATACGTGAAAAAGTTTGTACTCAACTCACTCAAAAAACAGCTTCTGCTTTAAACTTGAAGCTCACATTTTAGCTACATCCACGAATATCAATGCAGTGCACTTAAAACGGTTCAATTTGTGTGCGGAACGTCATTTGTTGCTCACTTTTGCGTCAGTTTCTAGGCAAAATACGTGAGAGAATTTGGACTCGACTCACTCATAAAAACGACATCTGCTCTAACTTGATGAAGTTTAAAATTTAGCTTAATCTACTAAAGAAAGAAATACAACTAAACTGAGCCCCGAACATTAGTGCTTTAACACTTTTGACCTTGAGCATCCAAAATTCATTTTCATTGTGAACAAGTTTTCTCTGACGTGCCATTAAAAATCCCAATCTAGGCCGTAAAATTTTATATTAACAGGCTATCAAATTCTTTACTTTTTCTTTGCTGGTTTCAATTCCATGGGAGGTCTATCCCGACTATTTTCCGGCAATCTGGGGGCTATAGTTGTATAATTAAAGAGAAAATAACACCTGAAGCTAATCAGTCTTACGAAAATTTTACAATAAATGCCAGCACATCAAAAAAAATGCAAAAAAAAAACAATTGTTTCTTACGCCGCCAACGTTGACTCCAACGAATTCCCGCGACCATAAAAGTCTCAACAGATATTTCTCCAATAATCTTTAGATTGCAAATCAATTGTTATTGAGCCCTCTAATTACACTAAGCAGAACTCATTTTAAAACTCAATTAAGCAATTTATGATAAAAAAATATTCACAGTAAACAAACACACTTTCACAAAAAACACAAAGAACAAACGAAATCCAATCTGTTTTAATTAGAGATACTTTAACTGAAAATAAAGATGCTAGAAATCGCGTTTTATATCGAATTGATATAAAATGAGTGAGGAAACTGATTTAGTTCTCAGAGCAAATCGGCAGCTTGTTGAAAGTAAACAAACTCAGTTCTATAATTCTGTATTTACTAAACATGAATTTCAATTAAAACTGAAAACCAGCTGAAATATAATGTGACTCGAACAACCGAGTGGCGATAAATAGACAAGTTCTTCTGGCTCAGCCAGCTCTGGTCAACCTCTGAACAAACCTACGTGCAATAAAAACTATCGGATTTTTTGGACGAATAGCAGTAGAACAGAGCAAATGGGGAGTTCTGGTCAACCTCTGAAAAAACCTACGGGCAATAAAAACTATCGGATTTTTTGGACGAGTAGCAGTAGAGCAGAGCAAATGGGGAGTTGGAACTCAAGTTCCCTATGCTTGGGTTATGATGGCAACAAATAAAGGAATTGGTGCTCGCTGTTGGTCACTCAGATTACTCAATCAATAAAAGCTGCGTTCAACGAACTTTTGATTCGAATTTGTCCAAGTGAAACACCGCCGATCAGCGGTAGAATTAGAGCTAAGGATCAACTGAATTAGAATAGGTTTGATTGAGGCAAAAACCAAATTCACATGTGAAAAAAATACAGGAAAATAACTCAAATTAAGCTCTAAATAAGTGAATGCATAAATGAATAAGCACTGTACGGCCTATATGATACAAGGTTTCATTCCTACAGACTATAGAATTGCTTCAAACTTTCTTTCATAGCATTTTCGGATCTACTGTCCCCATAAAAAACACTGGGGTGGGGGGGGGGGGGGGCAGAATAGATCCGCAATTTCGAGCAATAACATGTGGTTAAAATAATTGATTGTTGCGTCTCACTTCAATCACGTAAAGAGCAAATAGCATGCTACACCTATGATCTGCTTGGCAGATCTAGAGTCATTGGGGGGAGATCCGGGGCGGGTGGTGAGACATTTGTAGTAGTTGAAGGTCATGTTGGACAGGATCCAGTGGCCCACGAGGAAGTGGAATATAATTTGGAAAGGGTCCAGAGTTCGTAGCACCAGAGGCAGATAGATAAGGTAGTGGAGGCCAACTTCCAATGACAGAAGGGTCACTCCAATTGTGACAAACGCCTGAAACATTGAAGCACATGGTAAACAAATATTGACAAATATTCGTTGCTCCTGCCACATTCGTAAATACAGTTCGTTTTCCATTCCCCATTAGTGGTGTAAACCGGACAGAATCCAATTAGTAATAAGTCTGCTTAAACGTAAGTAAATTGTGAATGCGTCAGTGAGCATGAGGCAATGACGGAAAATATTCCTTTGAAGCTAACTGCAAAAATGAATCATTTGTTTTTGTCCACGAACAAAAACAGAGAAGATCCCTTCACCCCCCCCCCCCCCCCCCCGTCCTATATAACCAGTCTGTTTGCACCCCACCCCCCCCCCCCCCCCCCATATGTATTTTTGGTCTTTAGAGCTCCCTTGTTTTAGTCATAATAAATTGCCCGCTCCGGTACAAGATGAGATGGATTTTTGTTACCGGTTGTCAATTACTGCCATAAAACCAATCATGAAAGATAGGCGCAAAAATAGTAAAAATACGTAATATTATACCAAAAAGATCCGCAAAAGTATCAGAAAAGGCGTGTACATCTCAATTCGCAATTATTGGTATTATTTGGCGACTAACAGTGGTTAAAGGTAAACGCTTAAGATTGTTAGCAAAGGAGGAAAGTTCCCTTGGTATATTTACAATTCAAAACTGAAGAATATGAAAAAGTGTGTGGTCGACAGAGTAGTCTGGATCGTGTTGTGTTGTTTTGAACTACAACACTGAGCACATCTGACTAAATCTACTCCAGCTAGGCGCACCTTCCACCCTACCCCCCTCACTACACAGACATCAGACAAATCAAGTTTCCAATACCCGTTCCTCACCTGCCCTATGAGATCAGGGGGAGGTTATGTTTCTATTTACACCCAACCAATTACAGGCAATCTCTTCTCGAAACGCTTGCTACATATCCCAGACCTTCCTCGGAACAGCGCACGTCTTTGCAGACTCTAATGTAGTTCCGTAATGCTCACTTATCACCACACAACCCTATTAAGTTCGTTATATTTTTCCACAGAAAACCTCAAAATTTAACAATACCGGCTCACACAATTACATCTTCCCTTTTTCATTCACAGATCGTTTAGTTTATCTATGCTGAGAATCACAGATGCATACAATTATGGTTCGCATTTATTCTCCCATTAGTTTCAATTGTTTAGTTAACTTTTGAAATGAATAAATTATACGTTCCCGCAAAGCTCAATTAACGTTACGCTCTCTTATTGAGACTGTTAAACTTAGTTTCAGATATTTCACAACAGCTAGAAAGCTTGTTGACCGCTTGCCGCAAAATAAACAGCGTCGCCTAAATGATCTGCTGCCACAATTTTATACTTCAAATTTCTTCAGAATTCGTTCACTTTGTAGGAGGCTAATGATAAATGTCAAATTTTCGGTTATATCTTCAATTGATGAAGACAACGATATCTTTTCTATTGCATGAAACGGATACTTTGGCCTATATACACAAAAGGCAGCGCCTTGACGCAAATACGTAATTACCTTAATCTAATAAGGGCTTTTACATTTTAGAAATCTTTTCTAGCTCAACCCCTACCCCCCCCCCCCCAGCCCCATTTACAACGAATTGGAAAATAATGCACAGCGTAAAGTGGCACAAGTCACTAAATGCGGTTGCTGTTCCTTAGAATAAAATTCAGTAGATATCCGGCTGCAGCAGTTTTGAATTAGAACGCCGAGACAGACAGACACTGCAGCTCAATGACAGCAACTTACATATACACGTTTTGTTTGCATTTCAGGTCACGTAAGCATTTATGCACAACTCGCATCAACAATATATGGTGATGAGTTCTAACGCATATACGCCAGGCAATTACACGCCCTCACTTTGCATATAATAAGAAACTATTTAATAATACACTGATAAACAGAAAAGAACCGAATTATATAAAAGCAGCCGTTTTTTACAAATAGTTCAATTGCTGTCTACTAACATAGCCCAGTGCACCAATGATTCTCCCAAAGAAGTTGAAGAAAGGGTCCAGGAAACAGTCCGCTGGATTGTAGTATGTATAATAGCTTGTGTAGAACAGACTTTTGAGCTCGAAGGCCACGTTTTGGAAAACACAAAACAGCATCTTCAACAATTACCACTAACAACAGCACCGTTAAACCATTAGTTAGCTTTGCTTTCGCAGTTTGCTTTAGAGAGAGAGAGAGAGAGAGCGAGACTATGCTTTTTTCACGAGCAAAGAGCAGAAAAACCACACCGTTTATGTTGGCTCGTCATCAGTGCTGCAAAACGTCCATTTTCACATTTTCAGTACATAACGCTAGAAATGCTGTGCTGTTAAACTTGTGCAACAGTTCATCGTGATCTGAAATGGCGACACAATCTATTTACAGATACATAACAAGCGATTCAAGTCATACGTATTCTCTCCGACGAGAGTCGCAGGGGCATAATTTTACTAACGGTTTTCAAATTACTTTTATTTGAGCTACAATTTACAACAAGGTTGATCCTTAATCTGCGTTCGCACATAATGTTTCAACCAGTCATTTGTTAAGTACCTCATCAAAAATGAGAAACAAAATGTAGATTAGATGCATATCAACAGATGCTCATTTCCACCTAATTTTCCTATAACAGATCGTTAACAAATTAATTGTACTATCATTGATTGTTGCATCTTTCGTTAGAAAACTAAAGCCGAGTTTAAAGTTTTTTTTGCTATTCTAACGTTAAGCTATTCTGAAGTTTCAGGACTCACAATCTATTTTCAGATTTCAACATAGCCAAACAAAAATGTAATGTTGAAAATTTTTAGTCAAGTAAATTTGAATTGAAAACTGAATTGAATCAACTAAATTCAATTCCTACGCTAAGCAGTAAATCATTTTTTACTTTTCCAAAAATTAGTTGTTAGATTTTTCTTGTTACTGAAATTTAGCATTGCTTGAACAGCACAGCTTGCTTAAAATACTTTTGGAAAGACATTTTAATCTTAGAGAAAAAAAGGTTTCGGACATATTGCCAAAAGCAACAAAATTTATATTTACTCGTTTTGAAGACTGGTATAGGCCAAATAATACACTTTGCCCCGAGTTTAATTTCGTTTCAAATGTCAAACATTCGCAAATGACTTCAAAATTGAATTTTAACAGTAATTTCACAGTTTAATTCTCAACAGCAGCAATCTGAGCGTAGTTCAGTAAAGATGTTACAAATTAATTTCTTAGAGATCAAAAACGATATAAGAAATCCAGTAAAAATGTGGTATAAAATTGAAGGTTTTTATTATCACAACTTTAAAATTGTTAGAATATCGATCAAACTATAGTCTTAAACTTAGTGAGAATTAGAAAGAAAGTTTGACTTACCAGATTAGAAAGACACGCAATATGACTTCGATCAAAGAAATTATATAAAAGAATCGTCAAGAAATGGTGCTTAGAATCAATATTCGGTTCAAATTGGTGAATCTAGATAACTATTATTAGAGTTAGATTAATTGATGTAAAATCTTCCCAGCATGTATTAAATGATGATATCTCCGGAAGTGTGAATGAAATCTTAGAAAAGTGCAAATGCATTCTATTTATGGTTCCCTTTGCGACTGATCTGCAGAAGCAAACCATATTGGGTAACCTTTGCGACCCCACTATAAATCACGGGGCTAAGATTAGTTTTGTATCTTGACTTTTTCACACTGATAATGGGTATATATACAGCTGATTTTTGGGTCCTTTTTCATCCCCAAATTCAAATCACCATCTTGATCTAATAATCAGATCTCTCCTGTAAATCTCTAAATTCTACTGTAAAATATCAATTTGTTATTCTCTCAGTTTTGAGAAATTAATTCTTTTACTTAGTTAAAAACGCTTTTTATTCCGCTTGCGAAAGTCCATAACCCAACAGGTTATGGGCCCAGCAATTTTCTAAGTCATAAAATTAATTTCCAAAACAAAACTTATTTGTTGACAGTCATAATCCTTTTCTGCTTAGTACCTTTTCTTTTCACAACTGTTTTGAGTGCTCAAACTCCAATGGATCAACAGACAGTGAAGCTGCTGACCTACACAGGAAAGGCACAGGACTTTCCAATCTGGAGCACAAGATTTGTGGCGATGATGCAGACGAAGGGACTCTACAAATCACTACGGGGGACAGAGGAGCAACCCAATGAGCCTGCGCCACTGGCCAATGGGGCAACCAACGATGAGAAGAAGAACCACAAAGTGCTGAAGGATGCATATGAGAAGGAAGTTGCAGACATCAAGGAGAAACGGAACAATGTGTGGTGCCATCTGGCACTGACTCTAGATGCAACAGCCCTCATGCTGATGAGACATGACTGTGTGGGAGATGATGGCATTGGAGATGGAGCAAAGGCTTGGAAGCTTTTGCAAGAGAGATTTCAAGAGTGTGGAGACGCCGACAGTGGTGACTTTAGTGGCACAGCTTGCTCGACTGCAGCTCAAGGATTCTGAGGATTTGGACAGCTTCTTCATCAGAGGACAGGAGTTGCTCACAAGGCTACAAGCAGGGGAAGCAGTCTCAGAAACCCTCTTCAACGCCTTGGTCCTCAATGGTCTAAGTGGTATGAAAGTTTTGTTATACAGGAAAGCTTCAACCCGGCAACAAACTTCACAGATTTGAGGAAAAGGCTGCAGAACTTTCATGAGAGCACGGTGCAGAGACACAAGGGACAAAGTGGTTCAGTGGCACTGGCAGTGAAGCGTGACTTCAAGAAGGGACCCAAGAAAGGAAACTGCTTTGTGTGTGGGATCCCTGGACACTTTGCCAAGGACTGCAGGAAGAAGGAGACAGCACAATTCAGCAAGTGTGGTGAGAAGGGTCACCTAGACAGGGCATGCAAGAGACAAAGAGATGGAGGCAAACATGAGTCAGTGGCAATGGGTCCAACATTGGCTACACCAGACGGGGAATGCTGGGCAGCTCTTACCCAGTGGAAGACAGCAGGCATGCTAGTGGACAGTGGTTGTACAGATCACATAGTGACGAACATCGATGCGTTCCTGGACTTTGTGCCCAATCAATCAGTGGTCAGAAATCCCAACGGAGAGGCTTCCAGAGTGGTGGGCAGAGGCTGTGTGAGGATGAGCATACCCTCAAACAAAGGGGAATTCCAATGCGAACTCAAAACTGTTCTGTGTGTGCCGTACTATTCTTCAAACCTCCAATCAGTCTCAAGATGCACGGAGTGGGGACTTAGCTTCACTTTCGAGAGAGGAAACAGCTGCATTAAACTCGAAGCGAACTCGGGTAAAACTAACACAAGAAAATAATTTGTTTTACTTACCCTGCAGCGTTCTAGAATTCAAGATGAGTTCCAACAGCATGAAACTTGACAGTGCAAGGAAGTGGCACAGACGATTGGGTCATTTGAATCAAGCAGGTGTGGTCAGGAATGCACCAGAGACAATGGGGGAACTCGATGATGTATGCAATGTGTGTGCATTGGCCAAGATCACAAAGACTCCAGTACCAAGAGTGGCAGAGACCCAAGCAGAAGAGAAGCTGGAGAGGGTTTCACAGACGTGATGGGACCTTTCAGAGTAGAGTCACTGTCAGGGTTCCGGTTCTGCATAGTGTTTGCAGACCAGTACACAAAGTTTGCGTTTGTGGAATTGCTTAAGGCAAAGAGTGAAGCATTGGCCAGCCTGAAGAAATTTGTTCTCAGTGTGGGGACGCCCAAGAAGCTGAGGCAAGACAATGCGAAGGAGTTTCTCTGAGAGCAGTTCAAGACGTACTGCTTAGATGCAGGCATTCTACAGAAGACCATACCAGAGACGCCACAACAGAATGGGTTAGCTGAGAGGTGCAACAAGACACCGCTGGAGATGGCAAGATGTTTGCTCATTGACTCAGGACTTCCCAAGATGATGTGGGGAGCAGCAATTCTTCACGCAGCAAGGATCAGAAACTTGGTTGTGAGACGAGGAGAAGAGAAATGCCTAGCAGAGCTGATGAGAGGTATAAAACCTAAGCTTCCAATTAGTAAATTATCTATTTTTGGTCGCACAGTCTTCATTAGGAAGAGGGACAGAGAAGTCAGCAAACTTGAACCCAAGGCACTGGAAGGAAAGTTTGTGGGTTACAATGAAGGAGAAAACGGATACCTGGTGTCATACCCAACACACGCAAGGTGATGGCAGTTCGAGATGTGAGTATCAAGGAGTTTGAAGTGGGCTCAATCCCTGACAACAAAGAACCGGCTGACCTACTAGATGATGGGTCGGAACTGGGAATCTGGCACCCAGATGATGGTCATCAAGACGATGACAACAGAGAACGACAGGACACATCTACTGCAATAAAGGAGGAGAGGCATGACGCAGGGAGCGTGAATACTGAAGAAACAACACTGAGACAAGAGGCCTCGGATGTTGGAGAAACAGCACTAAATGAAGGATCTACTGCAACAAGAGGGAGTCACAGAGACTCAGAGTCACTGAAAGACACTGACACAGAAGACTTCTCAGAGACAGTTGGCTTCAATGAAGATGTACTGGAACACGCGGACAGAGCAGAGCCCAGACGAGGGACACGAGCAAGGAATGTTCCGCAATTTTTTGGAGAAGTCAGGACCCATCTTGCTGTGACTGAGGGCGACTATGTGGAATCCAAAACAGTCTACGAAACCAAGCAAGGTGACGATTGGGACCAGTGGCACCGGGCAATGAAGGACGAGGTCAAGGCACTCCAAGACAACGAGACTTGGAACCTAGTGAGACCACCCACGGACAGGGACGTCATACCGGGCAAATGGGTCTACAAAGTGAAATTGGGACCCAGTGGTCAAGTGGACAAATACAAAGCGCGCTATGTGGCGAAAGGCTTCAAACAAGTGGAAGGACTGGACTACTTTGAGACTTTTGCGCCTACCTGCAAGCCAGAGACATTCAGGATTCTACTTCAGCTATCAGCGAAGCAGGGCCATGTGATGCACCAATTTGACGTCAAGACTGCTTTCCTGCACTCACCAATCGAGGAAGAGGTGTATCTGAAACAGCCACAGGAGTTTGTAAAACGCGGATCAGATGGGGAGAAGTTAGTATGTCGACTAAATAAATCAATTTATGGTTTGAAACAGGCTGCTAACAACTGGTACAAAGAGCTGGCAAACTTCCTACTGAGACAAGGGTTCACCAGAAGCAGGAACGATCACTGCTTGTTCGCAAGATCAGAGGCAGAGGATCACACCTTCATCTTGGTCTGGGTTGACGACATCATAGTAGCATCAAGAAGTATGACAGTGGTCTCTGATGTCAAGAAGGCACTAGAAGCAACCTTTTACATGGAAGACAGAGGGAGACTACACTGGTTTCTGGGTCTAAGAATCAGACGAGAAGATGGCAAAGTCACAGTCGACCAAGAACGCTACATAGAAACAATGCTTGAGCGGTTTCAAATGGATCAATGTAAACCCTCAAGAACTCCAGCTGATTTGAATTTGAAACTTCAGACAGCACAGAACGGAGACGAAGAAGTGGACCAGAGGAGTTACAGAAGCTTGGTTGGATCACTTCTGTATCTGGTCAAACAGACGAGGCCAGACATCATGTTCACAGTCAACACTCGGTCCAGACACATGAATGCACCTACCAATCAACACTGGATGTGCGGAAAATGACTTCTGCGATATCTTCAAGGTTCAAAAGGTTTAAAACTTATTTACACAAAAGAGGCTAGTTATGATTTAGTGGGGGAAAGTGATGCAGACTGGTCTGGAGACGTGAACAACAGAAAATCAACAACGGGCTATTACTTCAAGCTCAACGGACGTGGCGCAGCACTCAGCTGGGGTGTCAAGAAGCAGGCCACAGTTGCTCTTTCTTCATCAGAAGCAGAATATCAGGGCATGGCAGCAGCAGTTCAGGAAGCACTCTAACTGAAACAACCTCTAGAGGATTTTGGCATCCAACAGAAACGTCCAATAGCAACCAAAGTTGTATCAGACTCTGCCAAAACCCAGTCATGCACAAAAGGAGCAAGCACATCGAAACAAAGTTTCACTTCATCCGTGACAAGACTGAGGATGGGACTATTTCAATTCATTACGTCCCTACAGACAATATGGATGGCAGCGGACATCTTCACAAGGTCCTTACCCGCTTCGAAAGTGGAAACATTCAGAGCAGTTTTGATGGGAACAGACTCAACGCAATCAGCTCAAGTCTGAGTGGGGGTGTTAGAATATCGATCAAACTATAGTCTTAAACTTAGTGAGAATTAGAAAGAAAGTTTGACTTACCAGATTAGAAAGACAAGCAATATGACTTCGATCAAAGAAATTATATAAATGAATCGTCAAGAAATGGTGCTTAGAATCAATATTCGGTTCAAATTGGTGAATCTAGATAACTATTATTAGAGTTAGATTAATTGATGTAAAATCTTCCCAGCATGTATTAAATGATGATGATATCTCCGGAAGTGTGAATGAATTCTTAGAAAAGTGCAAATGCATTCTATTTATTGTTCCCTTTGCGACTGATTTGCAGAAGCAAACCATATTGGGTAACCTTTGCGACCCCCACTATAAATCACTGTGCTAAGATTAGTTTTGTATCTTGACTTTTGCACACTGATAATGGGTATATATACAGCTGATTTCTGGGTCCTTTTTCATCCCCAAATTCAAATCACCATCTTGATCTAATAATCAGATCTCTCCTGTAAATCTCTAAATTCTACTGTAAAATATCATTTTGTTATTCTCTCATTTTTGAGAAATAAATTCTTTTACTTAGTTAAAAACGCTTTTTTGATTCCGCTTGCGAAAGTCCATAACCCAACAAAAAATACTTAAAGCAGTATATAGGTCGTTTGGGCATAAAAATCTGGCAAGAAAATAAGCTAGGAAGATAGTTTAAAAACCTTTGTTGCGCAATTTATTTGAAACGGCTTGTTTTCCTGAATTAAAAACTACTTAATGGAGGGTTGGAACAATAAGAAAATATAAACCGACTAGGGCTCTTCTCTCGAACAACAGGCGGGGGTAATTGAACTTAGAGGGGGTGTAGCTTAATGTTTCACGGGTGCAAAAAACCAACGAACCCATAGTGGTCCCCCGGACCTCCAGGATGCCATCCAAACATCTTAACCACTAGGCTACAAAGTCGTTGATTGTTTTTCGCTCACAATCGCTTTCATATAAGCAACAAACTTTATTTCAGAAAGACTTAGACTTCTAAAAAATGAGGAACTCAAGCGTGAACAGTCACTCAAAAACTCAAGGAATGTTCTAAAAAGAGCAAAATTACGGTCAAGTGAAAGTTTTCCATGAGACCCACGTTAACAATAAAAACTTCAAACTCCGTTCAACAGCTATCAATCAAATTTGTCGCCCTGTTCAAATAAACTTCTCAAGTTAATAGCGGCCAGCTGAGTTCAAATTCTAATTGAGAGCAACTGAGATCAGACAAAACTCTGGAAATTGGCGAAAAACGCAGTACAAAAGTTACATCGGTTGGACGCAAAAAAGTCACCAGCACACGTAAATAATTGTGAACTAAATAATCTCTAAAGATTGTTTAACAGCAATTAGTTCTTAAAAAGCAGCCTTTGGGGGCAAAGAACATCACTCGAAAAAGGTCGAAAAAGTCAAATTAAAAGGATCCTACAAATACAATCATACTTGATGGAAACGCCAAGTTCTTGTAATCTGGATGGAACAATATACAGGCACAAACTGATACTATCACACTGAGCTTCATATTTGACCTATATATAGCCATGTTCGATACTATTACAAAATCAAACTTGAATCTAATTTTGAAGTTTCAATAAATTCAGAAAATTCCTCTCAGTGGGCAACTAGATACCAATCCCACTCAAGTGTCATCACAAATAAACAAAAAAGGGCTTCTCAAAAATATGTTTTTACGTTTTCACTTTATTGCAATGTGATTCAGAGTAGTAAAAAAAACTAGCATTAAGCTTTGTGAAGTATTAAAAAAATTCGACCGTCAAAGTCACTTTTTGGATCGATTCCGCTTCGGCCTCCCCAGCTTAGCGGGCAACTTTTAGCCCCCCCCCCCCCCCCCCCTCTGTCAATCATGCTTTTTTACATAGTAGCTTGCTATGTAACAATTTTTTTATTGGGGCATAAAAAACACCAAGGACCAAACAGCTGATTTTGATCAGGACTTTCACATTCCTGTTGACCTCTATATGCTTGCGAGACGAAACAAGAGTAACCCGACTGGAGTTTTCCACAAAAAATGAAAAGTTTTCCACAAAAAATGAAAAGTCCTCAAAAACATTCGACAAAATTTCCCCACCAATGAAAGCGATAACTGACCAACACGTTTCAATTCTTCTTGAATTTCATTAAGAAAGTAGCAACCAAATGAAGGATCAAATCATTCTCTCGATTTGAAATAATGCAAAAGCTATTAAGGAGAGCAACTATTAAACTTATTTTGTGTTCCGTTATAACTAATTTCAACTTCTGCCGAGCACGCTGAAATTGAGAAAGATAAAAACTTCAAACTTCAGAAAAAAACTTAAACAACTTCGAAAGTCGAACGGAAACTAATTTCCTTGATCAAAAAGTTGTATTAAAGTGATTCCCTTTGGTTGCTGTGCAAAACTAATCAAGTCAGGGGCAAGAAATTGATAGAACGATCCAATTTGTCAGCCAAAAAACATGCATGAACACACTACGAAAACGATTGCTAAGTTCGTTTCAGAGCAATTATGACCTAGCATCAGGTATTATTGGTCTGCAGGGTCAGGGCATTTGTATTAAAGTAATGGTATTTGTACTATTGTTTCTATTGTTAGTAAAGCATTATTGCAGTGCGCTGTGAGCAATGTTCTGCAAAAAATGGTTTCTAAAAAGCTATCTTCCCTTGAAAAGGATTCTCAGGGTGCAGAATCAGTTTAACACAATTCTCTTGTCAAGTCATAATTGATTTTTTACACACATTTCAAATTTCATCTCAGATTTGTTAGGTTTAGCGAAAAATCCAATAAACAACTTGCTGTAAGGAAGAAATATTCATTGGTGTTCACATTTCTAAACTAGTCATTAGCAAAGAATCATCTTGTGGCACTAACAATAACAGCAATGGGTTTCTGCGAACTCTAACTCTAAAGAACCGGCAGTCGATCTCACCAAAAAAAATAATATTCAAGCTGATAAGAGAAACAAATGTGAAAAGAAATCTAACTGAACAACAAGGAGGCTCCGTAATGTGCGTTCGCACCTAATGTTCCGACCCCGCCCATCCACATTTCGGCTTAATTATCTACCAAATGAGGATGGGATAGAAAACTTGAAAATTCAAGAATTTTTCGAAAATAACTAGTGCATGAATAAGAAATTAGGTCCAACTCAAATAACTCAATGGACTTAAAAAATGCCTCTTTAGAAGGCAGAGGAGATTTGCCATTATCAAAAATACGAGACAATACGAACAACAAAATCCAATAACAACAAACATTAATAACATCCAAAACTCGATGTCTATCAGTAGAAAAACTTTATAACAAACTCTAAATAGCGGTAGTTAAAACATTAATTAAACAAAACAACTAGTTCATTGTTTTTCACTAGAAACAAATGGAACCAGTCCTTATTGAGAATCGATAACAAGTAGACAAAAAACCAACAAGCGGCCAACAAAAATTACGCTCATATTTTTTGAAAGCAATTAGTTCCAAAGTAACGAAAACACTTAGATATGAACTGAAACCATTAAAAACTTTTTGTAATACGATCATTTATATTTCCATGAGATAAGACATGGGACCTGTCATTTTAACACTTTTTTCATACGACTACAAAAAACAAACCCAAATCAATTTT
This sequence comes from Convolutriloba macropyga, assembly GCF_964194025.1. Lineage (NCBI taxonomy): Eukaryota > Metazoa > Xenacoelomorpha > Acoela > Convolutidae > Convolutriloba > Convolutriloba macropyga. The sequence continues at coordinate 19,646,888 of NC_134472.1, forward strand.
GCGAGAAAACCGTGTCAAAGCCGTTAAAACCGTAATCTATTCTCTAGAATAAGAAATGATTGGTTGCAAAATTTTTGGAACACCGATATCTGACCACTCATGAATGAGACTAAGTAACAATTAGTATTTTTCGAAAACAATTAAAAGGTCATGAAAATGATTAGCTATGCATTGAAGTTAACAAATACGTTTAATCCCCTAAACGAAACCATCAAGACCGTTTCTTATCAGTATATGTCCTACATTTACAAAAAAAACGTCAAATACAGACAATAACAAAAATTAGAATATTTCTTTGAGACCGGCCTTTTTATAAAAAGTCAAACGTAAACAAAAACAAAGCCAAACACAGACAATTATTAAAAAAATCGAAAAACAGACGTTAAACCCGTTATAACTCTATGACTAAAATCAATTCGCAGAAAACTTAAGATATGTTCAACTACGCCTTTTTCCGACGCCAATATTGTGATATAAGACATGTAATTAACAAAACAGACAATTAACGAAAATAGACAAAAAAGAACAGAAGACAAATATTTGAATTTTTCGAAAACAAAGTCAAAATTTTCCAAGTCATGAAAGCATCAGCTATCATTTCTAGTCATCCAACAGGGTCCTTAACTCCTACAAGGGAAGCCATTGAGACCTGTCATCAGTCAAAATTTGTCATACGTTTACAAAAAGAAACTCAAATAAATTTTTTTTAAATCATTTTTTTAAATCATTTTTTAAATCATTTTGATAAAGCGGTGTCGATACCGTTAAAATGATAAACTTAGTTTAAAAACGAGCTCCATTCAAATGCGCCTTCCTTCAATGCCAAAAAGGATTCAAACTTGAAAAAAAAATTTTGAAAACATTTATATTTAAAGTCATGAAAATCCGTCAGCTGTAAATTGAAATATCTAAACGCGTCGGATTATTCTCCACGAAAGACACTGAGGCCTGCCACAACGCAGAATTAGTCGACTAAAATTAAAAAAAACAATTTCACTTTTTTTGCGAAGAGCCGTTGTCAAAGCTAATAAAAACAATAATTCCACTAGAAAGATATCTCCAATTGTGTCTTCCTTTGACACAAAAATGTGATATGTGACCTTTAATGACACTAGGTAACAAATAGGCAAAAACAACAGACAAAAAACTCTAAGTCTATTACATGTTTTGAAACTGTCCACACTCACTTTAAACATTTATTTAAAGAGTCCACACTCTTGAGATCTCTTATTATTCAGAAATTCTCATACAACTACAAGAAGAAAGGCAATCAAAGACAAATGAAATAGATTCCATTAAATTCTTCTAAAAAACGTTGTCAAAACCGTTAAAACAAAAATCTATTCCTTGAAAAACTATCAGTTCAATTGTGCTTACATTTTGAAAACCATTAATGTGATAAGTGCCATTTAAATAAATTGATAATGTGACAAAACCAGAAGAAAAGAACTTAAAAAATGGGCAAATGTTAAATTAGTTTTTTTGTGAACCTAGTAGTTTTCAAGCCAAAAACATTTTTTTAAAGCATTAAACCACCCTAGAGATTTAAATCTGATTAAAATGAAAATGCTTTCCGTATCTGTAGTAAATAGACTGCAAGTAAATGAAAAAAATATTAAAAATAATAGGAGAGCTGTATTATCGCTTGTTTGAGAACAAATGAGTTTAAAATTCAAAACGACAAAAGTTTAAAACTAAAAAGTTTTAAAACATTAACTGGCATTTGTTCATGAGACCAATTGGACCTGTCAGCAGTGAGCGTTCACAAGAATTGTTCCACTCTGTAATAACATAAGAAACTCTATAATTTCAGAAGACATCAACTGATTACAATCCGGATTATTTTTGGATTTTATAATTACAAGACCAGATGAAAACTAGCCTTGCTAAAACTCATCAGACATTAAGAACATGCAATGGTTCCCGGTTTAATGGATAAAGATAATTTGACAAAAAAGTTCATATATCAAAAAAAATGTTTGTATAATTATTAGATATATTAGCTCAAAACCGGCAAATTTTCCAGAAAACTGTCAAAGAGAGCGGGGAGGTAAATTAGCCCTCTCTTGAGTTGAAGCCAATCGTGTCAGCAAATTTGGGGTGTTCACTTTCGGCAAATTTAAGCAAAGTTGACTAAAGAAGCCTACTTACAATTTTCGATTAAAACAGCTGACTTTTTTAAAAATAAGTAGCAAAAGTTTGAGCCAAGAATTAGATGAAAAAATTCATCGACACTCTTCTATCTTTAGAGAACAAACCAACAACGCTTTTAAAAGTTTTAGCAAAACTGACAAAATTATAGGCAAAAATTCCAGAAAACGTGAATAAAAACGGCGGAAATCCGTCTATTATTCACAAAACTATAAACCTCGTTAACTCCCTGAAAAATGCGAAAATCAAAAAAAAATCTTCTTAATTCCACATTCTAAGCTGGACGGGCTTTCCAATGAAACCACTCACAGTTCTCTACGATGAACATATCGATCGGCCAAAATTCATCGAACAAAAAAATCCATTTGAGTATATAGCTCCTACCCCCACAAAAGTGGATCGGAACAACTTTAACCCGTACATTGCGATCCATTTCAATTGTTTTCTGCGTATAAAACCATTTATGACAGGGCGAAAACACTACAACAATTTCAACACAATGTTAACAGAAACAGAAAATCTTTGAAAAACAGCAAAGATTTTCAAATTACATTCTTTTGAGAACGCATTAATATGCAGCTAGAAGCTCAATAATTGATCCAATTTTACAACGTACTGATGCTTTCAGAAAATATGACAGTTGTCAAAGGCAACGTGAATTTAGAGCAGAAAAATATTTTTATAAAAGTACATTATATTTTAAAATGACCCAATTCACTGTCACACTAGTTTTAACACCGACCCCATTTTTCGAAAGTCATTTTGTTAATGAAAGCTTTCGTTATTTTAAAAAGTAGATTGGCATCGGCTGTGCTTCGCACAGAAAGTGGTTTAACGTATGAAATAAACGCCAAAATTAGCTCCGCCAATGGTAATCATTTAGCTGTCTATTTTACGAGTTATGGTGAGTTTCGGTTTAACGAATTGAAAAGGAATTATGACATCATCGAACTTCATGATTATTGAAGTGCCAGTGAAGCAGGATGCAAAACTCCACGCCGAAAAAGTGTTTAAGTAAATATTCTGAACAAAGAGAAAAAGGGACTGATTTTTGACGGTGCAATACTCTGAGAGCACAAAAGAAGTGAAAAAAAAAACGGAGCGGAGTCAAATTTTTTGTGCTATGTGGAGCGTTTTATAATCAGTTTTTTAGATTTGACAAAAAACTTTTGGTTCAGTGGTCTTCTTTTGGCTAATGCAAAGAAATAGTTTACTCTTAAGAGCATTTGAAATTTTTCCAGCATTTTTCAGACTTTTTGCATCTACAATTTTGAGCAATTTTTTCGCTTTTTCGCATTTGAGACCATTTTAGTTGATTCTCATCATTTTTAATTTTATGCACCTATAAAATATTATGGTCGCACTCAGTATTTTCTAGAAGCGAATTGATTCAGATACAAAAAACTTACTAACATTACTTAAAAAAAACTGATTTAATTCGGTCAAACAGTTGTCAAACTTTTTTTAATTATTCTTAGATTTTCTGTCTATTGTTTTTTTGATTGAGTAAAGGTCTACCAGTAAAGGTTTTTGCTTGAACTATTTATTTCTTGCTCGAAGTAGATAGCTGAATGTTTGTTGGATGTATTCTAATGCAATATCATTTTTACGGTTCTACTTCTTTTCACCCCTATTCATTTAACCCCGATTTATTCACCCCTCTATCATTTCATCCCGCCAATAATCAGTCGACATTAAAGGCATGTTTTGTCATAATTAAGTGGATAAATTAATCCCACGTTCGGTTGTGATAGTTTCATATCAAGTCCCACGGGCCGCTGATGCATGGCCATGGCCCGCGAGGCATGGCCAAATGATTATATTGCTAATTTAATAATCCTTATTTTATAGGGATTAAAATCGGGGTGAAATGATAGAGGGGTTAAAAGATAGAGGGGTTAAATGATACAGGGGTGAATAAATCGGGGTTAAAGGATAGGGGGTTAAATGAATAGGGGTGAAAAAGCGGGACACCCATTTTTACTTTTGATATACTTGTATTTCAAAGATACCCTTGTAAAAACCGCTAGTTGTAAATGATTTGAATTTTGACCGAAATTTTAGCTAAATTGGATCAAATATCAGAATAAAAATTTGCGAACGAGTTAAAAAACGTAAAATTTGTAAAAAAAAAAATCAGTCAACCTTAGATTTTTTTTACATAACCGACTAACGTCGCGCAAATTGCTCCCAAACGACCGGTTGGCTCTGTCAGTAGCTAGCCACGGTTTAGTGAGGCTAGCTTTAGCTTACTTGAAGGGTCGTGAGGTGAGCACAGCGGGGGGGGGGGTTGCACCGGGGGCTGATGAGGTGGCAACAGGGGGGGGGGGGGGTCAATCTATAAGAACCGCCCTTCACACCATAAGTATAAGTCTCCAAAAGATTCTGTGAATCGCATACTTGAAGACTAGTGGGCACTTAATACCCGCTGGGCGCTACCTGTTTATCCCGTTTTTGAGGACGAAACGTCAAATGGGTCAGACGAAAAATCGGTCAAGCGAAAAATTGCATAAAAAGACCGACAAGACTAATATAATTGCTACAAATTTCGTTTGGGAGCAATTAAAAATTATTAAACATTTTTGATTCGACCTGTTTCTCAAACCTACTTTTTTTATTTATTAAGAGATCTCGTGAATAATTTTCTCCAGGAATTTAAAAGTATTCAATTCAAAATATTTGCTTTCAAAGTACCCAAAACGTAATTGAAACGTGAAAAGGCAGCTAAAAAAATGAGAACTTTGAACCTCAATAATTCCTTGAAAAAATTAAATTCTTCGACGATTGATTCATTTTTTTTCAGGGGCTTTTCCATTGAGATTCATATTTTAGTATCTCCACAAAAGATGTACGGCTGGTATAAATTGCTTGTCCCCCAAATATATGTTGAGGCTTGGCGCAAAAAATGACGTCAAATTTATATGGGAAAGCGCCACAGTTTCACGTCACGCTTTTGACAGCAGGAATTTCAATCTGATTGTTAACATTTGTTTGAATAGAATATGAATTGTCAGACCAGGAAACCCACTAATAGAGGAGAGAGGCATCAATACCCCTGCCGAATCCAAACACTTTGTTTTTTCTATTCAAACTATCACAGCATCCATCCAAACAAAGAAGCGACAGTCACATTGGTAGAAATCAGATAATTTCCAGAGCAGTTTGGAGGGTAAAAATGAATTGACACAAGCAGAAATAGTCGCACATTCATTTTTAGCTTGAGCCAGCATTCGATCTGAGAACTAAAAGTGATAAAATTTAAGGGAAGTATAGGATACTCACATAACGCTCGATTCTCATTAACGCCAGATTTCCACTATATATTTGTTCGAATTCAACTTCACCATTTTTTAAGGGCAGGTAAATTTTCTCAATTAAATACATAACTTTAAACTGCATTAATCTTAACGATTTAATTTAGCTGAGTTTTGAATGCCAAATATTTCAACAACTATCTTCATACACCATTCATTTCTGTATTTCAAAAATATCATTGCTAAAGATTTCAATATTTCTTTGAGCAATAATCTACTAAAACCAACCATTGTCGCTATATGCACATATTTCAGTGAATTTCGCTCGATCAGATGTCATTTAATACATTGGAGGTGTGGAAAAGCAGGCAATTTTAATAATCGAAAAGAAAAACGATGCGACGAACTCGTCAATTTAATATTTAAAAATTAGTAAAGACTAGTTAAGTCAGTAACTTCTGTAGGCTTTCTCAGATCCCAAATTTCATCATCAGTGATCAACTGAACTTTCTTAAACTTCAAGCTTCCTCTAGCTCCCTCAGCATAAGCTTCAGCATAGATTATTCCATGTCCCAGTTCACCCTTGGCGTGAAATTTGATTTCTAGCATTCTGCGAGAGCCGCTGTCATTCATTGGTTGCACTTTATAAAACGGATTCTGTTTTCGTCTACCGTAAATACCAAAACAGACTAAATCGTTTCCAAGAACACTACGAGCAATTGGACTTTGAAAGACGATTCGTTTCACAGCCTTATAGTGCAATGCCGATTGATCCCCGAAGGAAAAGTCGGACATGAAATAGTAATACCCCATGGCTACCGCAAATCCAATAGCACAGTAGATAATCAACAAGGAATGTTTTTCAGTGATAAACTCATTTCGTTTCATTTCATGGTGGCGTTTACGATTTTTCTCGTGTTCACTCCAAAACTGTGCTTTCGTCATTTTTGAAGGGTCGTAATCTTTGGGAGCAAATTTAGACTTCATCATTTCTTCATGCAACAAACTAGAGCTGCAATATCTGACGATTGCAGCGGATCCAATTGGTTTTATAGAGAACAGTTGACGGCTGACTGATGACCTTCGGAGCAAAACAGGCTCGTACAATGATAAGTACCTGACTATTAACATCTGAAATCTGGAAAAATGTTTCAGAATTTGAAATAATTTCCTCCAGTTCTACAGAAAATGTGTGTTTCGCTTCAGGCATTATATACAAACAAAAAGAAAGAAGAAACTACCAAGTAGAATACATCTATAATTGTAATTTCCCCATTATTATGGTACGTTTTATTTGAAATGGCTACTCTCCAGCTTATGATTAGTACAGTTCATTATCTGTGCAAAACCATGCACTCGTCAGTACACAGGCTATTGAAAACAAAATATTTGAAAAATGATCCAAAGGAAATTTCAGTGATCAAATTGTATATTTAAACATCCAACAAAATTTGAGAAACACAAGAACGTTTTTTTCCCGACAATCACCACTTGAAATCTTTCAACATCAAACTGAAGGTGGGGGAGGGGGAGGTAACATCGGGGTTCCAATCGGTGCGGGCATCGGGCCCGGAGTCAATGATGGCGCCAAGTTCGGAGGTGGAGGCGGTGGCATTCCAAGTCCACCGGGTGGAGGGGGAAGTTGTACTTTGTCACCAATCTGAGGTGCATGGGTAGGTCCTTGCTGATGTGTCTTAGGGAAAGATCTGTCTTGATTTTTGAAAGAGAATTGCAAGAAGAACGTTTTGGTGTCAGGGTTGAAGACCGTGAAAAATTTATCATCACTTCCTTTTTCGACCTCCCGCGAAGGAACTGCAACAAGGAAAAATTATTTTTATAGGAATGTGAGAAAAAAGCAACCAGCCAAAATTGATAGTGAAGTGTAAAAATTTCAATGAAAATAGGACTTGGAATATATTAAACAGTAGAAAAAAAACAGACATTTTGCCTTTTTATCGCGTGAAAGATAATTTAGTGTTTCTGCATTTCCTTATTGTACTATCTATAGTAAAGAATTCCTCCGTTTTGAGCCGCACTTTTTCATATAATTGCGCCAATATCTTGGCATGATTACCTGGCCACACAATTCTCGCTCAAATGGCGCTAAGATCTATAGAAAAATTGATTTACCATCCTAATTTTGGAAATGCAGAAAATTAACGTGTTCATTTGTATTTGTCAATATCAAGAATACAGCCCAATAGCATAATATGAATCAAGATAGATATTACTTGTAAATGAGGATGTATACCTTTGAAAGCAATCGTTTCGTATGGTTCTGCAGCAAATAGCAAGTACTGCCATCTTCTATCGGGAGGTTCGATCCGCTGTTCATAGGCTGACATGAATCTGTGTCTAGGAACAACTCCATCAGCTGAAAAAATCTTACTGCTTGTACGAGTGACCACGCTAGCTTGAAGATAATTACACAGCAATTTATTTACAAAAGATCTGATCGAGCGAACTCTCCTCGTAGCCAAAGAAATTAGATACTTTTATTCGCGGTAAAGAAAAGCTTTTCTGAAAGATGAATTTTCTTGACTAGTTACGCCTCCTTGGAAAAAAATCATCCAGAAACTTTCAGAAAAGAAGCAGTAAGTTTGCAACTAAAACTTTTAGTTTAAACTTCATACAAGCTCGAATGAAACATCACTAACAGGCCTGTAAGCAACAATGCGAAACAAAGTCATCATATTTTCCATGAAAAAAATTCATTCGAAGACCATAACATACCACACTACAGAAGTGGCCTAATATCTAGATTGAAATCAGAGTAGAGCACAAAAGGTATGCAAATAGAGGGCAAATTTCGCAGAAAAAAAAGGAGTTAGATTCTTATATCGCATCAAATTTAAAAAGCTGGCCATTTCGCCATCTGGAACAAGTTGACATCTGAAAAAAGTTTTTGAGAGAAAAAAGAATAAAGGTCAAGATAGAAGAGACAGGAGAGAACGAAGTTCATGAGACAAAAAAGTTTACCAGATGAAAAGATTCATTGCACATTATCGTGAGAAAGCATTATCAAAACGTTATAATTTTTTAATTAAATTATGGAAATTTTGCCCAGCCAAATATGCTACTGTTTTATACCAAAATAAACTGCAAAAAATCAAAAAATCACAGCGTATGAAAATATTGCCTTTTAATCGGGAGTCAATCGAAATTTATCTCTGATACGATTTTCTCAGAATTGTCTGAAACTTTGATTTCCAATCCTAATTCGTATAGATTAATTATTTTGTCTCAAATCAAATGTATTAAGAGTTTTGTGTGTTTTTCGATTTCAAAATCTGGTTATATTTTCAGAAAAAGAGGCCACTCATAAAAAGAAATTTGATTCAAATTGCTATTTTTTTTTGCTCATTTAATGTCCACATAGGTAATTTGTCGTTATTATTCTAAACGCAACACCCTTCTTTTTACAAACCAAAAAATACCTGAGTACTTGAATGTTACCCAGGCATTTTTGATTCCTCACAAAACTTTCTTTTGCTTTTTTCCTTTTTTCAAACTTAAAACAAATGCAAACTGAGCAGAGGCTCGGTAGAGCACAAAATTTCTTCCTAAAGCAGAAGTTTCTGCAATAGCAATTCCGATATGTAGTGTAGTAGTAGCAGCAAAAGAATATTAGCTGCATTCAAAGTTCAAATGAAAAACGGGGACAAAAATAATGAAAAATTGAACATTAAACATGACAGAACTTTGAAAAGCGGGTATTTATAATCGTTTCCCGGCGAGTACTCATAAATGAAAAATATATAAACTTTTTCTTCAGCTTCTTCTTAAACACTTTAGGTGATTCAAAAATGTCGAGTTCTGTAAACCATTGCAAGAAGTTTTTTGCATGAGGTCCTAGGGATCTTAAGCTGTTGTTTTCGTTGAAGAAAATAATCACCTTTTCCGATCATCCAAAAAACAAGCAAGAAAAATAAAATGCAGCAGTTATTAGTTTGTTCAGAAAAAGAATAACTTTTACTTCTAGAAGAAGGCTTATCGGACGAATTCTAGATTCACGTAATCTCTCAACAGTGAAAGACCTGTCAGAAAAGCACTTGGTTGCTCTACTTTGAAAGAGCTCTAGTTTAGAGAGAGAAGCTTTTGACAGATGCCGAACATCAGAGGCGTTAAGTAGTGCAGATAAAAATAGCATTTGTCCACTCGTATTTTCGTGGACTTCGGAAGATTTCTTCGGAAGATTTCTTCTATGAGATAGAAGAGTAAAACATGCCTTATTAATTCTATTCATGGTATGATTATTCGATTTCAAAGTGGCACTAATGGTAACGCCAAGATCGCTTATAACATCTGCAGCAATGACCCTGCTGTTCCCGCAGGTAATTTGAGTGTCAGCGACAGATCTGTGGGACCCTGTTGGACACAACTAGCTACTGGTAAAAGGCTAGAACATAACCGACTAACGTCGGGCGAACTGCTCTCAAACAACCGGTGAGCGGTTGGCTTCGTCAGTAGCCAGCCACGGTGTAGTGAGACTAGCTTTAACTTAATTGAAGGGGCGTGAGGTGAGCGGGGTGCACCGGGGGGTCTGAGGGTGGCCGCAACAGTGGGAGGGGGTCTTTGGCTGCACGGAGCCCTTACGGCCTCGACGATTTGCAGTGGTAATAGGGATTGGGGACTGAAGTGAGGTGTGGCTGATGTGTGTCAGGGGGGTCAGCCTCCAAGAACCGCCCTTCACACCCCAAGTCTCCAAAAAGATTTCTGTTAATTGCATACTTGGAGACCAGTGAGCTAAACTTAATGCCAGCTGAGCACTACCTGTTTATCCCGGTTATGAAGACGAGAAGTGAAATGGGTCAGACGAAAAATCGATAAAGCGAAAAATCGCATGAACAAGAGCAACAGGACTAACATAACTGCTACAAGCATCGTTTGAGAGCAATTAAAAAGCAGCCCCCAACGCTAACGAATTGCGAGCGACCAGTTAAATAGCATAAGATTGACTTCAAAAAGTCACCGCCGATGCCAAAAGCAGCTATTTTTTTTAAGAGAGCGCTGTGGGGGACGTAATCAAAAGTTTTACTAAAATGTTAAAAAACAAAAACAGGAGTCGCTGCCACGGCCATAGTTGTCATATAAGTTGTGCACAGAGAGTAATACCAGAGACCTCTGTAATACCAGAGACCTGTGTTTCATGAAATAAAACTGAGTTAGAAAGTTGATGTCGCACTATCGGGTAGAGGTTAGAGTCGATGATTCTCTCAAAGGCCATAAACTTTTGAAAGTTTACTGATATGTGTATATGAAGATAGATAAACTTGTAGTCTTTTTTGTGAATCGGGATAATCAATGCAGTTTTCCAATGCAGGGGAAACGTGCAATTGAACTTGATATAATTAACCAATAAGTAATTTTCTTAGAAGCTGTGCTGGGAAATTGTCCAGGAAAATTGTCAAGACCAAATTCAGGGCTCGATATTGACAAGGCACTTTCTATGTCATCAATGTCAAAATTGTACAAGTTATGGGCTCTATACGAGTAATCACTGAAAAACTGATCGCATTTTGTGAAGACCGAAAAGAAATACAAGTTTAAGGTTTTGCTTTCTCGTAGGGAGTTCCTAATTTGCGGTCACCGCTCACCAAAATAGTTGCGAGGAAAGTGTCTTGAGAAGTTTAAAGCAGCATGCTTCCCTCAACTCTATGTGCTTCCAAAAGCGCACGTGTGAACACTATGTGCCACGCACAGAACCATTCACGACATTTGTTCAATTCATTGCGAGTAGTTGAAATACCAATAATCAATCAATTGATCAAAAAATATGCAGTGACTAAAACTAATTAAACAGAAACTCTGAAAAGCGGAAAATTTCCTGCTTTTTCCTTTTTTCAAACTTAAAACAAATGCAACCTGAGCAGAGGCTCGGTAGAGCACAAAATTTCTTCCCAAAGCAGAAGTTTCTGCAATAGCAATTCCGATATGTAGTGTAGTAGTAGTAGTAGCAAAAGAATATTAGCTGCATTCAAAGTTCAAATGCAAAACGGGGACAAAAATAATGAAAAATTGAACATTAAACATGACAGAAGTTTAAAAAGCGAGTATTTATAATCGTTTCCCGGCGAGTATTCATAATTGAAAAATATATAAACTTTTTCTTCAGCTTCTTAAACACTTTAGGTGATTCAAAAATGTCGAGTTCTGTAAGCCGTTGCAAGAAGTTTACTCCTCGCACGACGATATCGGAGTCAGCCAGTTTGCATGAGGTCCTAGGGATCTTAAGCTGTTGTTTTCGTTGAAGAAAATAATCACCTTTCTGATCAGCCAAAAAACAAGCAAGAAAAATAAAATGCAGCAGTTATTAGTTTGTTCAGAAAAAGAATAACTTTTACTTCTAGAAGAAGGCTTATCGGACGAATTCTAGATTCACGTAATCTCTCAACAGTGAAAGACCTGTCAGAAAAGCACTTGGTTTCTCTACTTTGAAAGAGCTCTAGTTTAGAGAGAGAAGCTTTTGACAGATGCCAAACATCAGAGGCGTTAAGTAGTGCAGATAAAAATAGCATTTGTCCACTCGTATTTTCGTGAACTTCGGGAGAATTTTCGGAAGATTTCTTCTATGAGATAGAAGAGTAAAACATGCCTTATTAATTCTATTCATGGTATGTTTATTCGATTTCAAATTGGCACTTATGTGACGCCAAGATCGCTTATAACATCTGCAGCAATGACCCTGCTGTTTCCGCAGGTAATTTGAGTGTCAGCGACAGATCTGCGAGACCCTGTTGATCACAACTAGCTACAGGTAAAAGGCTAGAACATAACCGACTAACGTCGGGCGAATTGCTCTCAAACAACCGGTGAGCGGTTGGCTTCGTCGGTAGCCAGCCACGGTGTAGTGAGATTAGCTTTATCTTAATGGAAGGGGCGTGAGGTGAGCGGGGTGCACCGAGGGGGGGTCTGAAGGTGGCCGCATCGGAAGGGGGTCTTTGGCTGCACGGGGCCCTTACGGCCTCGACGATTTGCAGGTGTAGTAGGGATTGGGGACAGAAGTTAGGTGTGGCTGATGTGTGTCAGGGGGGTCAGCCTCCAAGAACCACCCTTCACACCCCAAGTCTCCAAAAAGATTTCTGTTAATTGCGTACTTGGAGACCAGTGAGCCAAACTTAATGCCCGCTGGGGGCTACCTGTTTATCCCGTTTATGAAGACGAGAAGTGAAATGGGTCAGACGAAAAATCGATAAAGCGAAAAATCGCACGAAAAAGAGCAACAGGACTAACATAATTGCTACAAGCTTCGTTTGAGAGCAATTAAAAAGCAGCCCCCAACGCTAACAACTTGCGAGCGACCAGTTAAATAGCATAAGATTGGCTTCAAAAAGTCACCGCCGATGCCAAAAGCAGCTAATTTTTTTAAGAGAGGGCTGTGGGGGACGTGATCGAAAAGTTTTACTAAAATGTAAAAAAAAACAAAAACAGGAGTCGCTGCCACGGCCATAGTTGTCATATAAGTTGTGCACAAAGAGTAATACCAGAGACCTCTGTAATACCAGAGACCTGTGTTTCATGAAATCAAACTGAGTTAGAAAGTTGATGTCGCACTATCGGGTAGAGGTTAGAGTCGATGATTCTCTCAAAGGCCATAGAAACTTTTGAAAGTTTACTGATATGTATATATGAAGATAAACTTGTAGTCTTTTTTGTGAATCGGGATAATCAATGCAGTTTTCCAATGCAGGGGAAACGTGCAATTGAACTTGATATAATTACCAAAATTAAAAATTGGAGAAGTAATTTCCTTAGAAGCTGTGCTGGGAAATTGTCCAGGAAAATTGTCAAGACCAAATTAAGGGCTCGATATTGACAAGGCACTCTCTATGTCATCAATGTCAAAATTGTAAAAGTTATGGGCTCTATACGAGTAATCATTGAAAACCTGATCGCATTTTGTGAAGACCGAAAAGAAATACAAGTTTAAGGCTTTGCTTTCTCGTAGTGAGTTCCTAATTTGCGGTCACCGCTCACCATAATAGTTGGGAGGAAAGTGTCTTGAGAAGTTTAAAGCAGCATGCTTCCCTCAACTCTCTATGCTTCCAAAAGCGCACGTGGGAACACTCTGTGCCACGCACAGAACCATTCACGACTTTTGTTCAATTCATTGCGAGTACTTGATGAAATACCAATAATCAATCAATTGACCAAAAAACATGCAGTGACTACAACTAATTAAACAGAAAATCTGAAAAGCGGAAAATAACCCTTTTCCTTAAAATGAAAACTTCGAGTGAAATCAGCCTTTTAGGATCTAAAAAGTGAAGCAGTATGCGAACTAGAAATCGATCCCTGTGCACGGTATCCTCAGTCGGTTACCGTTGGTCGTAGTTCTCACATGTCCGTCTAAGTACCTCAATAAAATCGATTAAAAATTTGGATAATTGAGTTCATAACATCCGGTATCATGAATGGAACGCAAATTTACCAATTTCAGGGTAGTCGATTTGAAAGAGGAGACTCTGTTGCTTGTTAGCAGGATTTAACTGCTTCGTTACTCGGTATCCTGGCCTACCAATCTTAACAAACTTCTTGATATCGACTCTAGGCTTCTCAGGGGCAGGTTGAATGGCTGCCTCTTTAGCTTCAGTAGCAGCTCTTCTTGCAAGATTGGACTGATGTTTCTTACCCTGCGTATGGGCAAGATAACTACCTAAAGCAGGAGACGAGGGAATTCAAATTCTAAGAGAATGCGTCAAAGCACTTGACTAAATTACTTACCTTCATTATTATGTAAGGTCAAGCAGAGTTTACACTCATAGGAGCCCAGATGATTTTTCATGAAATAGGGATCTTTTGCAAGATCAATTGTCTCCAAAGCCAATTGCCGCAGACGCTCACGTCTATCGCGATTGGTCTCAGATGCCGAAGCCACCCCACCACTTCCCGTTTTACCTCCAGCTCTATTCTGGAAGTCCATCATTTTGAAAATCTAAAATAGTATTCACTGCAGCACGTGGGTTGATGCATAACCAATATATTCAACTGAAGATCATTAGTGAACAAGAAGATCATTCGCAAAATGATTTCATCCATATATGTACGAAGATAGTGCGAGCCAATGAAGGATTTTGGGTCGATTCTGTTTCGGCCCTCCAGTGCTTTTGATGACCCAGACTCACCAATTATGATTTGTTACATAGCACGTTTTAAATTGCGCCTGCGCTTGGGGGCATAAAAGTTATTTGCCCATTAAGCTTGGGAGGATAGAACCCCGCTTTTAACATAAACACAGCTTAAATGGCCTGTCAATAGTAACATAAGACGAAAAAAGCGCATGCATAGCAAAAAAACAAACTTATATTATGACGAAATTTGAAAACATTAAGAACGGAGAAATTATATTACATCACTGTTCCAAAAACATAACAGACAACCATCAGAACAATTGCTCTTGAACGACCAGTGGGAGATCTAATCAATTGCAGCCTGCATCAGTGGGGGAGGGGGGGTAGACTGAACTGACGAAATTCAGTAGGGGACTTCAAAAAACATCATCAGAGGTTAATATCTATCACTATTAAGATTCAAAGTGAAATGGCAACAATTTTGGGGCACTTATCATTTGAAATTTAGTTTTATATTGCCGCCAATCGAGTTCAGGCGCTTGAATATGTGAATGAGAGAGAACTTTAGATCAAGCAGTGCAATATCAGTACGTTAGACGTAGAAGACTTGAATTATAAATGTCTTAATGGCTAACAAATTTCAAAGGAACATGAAAGAAACAGAAAGAGCAAACTGAATGGCAATTAATGCGATACGGTTAAGGCGATGAGCGAAAGCAAATGAACAGGGTTTTAATGTGCGCGCAGCACCAGACATGAAAAAAATAGTTATATATAACATGGTTTTGGAACATGCAGCTTCGCTTCAGTCCTTGAAGGTCAACATGAGGTCATTTCGAGGTCGTTTTGGCATTGAATGCGAAGACTATGTGTCATGAGAGGTCATATGGTCGCAATAAATTAAAAAATTGAGATAATTAGGATCTGACTTCTACGTTGAAAGTTTCTATGCTGATTTCATCTGGCGTTTTGGACTTTTGCCCTCAACATCCTTGAATGCATAAAAAAGTGCTCTTTAAAAGACTAAAGCTGACACGGGTACGGATAAAATTAATGACTTCTGAGTAGCGTTCATTTGATTTTTAGGCTATGAGGGAAGCAATGCGTCTGATGAGTTTGCGTCTGATAGGACTGGCTCCACCGGTGGTGGCAAATATCAACGGTGAAAAGGAACCATGTTCAATGTCCGCAATTCTGTCTTGATATTTAAGGCGTTTTAAATTTTCAAGTGGTAAATATGAACCTTTAGTTTCTTTAATTCTTTTTGTGGGAGCATAGGGGTTGCAGATCTTTACATAACAAAAGGAGCGCTCAAAACGACTATCCCAGATTTCTTAGGCAGAGATGCCAAATCTGGCCTCATCTTGCAGTAAAAGTTTGTAAAAGCCTCGTTGTCGAAAGGCTGCAAATGTGGTTCGATTTCTACGTCGTGGACAACTTTTTTCATTAAATTAGCGAAAAGATCACGTATTTCATTGTGCCTGATATAGTGAACCATAATGTATGACATGCTCATAAATTACATATTAAGAGCATAATTCGAAATTTTCATAAACAAAAAGGAGAACAAAAAGAGATGGTTACTAATAGTAAACCGGATTTTAACAATATAGAGAAAGCATCATAAATAATGATGGGAATCATCCTAGAATTTAATATTGACGGGACACGTCATGGAATGTTTGTTCATGACGGGATTCGTCAAGCAGGTAAACCTGTTATCTGTTAGTTTAACTAACAGGGACCCATGCGGTAGAAAATAACTATGAGAAATTCCCACGGAGATTAACGAAAATGGGTAAAAATAACCTAAGATTAATTAACCATTGATAGGACTGAAACCAAAGAACATATTCAAACCTAAACCTTACACAATCGAGCTGCCTCTCTTTAATTGCTTTACATCTCTCATCTTCACAAATCTTTTAATATTTACAAGCAATTGATCTAATTTTGTATTAAACTGATTGAACTTTTACATTTGCTCCATTAAATTCAAGTCTGAAACTTGGAAAATTTTCCTCAGTAACTCCGAGTTTAAAATGCTTAGGAATAACATCCAACCCAAACCGTAACCGTTGACAGTGCACGGATATTACACTGGCGACAGAGATTTAAAGGAAAGTTAACATTTTAAAATCTTTAACAAATTTGTCGGTAGGGAGACGCAAATAAAAAGCACTTTAACCCCAAAAACTCCGAGAATCGAATTATTCTCGATACTAACACAAAGATTTGGGATATCAAATCTTCAATTACCACCCATTTCCACCAATTTGTGTGGGAGTCAATTGCAAAAGCCACAGCGGGGGACATCAGTCACAGGACATCAGTCGCAGGAAAGCAAGTGGGAATTTACTCGCGTGGTGCTATCTTTTACTCGTTGGTGGAGAAAGAAACTTCTCTGAAAGGAAAGACCGCATCATACCAAGTGAGTAGAAATAAAGAGTTCTTTCTTGTTTTTGTCGTTCGTAATTGAAACTGATCGCCACTGCGTAATTCCTATTAGTCAAGGAAATATTTTTTTTTTGACCTTAGTTGCTAAATTGAGTTCTAGAAAACGAGCGGCATAACCATCGAAAAAAAAACAGTGAGGGATAGTCGCCTTGTTGAATTATTTGAAACAGTTGCTGAAAGTTATATATTGACTTTTTCTGAAACTAACATTAAAAAAAGAGAGAATATAAAGCGAAAAAAGTTGATCAGGTAACAATAAGCAGGGGAAATTAAAAGAAAACTAAAGCACCTAATATCATCCTTGCCGTAAATAGAAACGAAAATATATTAAAAACATCAATAAAACAAGGAAAATCGAAGTTCAGCCAAAATCATATTAAAAAAAACAGAAATCAAGTGGGACAGTCGTCTATAAAACTGTAAATTAAAACTTCCTTAAAAATAAAGGAGAATAAATAAATAAGTAAAAAAAAAGAGAAATACCGTATTGAAATAAGCGTTAGATTTCTATAGAGAAAAGTTTTTAAACAGTAAAAAAACAGAGAAAACTATAGGAATTCGAAGTTAAAAATAGAAAACACCTGCCGGTGACGATCTACTTGACAATTATTTTATAGAAACTATTAATTTCAACAACTTAACAAAGTTTTAAAAGGGAACGATACAAGTAGGGCAACGATAAAATGGCAACGGGCTCAACCTCTAGAATGCTATTACCGGAAGCATTTACCGGTTCAAACGACTTGGAAAGTTACGTGACGCATTTTGAGCTATTAGCGGAACTACAAAAGTGGAAAAGAACTGAAGGAGATCCGGCTCGCGAAGTTGATGAACGGCCGCATTACTTTGCACTTAGGCTACAAAAATCTGCCATAGAGTTCTATCGCACTCTACCGCAAGCTACACGAGAAAATTATGATGAATGCGTTAAAGCTTTTCGAGAACACTACAGCGAAAAACCGGTCGTTTTCCGGGGACGGCTAGCTCGCCGCGTACAGCAACCAGGAGAAAAACTGACTGAATTTTTGGGAGATTTAAAGCAGTTGGCTTTGAAAGCTTACCCAACGGAGTCGCAAGACATTAGAGACCATCTCGTTCTGAGAGGATTTCTGGAAGGAATCAACCATAGTCAGGTGAGGTTAGATCTCAGAAAGCAAATCGGCGACAAGGATATGAAAATTGAAACAGTTTTGGAAAGAGCATTGCATCTGGAAACTGTAACAAGAATAGAGGAGGAAGAGCAAACACCAAAAGTTGCGGTAATTAGACGAGATGAAACAAAAGATTTAGTGGAGGCCGTCACCAAGCTTGTAAACCAATTGTCAGTAGATGCCAAACAGCGAGAAAACCGTCGAAACCAATCTAGGGAGCGAAGTGGTTCCCGGGGACGGTGGGGTGACGACAGACGTGACAGAGGACAGCAACAAGATCGTGGGTTTAACGATCGGCGGCGATTTCCAACGCCAGGACCTAGTCACCGAGACAGATCTTTTGGAAGAGAGGAACCGTCTAGGAGGAACGACAGGCAGGGTTTCAAGTGCAGAGCCTGTGGACAAGAAGGACACCTTTCGAAGAATTGTCGAAATTGTTTCCTATGTGGAAGTTCCCAACACGTGAAAAGAAACTGCCCTTTTAAAAAGAAAACCACCTAGAACTGCAATGTCATTAGAGTTTGTTCGACAAACACAATTAAATGTCTAAACGCAGAAATCATACTTCATGGGAACAGATGCGTTGGATTAATCGACAGTGGAAGTAGTATATCGCTTTTGAGCTGGTCCACATACGAAAAACTGGGAAAACCAGGAATTATACAAACATACACAAAACGAGTGTTAACAGCCAATAACTCAGCTGTCAAAATAATAGGCAGAGTAACGCTTTTGGTACAGATGCAACCAAGACTACCGGAGGTCGAACAAGAGTTTGTGATAACGGCAGACGAAGGTATAGAATGTCTACTGGGAATTGATTTCCTGAAAACCAATAAATGCGTATTGAACTTACACGAAGAGAAACTATATAGCAGTCACTTTAAAGTTTCAAAACCGCTCACCACAGAAAACGCAAGGTGTTCAAGTTTTTGCAATTGCGGGACAAAACACTTATATACAGAGTAAAAACGAAAATCTAATCAAAATTAGATTAGCTGATGAAAACGGAGAAGAAATTCCGGGAGTGGAAGGATTAGTGGAAGCAATTGGAGATTTTGAACTAAAGACTGGTTTGCTTTTAGCCGCCTGTATGATATCAATGGAAGATGGTTGGAGTTTGATAAAAGTGTTAAATCTAACGGACGCACCAGTAACCGTGTATAAAAGCACTAAAGTGGGAACTTACTTTGAAAACAAACAGAACTTAGTTGTGAATGGAATTTTCACAAATCAAAATAAGCCAAAAAGATTAGAAACTTTTCAAATGGGAAAACACGCAAACTTGGAAGGTTCTAAACTAAATGACCAGCAGAAAGAGAAAGTACAGGAATTGTTCACGAGACATCAACAAGTCTTCTCACGAAACTCAAATGACTTAGGATATTGTGACAAAATTAAACACCAGATTAAACTCAACAAAGATGCACAGCCGTTCAGAAGAAGTTATTGCAGTATGAGTTTTGACAAAAGAAAAGCAATGAAAAAAATTGTCGAAGATCTAGAGGATGCAAAATTAATTGAACCAACCCATTCGTATTGGGCAGCACCATCAATATTGGTGAAGAAGAAAGATGGTAGCTACAGACTAGTTGTAGATTACAGAGGTTTGAATAAACAAATCGAGAAAACCAGTTGGCCGCTACCAAGAATAAATGACGTTATTGATTCTCTAGATGAAAATTGTTACTTTTCCAATATCGATTTGACATCGGGATATTTTCAAATGGCACTCGATGAAGAGTCACAGAACGTGACAGCCTTTGTAACTCCAATGTGACTCTACAAATGGAAGAGACTACCCATGGGTTTGGCGTCAGCGCCAGGAGCTTTTCAAAATTTAATGGAATTGATCATGTCGGGACTCTTCTATGAAGTGGCTCTAGTATACCTGGATGACATAATCATCTTCGGTAGATCCTTTGAGGAGCATCTCAACCGCCTAGATCTCGTACTTGGGCGACTTAAAGACGCTGGATTGAAAATAAAAGGCTCAAAATGCAGGTTTTTTCAGGAAAAAATTCATTTCCTGGGACACATTGTATCAAATAAAGGCGTAGAAGTGGATCCGGAGAAAGTAGCGGCAGTCAGTAAAATGAAAAGCCCACGAACAATAAAAGAATTGAGAGCTATATTAGGACTAGTAGGCTTTTACAGAAGATTCATACAAGATTTTGGAAAAATAGCAGAGCCGCTTTATAAGCTATTAAACAAAAAAGAACGTTTTACTTGGAGCAAGGAATGCGAATCAGCAGTTGAACAACTAAAACAAGCTTTACAGAAAGCACCGATTTTGGGTTATCCGAATGACACGGATCCCTATACGTTAACCACCGACGCTTCTCTGTTTGGAATTGGCGCAATTATTTCCCAAAGACAACAATGGGGTGAAAGAGTTATTGCATACGCAAGCAAAACGCTCAGCAAAAGTCAACGAAACTATTCTGCGACAAAACGAGAACTTTTTGCAATAGTTTATTTTACTCAACACTTCAGAAATTATCTTCTTGGACAACAATTTTTAATTGTTACTGACCATAGGGCCCTCACGTGGTTATATAGTTTTAAGGAACCAGACGGATTATTGGCCCGGTGGATAGAAAAGCTCGAACAGTTTGACTTTGAAATCAAACACGAAGCGGGAAAAAAGATCCCTCACGCGGACTGTCTGTCGAGAGTTCCACAGACTGAAGACCAAGTCGAAGACTGCAATCAAGTGAACCAAATAAATACGGAAGAAAAAAATATCTGGTCCATTGGACTAGGGAAATCTGTTGAACAACTAGTTGAACATCAGAAAAATGCAGCCGACCTCATTATACTGAGAAACTGGATTGAGAACGGGAAACGCCCTCAAAGAAAACACATGGCAGGAGCCTCTAGGGCACTGTGGAAACTTTGGATTGATTTTAGAAACTTACGGATTGAAAATGATCTAATCAAGAGACAGAAACATATTGACGAAATTAATAACAAATAGTCATTCAGAGATCACTTTTAAAAGAAATTCTACCTTTCCTTCATGAACATTGCGGACACTTTGGTATGGCCAAGACATTTGATCGGGTTCGAGAACGATTCTACTGGCCCGGGATGAAAAAAGATGTCCATGAGTGGGTAAGTTCTTGCGAATAATGCTGTCAAAACAAATCTCCACACCAGAAACACATACACAGTCTGACAACGTGGAAACCAAGTCATCCGTTCTGGCAAGTTGCCTTAGACATTATGGGACCTTTACCCGAGTCCAGCGGAAACAAATACATTCTGTTAATTGGAGATCAATTTACAAAATGGTATGAAGCAATTCCCATGAGCAACCAAGAAGCTTCAACGGTCGCTATGGCCTTTGTAAATATATGGGTTTCAAGGTTTGGTTGTCCGGCAAATCTTCATAGCGACAAGGGCAGTAATTTTATGTCGAATCTTTTCAAGAACATGTGTAAAGAGCTGGGAATTAACAGGACTTCAACAACAGCTTATCACCCTCAAGGAAACGCAATGATAGAGCGCACCAATCGCACAATCGAAGAGAGTCTTGCAAAATACGTGGGTGAACATCACAACACCTGGAGCGACTACCTTCCGCTAGTAATGATGGCGTACAGATCATCAATTCACTTTGTTTCGAAGTACAGCCCCTTTTACCTCCTTTTTGGACGATCATGCGCGCTGCCGATTGATTGCATGTATCAAACAATACAAACCAAAATCTACCCAACTTTGAGTGATTATGTTGGTTGCTTGAAAGATGAACTACAAACGTGCCATGAGCTGGTACGGGAAAGCATGGATGTGGAGCAACAAAGACAAAAAACCTACTATGACCGTAGCACATTTGGACCACAATATGAAGTAGGTGATTTAGTAATGGTGTTCAACCCCACAATGAAAACTGGCCAGACAAAGAAATTTAAATCCTTTTACAGCGGACCGCAGGTAATACGTGAAATAATAAACGATCTGAACTTTGTTATTGAGGATGTGAAAACAAAAAAACAACAAAAGGTCCACTACGATCGACTCAAACGTTTTAACAGTAGAAGTGCTACCACCGATAAAAAAGAACCTAAGAAGGGAAAGATTGAACCGAAAATAGCACAAAACGACCTTACGGAGGACAATGATTTTGTGGAAATTGAAGTGGTGACCCCGAAACAGAATGACACAGAAAGAAGAGAAGTTCAACCTGAAGGAAATATTAGTCAAATTAATCCTAATACTGAAACTCACAATGAGACAGTCAAAGACGAATCGTTTCAAACACCTATGGGTGGGAGTACAAGAGAATCAACAAATACTAACACCAACAATAAGAGCAGAAGCACAAAGATACCTGCGCCCAAAGTAGCCACACAGCAGAAGCGGGATAGTCTGGTGTCAACATCCGAAAGGAGTGAAGGCGAAGAATTTCCAAATAGGAGCACGGCTTCTACTTCGCAAAATGTCACCGAACGACGATATCAGACAAGAAGTGCGTCGGGAATAACAAGACCACGGAAACTGAAAGACTATTTTTTATTCAAGGATAACGATTCAGATGAAAAATTTGATAATGATGTATTTTTTTAAAAGGTGATACGACAAAATGCAGAGTGCGTGGAACCCACATTGGATCGTGCAGCTGAACTGGAAACTTCTTCAGATGAATATTGACCGAACCGACTCTGAATTTGTTCAGAAGATATCAAAAACTTTCATGAAAGGCGGAAATGAGAAAGGAGTGAATTATGTCTACCCCGTGGATTGGATCAATCCAAAAGGTGAAACAAAGAAAGGTAACATCATGATAAATGCAGAAATTTTCATGGGGACTTTGTTCATTGAAACTAGGGAAGCAAATGAAGGAACATGGTTATATTTTAAAGACCCTTTGAAACAGGAGCAGACCTTGTTATATCAAGGAGACACATTTGAAATAGATTCATTACAATATCTGTTCGACCAAGACAAAAAACCAAACATCTTAACGATCGTTAAATTTTCAGACTGGATAACAGCAAAACTAGTCCGCGCTGGAAACAAAAAGTACTTGACGAGCAAATTAGACAGAAAAAGAAATTTAGTTGTCCAGTTGAAAAACAAGACAAAACATATAGACAGTTTTCTGCTTTTTGAAACAAACCACAGAAATTTGTTTTATACAACGGAAAAGTTGACGGCCACGGAACAAAATTTTTCAACAACAGATATATCTGAGACAGATCTCAGGGACATAAAACTCGATCAACTTTTTGTGTGGGATTTTCGAGGCATGTTGAAAACCTGAAAGAAATAGAGTTATTAAATTGTCACATAGAAAAACTGCACAGAGCTATGATTCTAACGACATCAACTAACGGAAATTCACACCAAATTTTCTTAAGTCAACAAAACGCTCTGGGTACACACGCAGAAAGAGCGGGAGGAATACTATATGTCCATAGGTGCGCTAAAGTAATCGTACATGTTGTCGAAAATCAGTTTTGTACGGAGGAAGTACCAGTTAGGGTGTTTTCTGACAACACTTCAGAAGTAATTAGATACATGGACCCCATTTCTAGAGTATTCTATAGAAATTTCACACTGATTAATTGCAACCCCATGTACCCGAACGCTCTTGAATTGCAGAATGGGTCATGGATAACATATGGGCGAAGGATACAATTACTTGAAAAACCCAATGTTATGCCTAATTATAGAGTTAACGTCAATTGGTCAACTTCGGCGCCAATGGAAGGGTTTTTCAATGACAAGGACCTGGAACTTAGCAAAAGGGCCCAAAGGTTAAGGCATTCGAGAAAGACGATAACAGGAAGAGAAGTTTTCCTGGGACAAGGATGTTTATATGAGCATGAGACTCTAGAGTATTTCAACACGGATTTAAATTACAATAATCAGTGGCATGAATTGCTGATTTTTGAATATTTGGGTAATGAAGTGAAACAAATCTGGCATGTGGCCAGGGAAATAACCATCAGTTTAATGACTATTTTTATTGGATCTAAAATCATATTTTGTTTGGTACGCGTGTTTCTTTCAATCGATATGCTACGCAGTGGCACCAATCCTGTAATTGCACTGCAACCCATTAACCGAATGGGGGAACTAGGTTATTTCCATTATCTAAAACAACGTACAAAGGAACAAGAATTGACAGGAAAAAGGACAGTTGAACGGTGGGATGGTGAAACAAACATCGTTGTTATAAAAGCAAAAAAGGTAAAATCTGTACCAGATATGGCCGAAATTGAAATTGATACCTTAGACTAATTTATGTGTATGATATGTAGGAATGGCAGAACCAAAAATCGGTGATTATTGCTACTATCTACCCGAGTTGTTCGAAGTGAGGTCAATAGTCAGGCAACAAGTGTATCGGATTGTTGGTGTAACCTCAAACAAAAGGTACGTGGTGCCACTGACGCAGCTGCAACCACCCAATATAGTGGATAGAGCCGCAATTAGCGTTGATGAGTTAAATGAGATGCAACACAGAATCGAGGAACAACAAAAGAAGATTGACAACAGCGAAATGCTGGGAACAGCCGGGGCTCGGCTCGAAGAGGAGCTCCGGCAGTTAAAACTTGAAAGTCAAAGATTAGGTGATCAATTGCTGGAGACCCAACGGCAACTTGAATACGCTGGGAATCAGCGGGAGTCTTGCAGAAGGCAGGTGGAAACATTGAAGAAAGAGTTGGAGGAGGTTACAAATGTAGCCGAAACAAAAACAAGGGAATGTATCGCTCTGGTGGATGAGCGGGAGGGCTTAGCTCGGGAGTTGGAGAATGCCGAGATAGACAATAGAAAGCTGAGGGGTAGAGTAAAAACAGAGCAAACCTCAAAGAAGGTCATACAGAGGAGGCTGGAGGCGATCAATGCGCAGAGCCCGTTCAGTCGACCTCCAAACTTTTATGAACTTCTATTCCTGCCACAGGGGGCCACAACCAGTACTATCCAGAAACATTTCAAAACGTTAGCAATGCTTTGTCATCCGGACAAGGGTGGTCGTGAGGACATGTTCAAAATCATTCTTCAAGCAAAGAAAATTATGGAAGACGAGGAGGCCCGTAATATCTATGACAAGTACGGCATTGAAAAAGCACAAGAATATATGAACTCGAAAATGGACATTTGAAACTCTTGCTGTGTGAGTGATTGGAACACTCACATTTTTCTAAGAGGGAGGCAGTATAGTGAACCATATTGTATGACATGCTCATAAATTACATATTAAGCGCATAATTCGAAATTTTCATAAACAAAAAGGAGAACAAAAAGAGATGGTTACTAATAGTAAACCGGATTTTAACAATATAGAGAAAGCATCATAAATAATGATGGGAATCATCATAGAATTTAATATTGACGGGACACGTCAAGGAATGTTTGTTCATGACGGGATTCGTCAAGCAGGTAAACCTGTTATCTGTTAGTTTAACAAACAGGGACCCATGCGGTAGAAAATAACTATGAGAAAATCCCACGGAGATTAACGAAAATGGGTAAAAATAACCTAAGATTAATTAACCATTGATAGGACTGAAACCAAAGAACATATTCAAACCTAAACCTTACACAAACGAGCTGCCTCTCTTTAATTGCTTTACATCTCTCATCTTCACAAATCTTCTAATATTTACAAGCAATTGATCTAATTTTGTATTAAACTGATTGAACTTTTACATTTGCTCCATTAAATTCAAGTCTGAAACTTGGAAAATTTTCCTCAGTAACTCCGAGGTTTAAAGTGCTTAGGAATAACATCCAACCCAAACCGTAACCGTTGACAGTGCACGGATATTACACTGATAATCGGGTAACCTCATTTGGGGCAGTGTAGGGCGTGGACACAGAACGAAAGATGATCCACAGAAACATGTTGACTGCATATTTTTGAATTCTCATCCGTAGAGGATACAGAGGTCATCGCGGAATACCGATGGTGTAAGCCAGAGTCCGTGCTTTTTGATTGGCAAGGCGTTTAGCCAGGAGGAGGCACCTTTCTCCTTTGCAAGTTTCAGGCCGTATGAGAAGACGTGACTCGTCGCACCAATATTTTGGTTTTGCTTTTGCGTTGCTGTGTTCAGGTCTCTTTCTTCATTCGGTCTTCTTCCGGAATTATGAGGTCGGACGATGCGTAGTCGAGTTGTGCTGAAAGATTCTGGGACTCTGAATAGTTTCTGCTGTAATCATGTGGTTGGTTGATTGCCAGCCCATCATTTCTGACGGGGAGGGAGAGTACACGTCTCGCTATCTCTTCTGGACGATCTCTGTTCGTCAAGGCTGGGATGAGATTGTCGCTTATGATTTCTTCAGCATGGTGAAGAAAATCTGTTGTTTAGGTGTGGTTCTGGACGGAAACGTCATTCTTTTCTGAAGTCCTTTGACGTAGCAGTGGTAAGCTGCTTTGGATCATGACTTGCCAAATTTTAAGAGTTAGTGAAATAATTTTGTGTAGTCGTTGTTTTCGTTTTTCAACAACTGCTTAGCCAAAGCTAGGCCCCTAATGGGAGAGATTCTCGAAAAGTTCGGGCTGTTGCTGGAGAGACCCGGCTGCGTTGCCGCCGTCAGCGTACCATTTTTGCACAATTTTTGGCGTTTGCAGATTCAAGATTAGAGGCTTTTTTGCAATCCCGTACATTAGCATGGCTATTGGGTCTCCTGGAGTGCAGCTTTTTTGAGAAAAGAAGGCGCTTTTGTCAACAAAAAGGCTGCTTGTTGTCTGGTAGGTGTTTGAAGGAGGTATGTAGAGAGAAGGGCTCATTCTGCGAACATTTTCTAGGGCGGTTGTTCTGTTTAGTAGATTGAAGGCATTAGTGGCATCTATCAGTAAAATAGCTTCACAATTCTCCTTTTTGAATTCTCTGCGCAGAGCGTGGATTGTATGTTCGATTCCGGCGGTCTCACCAAAGCAGAGCTGAAAATTGCCTCCAATTCTCTCGGCCTCTGCGCCCTGACAACTTGAGATGCATCGCCCAATAATTCGGCGCAGAATTTCCCCTATCCCAATGGGTTGTACGCTTGGACACTTGTCAAGTAGGATCAGTCTGCTGTTGTTGTACGCTTCTAATGAAGTATTGGGCAATACTTCAGTCGCTATTCTGTAAGCTAGTCTTGCCACTGTTTTACGGAGGTTAATTGAGGCTTTGTCGAATGAGGTCAGAAGTCTTCTCCATTGAAAAGAGTCCTGACCAGTGGGTCCATGTGACAATTTTGTTTTTTGAGTTGCCCTTTCAATTGCGTTATCGTCGATTTTGTTGAAGAATGAGTTGAGGGGTTAGCTTTCTCGTGGCTGACGAGGCATGAAGAATTTATCGGCTGGCCTCCGGGGTGTTTTTCGGCTAGAATTTTTGCAATAGTTTTGTCCCCGTTTTTGTCCTTTAGTGACAGAACTTTGCCATTTGCTGTCGAGTTTTCTGATGGCATTGACAATTTTTCCGTTTTTCATGAATCAGTGCAACAGTGCTATCTAGTTTTAAATTCAGCAAATTACAAAACGGGGGTGTTATCAACCAATGTAGGGAACAATATGAAACATCACGGCAATGTAAATAAATGTACTACACAAATACATGCTCATAGCATCGTCAAACAAAAAGAAGGCACTATAACTCTTTTAAAGCTGCGACATTTAATTAATTTGTTATGAATATAGTCTCCCCTACCGCACTATGGCTCTGCAAAAAAATATCAATGTCAGTCGGCCGTTTGGATTCACAATGATCTCTAAGGCATATGATAGCGCTGCACAGAAGACCAAAATATATTCTCGTGCGTATGTACGTTATTGCGTTCGAGTATTATTCGTTTTTGTTTTCAGCAATTTTGCTAGCTAATTGTTTTATGATGCTCGTTGCGTACGGTCTTGCGACCCGATGCAGGAAAACTCTAGTGGAACGAAGTAACACTTCTTGACGTCAAGTGTTCGTTGATCATACTTGAGGAACTTCAACGACTCATGATATTTCTACGTTTCTACGGAGTTTTTGGGGCATAACTTGGCAAGTGGATTAAAGACTTTTACATCGATGAAACAACGGCTGAAACTGGACCCCATAGGCCATTCCTTTTAATGTCTGTTCTCGCGTTTTCATCCGTGCTAAGAGTTTTTTGTATAAGGGAACCGCCTTGAAGCAACTCAAGAGTCGGCTCAACCTCGACATCATAGCAAACGTCTTGCATGTTCTTAGCAAAGGTGTTTTGGATCTTGTTGTGTCTCATGTGTGTAAACCTACCCTTCGCACATTGGAGAGCAGGTGATAGCGTGAAAGTTTCACCACATGGATGACTAATGGCCGTATTTTTGGCTTCGATGTTACATCTTATGCAAAGCCTGTCTCTAAATTCGGATTTCGTTAGTGTGAAACCGCAACGTTTAAGCGGTAGAGCTACGAGCCAGTTCAAGTCTCATTTTTCCGCAGCCATTTCTATTACATGGCATTGCTCCTTATGAAGGTCTTCCATGAGATCTTTCTTACGCGATAATATTAATGCGTGTGGTTAGTTGGTTGTGCGTTATGCGTTCTTGGGTGAGATGAGCAATTGCTAGATCCTGGTCTTCAAAAGATGCGCATGCTGTTGGCGAAGCGGCGTATCCGGTTTTGTAATCTTTTGGCTCATTGATGTTAAGTCCGCCCTCCCGGATTGATAGCGAATACAATCGCCGTGCGGAATCAGACACCAGAGACTCAAAGAACGACGGTAGGACGTGCATTTGGATGTTGGCTTCCGCATCTGTGAAGTTTTTCGGCGAGTTTGGCACGCTTCTTGTGAGGCATGCGTAAGCGTTTTGAGGGGATGTTTATGCTACCAACTCCGATTTTTTCAACAAACACTTTCAACAAACACTTTCAACAAAAAATACTTTCAACAAACACTTTCAACAAATACTTTCCAGCCGATGTTACCTTAAAGTTTTCATAATCTTTCCCATTGCATATTACAGATCCCAGAACGCAGCTGCCGTCAACGATTGCAACTACCGTCTTTTCAAACAATCGTAGAGCTTTCATCTTTGAAGCCTCTTTTACTATTAATTGACACTTCGGGGCGCTCATGGTGTAGCCAAAATAGCTACCATGTTCAGTGAGTTGTTTGACGAACACATTTAAGTCATGTGCGTGTGCTGGACAAACTTGAGCAAGGTAAAAGTGGCTGCTCCATACACAGCCATAGCAATGGGGTGCCCTTGAGTTGTGCCCTCTAGGGACTGCAGTGTTTTACAAGTGGCATATAAATCGGACGGGGCTGAATAAGAGTTTTGAACAAAACTTAAAACGGAGCAAATTCTCTTGACATTTTCTACTGCCAGGTTACGATTGACGTAGTTGAAGGCGTTTTTTGCTTCTATTAGGAGAACAGTTTCCGTTTAAGGTTTTTCATATTGCAAACGCAGAGACTGAATTGCGTGTTCAATCCCGCGCTATTGGCGTAGGCAAAGTTATGTAATGAAGCGTCGGTCATTTTCTATATGCCTGATGATGCATTTGCCTATGATGCGACGAAGAACTTCTCCTATGCCAATAGTTCGAACACCGGGTTTTTGTAAGGGGACTAGTCTGCATGCTTTGTGCGCTTCAAGAGATTTTTCAGACGATTTTTCAATTGACAGACGGACAGCAATTTTGGCAACAGTTTTCTCTATGTTTGCTGAAGTGAAAAGTGGTCTCCACTTGTTTGCGTCTAGACAAGAAGGTCCGTGAATGCCATGAGTTTTCAAGGTTTTCTTTTTATTTGCCGATGCGCCTATGTTTTCGAAGATTCCGGTGTGGTAAGGGATTGCAGGGAACGTGTTTTTGTCAGCTATGTAATTGATGTTTACTTGAGAAGAATCGAGTGTTTCTCTATGAGCAACTCCTACACTTTTCCCATTAATTGTATCCTTTGGTGATAAAATCCCGGACGATAGTTCACCAGTGATGGCGTACAAAATTCTTCCGGTTAGGAAAGGATTCTTAGTTAGGAATGTGAGACGGGGGGTTGGGGTAGGTGGTACGGGGACAGTGGTGGTGGATGGGGTAGTTGGAGGGAGGATGGATGTAAGTGGTGGAAGCACCTTTCACACTATGAGTATACGTCTCCAAACGTATTCTGTGAATCGCATATTTGCTAATAGTAGTAGTAGTAGTAGTAGTAGTAGTAGTAGTAGTAGTAGTAGTAGTAGTAGTAGTAGTAGTAGTAGTAGTAGTAGTAGTAGTGGTAGTAGTAGTAGTAGTAGTAGTAGTAGTAGTAGTAGTAGTAGTAGTAGTAGTAGTAGTAGTAGTAGTAGCAGTAGTAGTAGTAGTAGTAGTAGTAGTAGTAGTAGCGGTAGTAGTAGTAGTAGTAGTAGTAGTAGTAGTAGTAGTAGTAGTAGTAGTAGTAGTAGTAGTAGTAGTAGTAGTAGTAGTAGTAGTAGTAGTAGTAGTAGTAGTAGTAGTAGTAGTAGTAGTGGGGGACAAAACCCAACCTCTCCTCCCCGCGGCATCCCCTGGGGTAAGTGGTGCAGCAGCTGTCCCTAGGGCAGATGCTTAGTACCACCGAGCTAACGAGGCAAGGGTCCTCTAGTTGGTGGCGCGACTAGTTGTATATCAGCCTGAAAACCCAATGAAATGAGTTCAAACAAAAATGGCCCCGAGTCCCGGGTAAGTGGTGCTAAGAATCTCCCGTGGAATAGAAACCTCAGAATTGGAACCCTCAATGTCAGGACACTGACTCAATCAGGTTCACTAGAAAGCCTGAAAATGGACCTGGAGAAGTACAATTTGGACGTTCTGGGAGTGCAGGAAACAAGACTGGAGGAGCAGGAAATAGATCTTGGCGACCACAAGCTCTTCCTCACTGACTCCTGGCTATCGACTGCAAAAGCGAGACAAGGAGGAGTTGGTATTGCAGTGACGAAATCACTTGCCGGTAGCATAATTGAGCAAGTTGCAGTTAGTGAGCGAGTGGCCTATGTGAAGTTTACAGCTCAGAGACGTGCTAACCTTTTTGTGATTGTGTGCTATGCGTCCACAAATGAAGCTGACGACTTAGCGAAAGACAATTTTTGGAATCAGTTGAGCAGCTTGGTATCCAGTTTCAAACAAAGGGAGAGAGTCTGCCTCGTCGGAGACTTCAATGCGGAACCTGGTCAACAATCTCATGTCAACGTGCCTTGCCGAGGCCCCTTTGGAATGGGCGAGGAGAATGATAACTCGGAAAAATTGTTGTCCTTTTGTGTCTCTCATGACCTGTAGATTGGTGGAACCTGGTTTCGACACCGGTTAGTAAACCGGTATACATTTAACGCACCTGACCAACAGATGCGAAAGAAGATGTTAGATCATATCTTATTCAGTTCGAGGCACAGGAGTTGTTTGCATAACGTTAGGACAAGGAGGGGAAAGATCACTCTCACCGATCACGAAATGGTCATTGCCGAAGTGCGATTCAAAGTAGTGGCACATAAGCCACGCAGTCAACTGAAAGTGTGCTCTGCCAAGTTGCGCGATGAAGTCACGCGTGAAGCTTTCTGCGCAGAAGTGAAACGCTATCTTGATGAGAGCGATATTGTTGAAGGCGTAGAACAATCTTGGGCAAATTTTCGAACGGCTCTTAATGCAGCGGCAACAAAACTACTCATCCCCAAAAATCGTGTGCAAAAACCCTGGATTACAGTTGAAACCCTGCTTTGATTAGGAAACCGGCTGAGTTACAGTTGAGGAAGCATAGTAGCGCGGAGGCGCTGATAATGTTCGCTAACTGCTGCAAAGAAGTACGAAAAGCGTTAAGATCTGACAAAAGACAGTGGCTGAAAGACAAAGGTGAAACAATACAAGATCATTCAGACAGAGGTGACCTGAAAGAAGTGTTTGGGGAGTCAAAACAGTTATGCCGGAAGTGGAGTCCTCATATAAGTAAACTAGTTTCAACCACAGGCGAGCCTCTGAAAACAAAAGAAGAAAGGTTGGAACGTTGGACCGAGCACTTTAAGCATCTTTTAAATCCAACCACGACAAGCGGCAATTCTGTATTGAGCATAGTGGAAGCATCCGAGAGTCTTGAATTAGACCTAGGTCCAATTCGGTTTGATGAAATTCTAAATGCCGTGCGTAAACTGAAAAACGGTAAAGCAAGCGGACCAGACGATATTTCTGCCGAAATGCTTAAGTCGCATATTGGATTCGCTGAATGGCTTTGGGACATTGTCAACAAGTGCTGGACTGATGAAAATCTTCCACAAGACTGGAAGTTAGCAGAAGTTGTCCCGCTATACAAAAACAAAGGAAAAAGATCGGAGTGTGGGAACTATCGCAGAATTTCACTGCTCTCGGTACCTGGAAAAGTTTTTGCGTCAATCATCCTGAATAGATGCAAAGACGCACTTGATCAAGTGCTAAAAGAAGAACAATGCGGATTCCGGAAAAGCAGGGGCTGCACTGACCAATTGTTTGCGTTGAGGCAAATACTAGAGAAATGCATGGCCTTCCAATTGGACTTCAGTTTTTGTTTCATTGACTTCCGCGCTGCTTTCGATTCGGTGGACCGCGAGATGATGTACAAGATAATGAAACATTACGGGCTCCCACAAAAAGTTGTGAATGTCATCCGCAACAGTTACGAAGGCTTCAAGTGCTGCGTCAAGGCAGAGGGCGAGAAGGGCCAGATGTTCGACGTAAAAACTGGTGTTCGCCAGGGTGATGTATGGTCGCCTATTCTCTTTGGCCTTGTGATAAACTATGTGTTGGCTAATTCAGTTCAAGGAGGAATCGACATCGGACGCTGTGTTGCTGATCTTGACTTCGCCGATGATGTTGCCCTATTGGGCGTCTCTGATTCCGAAGTTCAAGCCAATCTACATAGAATTGAATCTTTAGCCGAGGCTGTTGGCCTAATGATCAATGTAGGGAAGACAAAGAATATGGGTGTTAAATGCGAAAAGCCCGGAGCCAGTGTACCCATTGCTCAAAGGAACGTGGAAGTTCTTACAGGAAACCGCAAAGGCCGTTTTGGGACTCTCTTTGAGGCCTGAAACCAATCCCGACTACTCATTGGCAGAGAGATGCTGCTGGGCAAGAAGAAGAATGCGGGCTGGTTCGAGACACTAGCTGGTGAGAAACTGAGACTGAAAAATTCAGCGGAGGCTGAGCTTGTGACAGTTAGCAGCGACGAGAGGTCAGTGGTTGCTGATCTAGTGTCTACGACGAATAACAGATCATCTGCGGTCTCTGATGACGATAGTTGTGTATGTTCAGGTTGTAAACGTCGCTTCGATACTGCAAGAGGCTGCAAAGTGCATGAAGCCAGATTCTGCAAGTCTAAAAATTTGAAGAGGGTTAAAGACAGCGCGTCAAAGTTTGTTGGGCTAGAGAAAAGCCTCACTTGTCAGAAGTGCACTAGGAAATTCGCAACTGTAAAAGGCCGACGAAATCACGAGTCACGATACTGCGGCAGAGAAAAGGCTGGAAGATCTCGCATTTTCTCCTGCAATGTCCACGATCGAGATGGAGTGGAGTTCGAAAATGTAGAAGCTTTCAAGTATCTCGGTTCTTTCGTGAGCTTGCAACATGGTGACCTAAAGGAAATCAGTGCCAAGCTGGCGGAAGGGAGACAGCGATTTGCGAGCTTTCAGAAGCTTTGGAAGAGCAAAAAAATTGGTATTCCCATCAAATGCAAGTTATACAGAGCTCTCGTGTTATCAGTGGTCTTATATAGCTCTGAAACGTGGACCATGAATAAATCAATGCAACAGGAAACTTGAGAGCTTTCACACCAGTTGTCTGCGAAGGATACTATGTTTTTCATATCTGGAGAGGGTGACAAATGAAGAAGTACTGGCTAGATCACGTATGTCGACACTTTCGGCAATGGTCATGATTAAACGGTTGAAACGGTTTGGCCATAACCTGAGGATGAATGTCGATCGTCTAGCGCTCCGAGCCTTCACCTGGGAGCCGACAGAAAATATCGATATGCTAAGCGAGCTGCAGGGGGTCAACGCAAGACGTGGATGGATCAACTTGAAGAAGATTGCTCAAGGAACAACATGAGCTACATCACCTTACAACGGAAAGCGAAAAGAGAGTCTAAATCCCGCTTCAACAGTTTTGTCGAACAGCATTTCCTGGATTAAATAAAGCCAAATAAGCTCAAACTTATATGCATTTTATTAACTTGTTTGTACTTATTGTCCTTGTTCCTTTATTTCTTTATGGAATTTAAGTGTTCAAACAGTAGTAGTAGTAGTAGTAGTAGTAGTAGTAGTAGTAGTAGTAGTAGTAGTAGTAGTAGTAGTAGTAGTAGTAATAGTAGTAGTAGTAGTAGTAGTAGTAGTAATAGTAGTAGTAGTAGTAGTAGTAGTAGTAGTAGTAGTAGTAGTAGTAGTAGTAGTAGTAGTAGTAGTAGTAGTAGTAGTAGTAGTAGTAGTAGTATTAGTAGTAGTAGTAGTAGTAGTAGTAGTAGTAGTAGTAGTAGTAGTAGTGGTAGTAGTAGTAGTAGTAGTAGTAGTAGTAGTAGTAGCAGTAGTAGTAGTAGTAGTAGTAGTAGTAGTAGTAGTAGTAGTAGTAGTAGTAGTAGTAGTAGTAGTAGTAGTAGTAGCAATTGTTTCCGGTAATTAATCCCTAAACAGGCGATGGACTTAGAGAAAATTGAAATCCGCAAATTTTTTTTAAAAAGTCCGGATTTCGCAGCTCTAAAACACTTAATTTTTATTATATTGTGATACCAATCTTCTCCAGGCCGTTCACATGCAGAATTGTTAGCTATCCCTCGGATGAAGAGGTGTTTTGAAAAAAAATGGAGCGGCCAAAGACTTTGACTTTAAGCAAAAAAAATCAATTTGAAAAAAAAATAGGGGATCATCTCGAGTTGAGGGCTCTGGCCTTCAACTCGGGATGATCCCCTATTTTTTTTGACCCCCCGAGAAATCATTTTTTATGTCCGTTATTTTAAACCCATGTTTGTTTCCGGTAATTAATCCCTAAACAGGCGATGGACTTAGAGAAAATTGAAATCCGCAAAAATTTTTTTAAAAACTCCGGATGTCGCAACTCTAAAACACTTAATTTTTTTTATATTGTGATACCAATCTTCTCCAAGCTGTTCACAGTCAGAATTGTTAACTATCCCGTGGCTGAAGAGGTGTTTAAAAAATGGAGCGGCCAAAGATTTTGACTTTAAGCAAAAAAAATCAATTTGAAAAAAAAAAAATAGGGGATCATCTCGAGTTGAGGGCTCTGGCCTTCAACTCGGGATGATCCCCTCCTTTTTGACCCCTCGAGAAATCATTTTTTATGTCCGTTATTTTAAACTCATGTTTGTTTCCGGTAATTAATCCCTAAACAGGCGATGGACTTAGAGAAAATCGAAATCCGAAAATTTTTTTTAAAAACTCCGGATGTCGCAACTCTAAAACACTTAATTTTTATTATATTGTGATACCAATCTTCTCCAAGCTGTTCACAGGCAGAATTGTTAACTATCCCGTGGCTGAAGAGGTGTTTGAAAAATGGAGCGGCCAAAGATTTTGACTTTAAGCAAAAAAAATCAATTTGAAAAAAAAAATAGGGGATCATCTCGAGTTGAGGGCTCTGGCCTTCAACTCGGGATGATCCCCTCTTTTTTGACCCCTCGAGAAATCCTATTTTATGTCCGTTATTTTAAGCCCATGTTTGTTTCCGGTAATTAATCCCTAAACAGGCGATGGACTTAGAGAAAATTGAAATCTGCAAAAAATTTTTTAAAAAGTCCGGATGTTGCAACTCTAAAACACTTAATTTTTATTATATTGTGATACCAATCTTCTCCAAGCCGTTCACATGCAGAATTGTTAGCTATCCCTCGGATGAAGAGGTGTTTTGAAAAAAATGGAGCGGCCAAAGTCTTTGACTTTAAGCAAAAAAAATCAATTTGAAAAAAAAAAATAGGGGGTCATCTCGAGTTGAGGGCTCTGGCCTTCAACTCGGTATGATCCCCTATTTTTTTGACCCCCCGAGAAATCATATTTTATGTCCGTTATTTTAAGCCCATGTTTGTTTCCGGTAATTAATCCCTAAACAGGCGATGGACTTAGAGAAAATTGAAATCCGCAAAAATTTTTTTAAAAACTCCGGATGTCGCAACTCTAAATTTTTATTATATTGTGATACCAATCTTCTCCAAGCTGTTCACAGGCAGAATTGTTAACTATCCCGTGGCTGAAGAGGTGTTTAAAAAAATAAAGCGGCCAAAGACTTTGACTTTAAGCAAAAAAAATCAATTTGAAAAAAAAATAGGGGATCATCTCGAGTTGAGGGCTCTGGCCTTCAACTCGGGATGATCCCCTCTTTTTAGACCCCTCGAGAAATCCTATTTTATGTCCGTTATTTTAAGCCCATGTTTGTTTCTGGTAATTAATCCCTAAACAGGCGATGGACTTAGAGAAAATTGAAATCTGCAAAAATTTTTTTAAAAAGTCCGGATTTCGCAGCTCTAAAACACTTAATTTTTATTATATTGTGATACCAATCTTCTCCAAGCCGTTCACATGCAGAATTGTTAGCTATCCCTCGGATGAAGAGGTGTTTTGAAAAAAATGGAGCGGCCAAAGTCTTTGACTTTAAGCAAAAAAAATCAATTTGAAAAAAAAAAAATAGGGGTCATCTCGAGTTGAAGGCTCTGGCCTTCAACTCGGGATGATCCCCTATTTTTTTTGACCCCCCGAGAAATCATGTTTTATGTCCGCTATTTTATGCCCATGTTTGTTTCCGGTAATTAAACCCTAAACAGGCGATGGACTTAGAGAAAATTGAAATCCGCAAAAATTTTTCTAAAAAAAACTCCGGATGTCGCAACTCTAAAACACTTAATTTTTATTATATTGTGATACCAATCTTCTCCAAGCCGTTAACAGGCAGAATTGTTAACTATCCCGTGGCTGAAGAGGTGTTTAAAAAAATGGAGCGGCCAAAGACTTTGACTTTAAGCAAAAAAAATCAATTTGAAAAAAAAAAATAGGGGATCATCTCGAGTTGAGGGCTCTGGCCTTCAACTCGGGATGATCCCCTCTTTTTTGACCCCTCGAGAAATCCTATTTTATGTCCGTTGTTTTAAGCCTATGTTTGTTTCCGGTAATTAATCCCTAAACAGGGGATGGACTTAGAGAAAATTGAAATCCGCAAAAATTTTTTTAAAAAGTCCGGATTTCGCAGCTCTAAAACACTTAATTTTTATTATATTGTGATACCAATCTTCTCCAAGCCGTTCACATGCAGAATTGTTAGCTATCCCTCGGATGAAGAGGTGTTTTGAAAGAAATGGAGCGGCCAAAGACTTTGACTTTAAGCAAAAAAATCAATTTGAAAAAAAAAATAGGGGGTCATCTCGAGTTGAGGGCTCTGGCCTTCAACTCGGGATGATCCCCTATTTTTTTGACCCCCCGAGAAATTCCACTTTATGTCCGATATTTTAAGCCCATGTTTGTTTCCGGTAATTAATTCCAAAACAGGCGATGGACTTAGAGAAAATTGAAATCCGCAAAAAATTTTTCAAAAACTCCGGATTTCGCAACTCTAAAACACTTAATTTTTATTATATTGTGATATCAATCTTCTCCAAGCCGTTCACAGGAAGATTTGTTAACTATCGCAAGGATGAAGAGGTGTTTTGAAAAAAAATGGAGCGGCCAAAGACTTTGACTTTAAGCAAAAAAAATCAATTTGAAAAAAAAATAGGTGATCATCTCGAGTTGAGGGCTCTGGCCTTCAACTCGGGATGATCCCCTATTTTTTTGACCCCCCGAGAAATTCCACTTTATGTCCGATATTTTAAGCCCATGTTTGTTTCCGGTAATTAATCCCTAAACAGGCGATGGACTTAGAGAAAATTGAAATCCGCAAAAATTTTTCTAAAAACTCCGGATGTCGCAACTCTAAAACACTTAATTTTTATTATATTGTGATACCAATCTTCTCCAAGCCGTTCACAGGCAGAATTGTTAACTATCCCGTGGCTGAAGAGGTGTTTAAAAAAAATGGAGCGGCCAAAGACTTTGACTTTAAGCAAAAAAAAATCAATTTGAAAAAAAAATAGGGGATCATCTCGAGTTGAGGGCTCTGGCCTTCAACTCGGGATGATCCCCTCTTTTTTGACCCCTCGAGAAATCCTATTTTATGTCCGTTATTTTAAGCCTATGTTTGTTTCCGGTAATTAATCCCTAAACAGGCGATGGACTTAGAGAAAATTGAAATCCGCAAAATTTTTTTTAAAAAGTCCGGATTTCGCAGCTCTAAAACACTTAATTTTTATTATATTGTGATACCAATCTTCTCCAAGCCGTTCACATGCAGAATTGTTAGCTATCCCTCGGATGAAGAGGTGTTTTGAAAAAAATGGAGCGGCCAAAGACTTTGACTTTAAGCAAAAAAATCAATTTGAAAAAAAAAATAGGGGGTCATCTCGAGTTGAGGGCTCTGGCCTTCAACTCGGGATGATCCCCTATTTTTTTGACCCCCCGAGAAATTCCACTTTATGTCCGATATTTTAAGCCCATGTTTGTTTCCGGTAATTAATTCCAAAACAGGCGATGGACTTAGAGAAAATTGAAATCCGCAAAAAATTTTTCAAAAACTCCGGATTTCGCAACTCTAAAACACTTAATTTTTATTATATTGTGATACCAATCTTCTCCAAGCCGTTCACAGGAAGATTTGTTAACTATCCCGTGGCTGAAGAGGTGTTTAAAAAAATGGAGCGGCCAAAGACTTTGACTTTAAGCAAAAAAAATCAATTTGAAAAAAAAATAGGGGATCATCTCGAGTTGAGGGCTCTGGCCTTCATCTCGGGAAGATCCCCTATTCTTTTGACCCCCCGAGAAATTCCATTTTTTGTCCGTTATTTTGAGCCCATGTTTGTTTCCGGTAATTAATCCCAAAACAGGCGATGAACTTAGAGAAAATTGAAATCCGCAAAAAATTTTTTCAAAAACTCTGGATTTTGCAACTCTAAATCACTTAATTTTTATTATATTGTGATACCAATCTTCTCCAAGCCGTTCACAGGCAGAATTTTTAACTATCCAGTTGATGAAGAGGTGCTTTGCAAAAAATGGAGCAGCCAAAGACTTTCACTTTAAGAAAAAAAATCATTTTGAAAAAAAAAATATGGGATCATCTCGAGTTGAGGGCTCTGGCCTTCAACTCGGGATGATCCCCTTTTTTTGACCCCCCGAGAAATCCCAGACTATGTCCGTTATTTTAAGCCCATGTTTGTTTCCGGTAATTCACCCCTAAACAGGTGATGGACTTAGAGAAAATTGAAAACCGCAAAATTTTTTTTAAAATCTCCGGATTTCGCAACTCTAAAACACTTAATTTTTATAATAATGTGATACACATCTTCTCCAAGAGGTTTACAGGCAGATTTTCCAACTATCCCGTGGATGATGAGGTGTTTTGAAAAAAATGGAAGGGCCAAAGGCTTTGACTTAAAGCAAAAAAGATCAATTTGAAAAAAAAATAGGGGATCGTCTCGATTTGAAGGCTCTGGCCCCGTAAAACTCGTTTTTTCTTACCCCTGTAGCAAACAAAACGTATATCCGTTATTTTAGGCCACTTTTTTCCCTGTAATTGATCCCTAATCAGGCAATGGACTTCGAAAAAAATTGAAAGCACTCAAAAGCATTCTACTCAGACCAAAATTTTGGGCTAATTTTTAATGTCTTTAAATAATTTAGGCTGGATTTTTCCGTACGAATATCCATGAGGAGTTTGAGGAATTGGTATGACAATTATTTTTATGTTTATTAGAAAAACCTGGCGACCAGACCAATAGGGCCACTTTGGCATTTTTTTCCCAAATTCTAAATTTTTGGTTTTTCAAAGTTTTCCCCTTGTATTATTAAGATATGTGAAGTATCATCAACGTAATTATTTTTTTCTCCATAAAACTGAATTGTAACAATAAACAGTATTTCAGAAATGACATCAGAAACCGTTCTCAAATTCGTTTTTCTGTACCTTGAACTCTTATTTTTTTGTTTCAGATTTTTTTGCTTCCTTTTTTTTCGAAGTTATTATTCTTTCTGATTCAGAAAAAAAAACTGGAGGAAAACAACTATATCGCAAAGGTACTGAAAAACTTTCTTGCATGAAATTGATCATTTTTGTTTATGTTGTTCTCTTTGAATGCATCTCATCTTTTTCAGTTTGACTTCAACAAACTGCGATGTACCCAAATTCAAGTTTTTCACAAAAAATCAAAATCAACTGAAAACAACAACAAAACGGTTTTTCCAGTGAAAAGTTGTGTTTAAAAAATTGTTTTCGGTAAGCTTTGTGACCCAACAAGCAAACTGAAAACATTAGAAAGAAAAAAAAGTTGCAAAAACGACCTATCAACTTTAATAATTTTCTGCTGCTTGACAAGAGTTTGACATAAATTTCAGAACTCTATTTTTAGAATTGGGAGCTGAAAATATCGAGATCGCTGACTCTTAACATGTTTATTTCAAAACATTTTGAAGCACAATCCTCAGTAGCATAAATTTTGAATGGCCTTATTTTTGCTGAGTCTCGTCGGAAATTGCTTCTGGTGTTCGAAATAGTTTTTCATTTTTTCTTATGCTATTTGAATCGAAAAATCGGCCCTTTTAAACCCGGATAGCATTCTGAAATTGAGGTTCCATAAATATTTTGCTGAGCTCATTAAAATTAACCGTCTTCCAGATCGCATCCGGCCAAAAATTATAAAAAATTTGTACCCAAATTCAAGTCGAGAATTTTAAAAACCTTTTTTTCTCGGTTTTTAATAGATATTAGAATCCAGCAAAATGTTACCTGTCTTGTATGACTATTTTTAGTCGACATGCGAAATTTCAGACTCCAGGACTCATTTTTGAGTTTTTGCCTCATTCCACTTTTCTTGCAGTTCAGTGGTCACTCGTTTGGGTCACTTTCATTTTATGACCAAAAAATTAGGTCGTTTCCAGGCACTAAACGCAACTGTACTATAAGACCAAAAATGCCAGAACTTAGTCATACAGCACCGAAATTGAAAGAAAAAATCAAAAATATTAATTTTTGATGAAGAAACAGAGTTTTCAATTTCCCTTACTGTTTGGCCGCGGATGTAACCCTACTCCGCTCGGTCAATAAAACAACAAATAAGAGAGCTAGAATGATTAAAAAATTGTTCCGGAAAGCTCTCAAGCGTGACTATCAATCTACGATAAGAAAAAGTAACTTTTATAAGTAAAATTGAGAGAAAAGTGCAGTTTTTTTCATAAATTAATTAATTTCTTAAAACCTAATAAAAACCAAAGAAATGCTTTTTAAATAGGGCCATTTTCAGTTTTGGCTAGATTAACATCTTGGCTAACGAAAACAAGCTTCATCTGAGCTCTGGGAACAGAAATGAGAAATCTCCGAGCAAAACCATAATCCGCGGATTGCTTACCCCATATTCAAGTCGGCCGTATTAGTAGTAGTAGTAGTAGTAGTAGTAGTAGTAGTAGTAGTAGTAGTAGTAGTAGTAGTAGTAGTAGTAGTAGTAGTA
Organism: Convolutriloba macropyga; assembly: GCF_964194025.1. Classification (NCBI taxonomy): domain Eukaryota; kingdom Metazoa; phylum Xenacoelomorpha; order Acoela; family Convolutidae; genus Convolutriloba; species Convolutriloba macropyga. The sequence continues at coordinate 19,688,441 of NC_134472.1, forward strand.
GTAGTAGTAGTAGTAGTAGTAGTAGTAGTAGTAGTAGTAGTAGTAGTAGTAGTAGTAGTAGTAGTAGTAGTAGTAGTAGTAGTAGTAGTAGTAGTAGTAGTAGTAGTAGTAGTAGTAGTAGTAGTAGTAGTAGTAGTAGTAGTAGTAGTAGTAGTAGTAGTAGTAGTAGTAGTAGTAGTAGTAGTAGTAGTAGTAGTAGTACATGCTTCGGGCTATTGTCCTGGGTTGTCAAACCCAGTGTTTATCAGTCTATTTCAACTTATCTTTTCCAGTTCTTACATGTTCCATATTTGCACATTATTCGCCAGATGCACTTGTTCAGTTGATCAAAACTTTTTGAGACGTATTCCCAGTAGATGTTGGTAATTGTTTGCTTGTTGAGTACTTCGCCGTAGTTTCTGTATACGCGGAAGACAATGTTGTAAAGGTGCTTTGTTCGATGGAAGAAGTGTTCATCGGCTTTTGCAACTCTATTTTTCTTTATTTCAAATTCAGCTCTGCTATTTTGACTAGTATTTGATTCGTTTTTTCTCTTCATGATCTCAATATCAACATCGTATTCATTCCGATCTAACGATATCAAAAACAGCAAGTCGTTCATCTCAGCATACATACTAAGTGGTAGAAGATTGAGCTTTAGTAGTCGTTTCTTGTGTCCTGATACTTGTCAATTGACAATCCACTTTGTCGCTTTTATCTGAAGTGATGCGAAAATTGATAGGTTTGTCTTGCTGGCATACCACGCTTTAGAGCAGTACGTAAGAACTGGGACAACATATCGTGCTTAGGCGTGCAGTTTTTTTGAGATGCTGCTTTTGTTTGATATGTTACGTTTTATCTGGAAAAACGCACCAATTGCTTTTTGGATCCGTATTTCACAATTTTCTGTCCAGTTGAGATTTGAGGAGATGAGGGGCCCTAGGTCTCAAAGCAATAGTGAGCTGAAAGGCTCTAAAAGAACTTTATGCCTACCTGTTTATCCTGTTTTAAAGGACGAAAAGTCAAATGGGTCAAACAAAAAAATGGTCAAGAAAAAAATCGCGCAAAAACGACCACATCCGCAATTAATAAGCTCTTAAAAATTGCGCAATTAATAATTTCTTAAGAACATCTTGAACCAAACAAAAAATGTTTGTATAAGTTATATGATCACAGCCAATAAAGAGCCATTAAGCAAATGACAGCAACGAAATGGCCTCACAACAATAGGCATGTCATAATAGTCTGCGAAACTTGTCTAAGGTCATGGACAAGCGCTCCTGCTTATCGAACACATATGTCAATATCATGTTGGATTGAGCATATTTCAACGCCTAAGCCTTGCATAAAAAGACAGTTTCTACGACCACACAATTAATACTTTCCAAAAAATTGTTAATTTGGATTTCTTGGGATGAAACTCTAATCCATCATCGCATGCCAACAGAGATGAAGAATCAAAGTAATTTTGAACTTTGCAAGACGTCTTTTAGCCGTCACAATATACAAAAATCACAAAACACAATTGAGTTCCGTAGGTCATTGACAAATCTGAAGATTTTTAACTGACCTAGGACTCTTCCCTGAGAATCACCAAAGGTTGAAATTTTCGAAAATTTTGTATAATGAACTTCTTACGAACTGCTATATTTCAATGAAGTAAAAACATAGCCCGCTAAAAGTGCTGGAAACAACTGTGTGGCAAATTAATGATAGAGGAAGATGATGGGTACTGAGTAGAAGGCCACATGCACAAAAAAATTAGGCAAAAGGCGGACAACGCAGCAATTACTTATATCCTTTACCTTTTCAAGTTAAACCAAATGCTGCGTAAATGTGCTTTTTTCTTCATAAAACTGGGCTGCACCATCTTATATTGCTTTTTTCCTTCAAAAATACAAAATAAGAAACCAGTGTCAAATATTCAGTACAATTCAGGTACCGTAATATTGTGACGATACTCTTTAATGTCAATGCTTCTGTGGTGAATTATGCCAGCTTGTAAAACCTAGGACCAAAGGAACATTCTTGACTATCAACAAAAGGATCAGAAAACAGAAGAAAAACAAGTTGCAAGCAATTTATGAGAAAATCCATTACGTTTCTGTTGAACGCATAGAGCAATGGTCAGAGCACTTTCTTATAAATCTAGCTGTTTCATTTAAAAAAAGTAAGCTCACTGAAAAAAGTTGCGCAATGGTCGTATTTATAAGCTAATTTTCTTCAAGAACGAAAAATTACCCAATAGGCTATCTTTAGCAGAGACTGTACTCGCAGTTTGAGCTCGGATTTTCATATCTACTTGATAGGCTGAGTTGCTTCCAACGAAAGCTCAAAAAGTGAAAACACTGATTACAGACGGAAAAAAGTATACCTAATTTGAATCAGCTCATGTGTAAAGCCGTTTTGTCCCTGATTTGCGCAGCGCATTCACTTGTTAGTGATTCGTTCCTGTTGGGACATAATGTGTCAGAAAAAAATGATAAATTACCTTTTCCTTCTTTATATATTTCCTTCTTTATATTCAATGATTTTGTATTAGAGCAAAAATTAAGACTTGACCAGAATTCAGAGAATGAAAACAGGTTCTCAGCGCAATTAGTTATAAAGTAGTCTGAGCGGTGTAAGTCAGTAATTAAAACTGAAAGAATCCTGCAAAGGGGCGTATAAGTGTCTCAAGTCAGAAAATTTTTTAGCAAATAGGTTCACATCTCTGAAAAGGTCAATATAGATTTCAAAGATGAGTGGCCCAACGTTGGAGAATATGAGATTGCACATATTGCCAAGACGGCATATTCTGATTTGATTGAAACAGTACTCTTCAACTAAACTGAGCAAATCTTTTGTTGTTGTTATTATGGATTTTCAGGTTGTCTTGAGGGGTTGTTTCCCTAGTGTTAGATTAGAATCTTGACCACAGATCTGGGCACTGGTGGCAATCACATGCCAGCTTGCCGAGAACCTACATTTCGCTCTGAGAAATTGATATGACGCTTTTTCATAAGCTTTAAATTTCGAGTTTTTGGACCAATCGGATGCAAAGATCCACTTGATTTCTGGTAATATTGACAATCCGGCTCATTCGGTAGAAGGACTCATGTCAGGTTCCTTCGGTTCTGACCTTTTTGAGGTTAAAGAATAGATTTTTTCTCTTTTCTGCGTCACGCAGATTTGGAATGGGGCACGAGCAGAACTTCTGCTCCACTGAACTGGAAAAGAAAAGTAAGCTGTTCAATTGCACATACATAGAGAGGGGCAGTAAATCCACTCGTAACAGAAGTTCTTCTTAGCTAAATTTGAACTTGTTTGTTATACACATCAATAATTTCTTTCGAAACTCCTCTAGCTTCTGCAAGTTTAATCGAGACACGTGGATGAACTGGAATCCATACGTCAAGAAGGGCAGTAGCAACGATTTGCAGAGACACATATTGAATTTCTCGTACACTTTCTTCAAGCAAATTCTTCTCAAACAAAATTTACCTTGTAGGTCTTTCTATATCGACTTTCCAAATGCTCAGGCCATGTTAGCGAAGTATTGACAAATACACCGAGATCGGTTAGCGAATTTGATGACTCTAGAGGGCCTCAGGGTCTAGGTTTCTATTACCTATATTTGAATACAAATGTCCAATTGAATCGCGGAACTTACAATCATCCTTAGTGAGCAGCTCGTAAAAGCTGATTTTGCTCGTAAAAGCATTATTCTTCGCATCAAGCTGAATAAAAACGCTTTGAAACATTCAGTTAAAGAAGCGCTGCCATTGTGATAATTTATCAATACGAGACAATGTTTGTTACCAAATAGAAAATAAGTAGAAAAAATAGAAATTGAGTAGAATGCTGATGGTGGCTCCACAAGCACAAAATGACGAGACTCAAAAACAAAAGACAAAGCATTGTTTAGGTCGCTGTTGCAGGCAGTTGGGACAATTCCACGTTCAGCGAGGGAGTGCTCACTACCTGATACTGCATCATCATTGCCACCCAAGAAAATATTATGGTTGATATTATTACATTACCACTTATTGCTCAGAAAAAAGTAGTGACGAAAATTCGTTGAAAAAATAGAATCTTACAACAAAGCTAAAACCCGATTAACATTGCAGCGTTTTGAAGCAAACTTAATTTCTTGAAATACATTTCTTTTTTAACATTATTCTACACGCTAAATGCGACCATTCTCTTTTTTTCCACATCCACATCTATTTGCACCAAAGGAAAATCCGGCTATAGTTCTTTCTTTTTCAAGAAAACCAATCGATCAAAAGATTTTCACATAAACAGACAAATTGTGGGTTTGTGAATGTTGGTTGCATTGCACTTTAACTACTGGAAGATGATGGGTACTGAGTAAAAGGCTACATACACAAAAATTATAGGCAATAAGCGGGCAACGCTGCAATAACGTTTATCTTATATCTTTTCAAGATAAACCAATTGCTGCGTAAATGTGCATAAAACCGGGCTGCCCCATCTTATATTGCATTGTAATTAAAAAGATACAAAATCAGAAAACAGTGTCGAGTATTCAGTTTAATTCAGGCACCGTAATAATGTGACAATACTCCTAAATGTCAATGCTTCTGGGGTGAAATTTGCAAGCTTGTAAAACCTAGGACAAAATGAAAATTCTTGACTATCAACAAAATGATCAGAAACCAGGAGAAAAACTAGTTGCAAGCAATTTATGAGAAAAACTATTACGTTTCATTTGAACGCATAGAACAATGGTCAGAGCAATTGCTTATAAATCTAGCTGTTTCGTTTAAAAAAAGTAAGCTCACTGAAAAAAGTTGCGCAATGATCGTATATACAAGCAAGTTTTCTGCAAGAACAAAAAATTACCCAATAGCCTATCTTTAGCAGAGACTGTCCTCGGAATTTGAGCTCGGGCTTTCATATCTACTTGATAAGCTGAGTTGCTTCCAACGGAAGCTCAAAAAAGAAAAGACTGATTACAGACAGAAAAAAGTATACCTAATTTGAATCAGCTCAAGTGTCAAGCCGTTTTGTCCCTGATTTGCACTTTCACTTTGTGATTTCCCTAACCTTAGAGATACAAATGTAAGTCACGAATCCGCTTAAAAATTGTTGAGTGGGATTTGAGGTGCGAATCCAAGCTGTTACTAATTTGTGGGATTACCACTTTTAGTTTTGCTTAGCAATTGAGCTACGATTGCAGCCGTATTTTATCTGACGTGGAAATTCTCCTCGAATCCAATAGGATTCTTTTTATTGGAAAACAGTTATATTAAGAGCAACTGAATTAAGCGATGAATTTTATGAGAATGAAAACACAATCAAAAGTGGGAGGAATGAACAACTGAAAACTGGACTTATTAGTCGGCGGCAATTTTTAAGATAGGTGAACGATGAGTTTTGGTTGGGCAAGGGCAAAACTAAACTGATATTGTACTAAATGAAATAATATGAACTTATTAAGGTACAACCGTACCAAATTGATACTTAATTTTATGGATAGATTTATTCAAAATTTTTGAGTCCAAAGCCGGTTTAACTGTTTTATCTCTTTTTACTGTGATAACTATAGGTGAAATGAAGTTTTTATCTGAACAACTGTTTATTTTTATGATGTGTTCTTGGTCAAGTAATTTTTTAAGTTCTGCATCAACTATTGGTTGTAAATTAATTGGGACTCGCCGTCCTTTTTGATGTGTAGGTGTAAACTATTTGCGAAATGTGGATTTGACTGAGTGTTTCAAAGATTTACCGATTCTTGTGATGAAACCCGGAAAATCAAATGCAATCTGTTTCCTGATTAAACATTGGTGTTGATCAAATTTGCGACTTGTTTCAACTGTGTGAGAGAAAAGCCTAGCTTTGAGAAGAGATCTAGTCCAATGATGGGTCTAAGGCCATCTTCCACTACTGTTACATCAACGCCCGTGGCTATCCAATCATTACATTGGATTGATGTATTAATCACACCAACGATCTCGATTATATATTTAGAGAAAGTTTTCAGGTCATTTATCTCTGGTGACTGTACCCAATAACTTTCTTTGCACTCTGACACCACCGTTTTTGCGAGACTTTTATTAATAATTGTGCACACGCTTCCCGAATCCACCAATGCTTTTGTCTTTGTATTTCCGACACAAATGTCACCGGATCCACCTCTCGAGTGTCGCTTTTAATTGAAATCGTCGCCACACAATTATCATTATAGTCGTCATAATCCGAGTCATAGTTTGCGTCGTAGATGCTCTGCTGCTGAGGTAGTCTATCCCTATTATGGTCTCGTTCGGCCGCTGTTTCTGAGGTGCCCACTGTGGCCGCCTCAGAAACAGAATCATCTACATTATTTACTCTGGGTTTCGGTTTATATGGGTGTTTAGGTTTTCGATAACTTTTGCGAAGTGGTTAGCAATACCATAATTTTTAGAATTCTTTCCACGGGCAGGACAATTTGGTCTGTGTGAGGCTGACCATCCATAGCCACAGTTTGAACAAATTGTAGGCTTGACGAATTGGTTAGTCGATGGACGTGATCTATTCCAGGATCATTGTACATTATTCACTGTCGTACTTGTAATTTCGTTTGTGGTCGTCTGAGCTGAGATCCCAGATATTTCTTGCTGATTTTGTATTCCCATTTCAATGTTCATGGCAATTTCAAGTGCGTTTTTTGCTATTCTTGTCTCCTTTAGCAATTCCTTTTGGATTTCACCATCTTGCATGTTTGCTATGAAGACATCACGAATGATTGATTCCTCGTGGCTTCCTAAATCGCAATTCAAGGATAGTTCCCGAAGGCATAAGTAGAACTTTTCTACAGGTTCTCCCTTCAGTTGCTTCCTGGTGAGAAAGGTATACCGATCAAAGGTGATGTTTCGTTGCTTAGTAAACACCCTATCTAGATTTTCCCAAAGATCCTTTGTTGTTACCCGATCAATCTGGATATTCGGCTTTGGGAACCAAATTTTCGTCTACCCTCCATCCCCAGGCTGAGATACGCTAGGGAGACTGCTTTGTTATCACAATACTTCCAGGGTTTTTCACCGCACAATATACCTACGAGTTCTGTTTTCTGACAACGATTTAGCCACGCGTTCTTCAATTGCTGGTTTCGGATTCTTCCATCTTTTTCCCTCTGAGATGTGCTGTTTTCAACATTATCCTCGTATATAGGTTCAGAAGATAGGATGACCTTGTCTGGGGGATCTTTGAGTAGAATGCTGATCGAAATGCTTTCTTTTGCCATGATAGCCAACTTCAACATTATCTGCCAGCGGTCCCATCTCAAGGGTGATTCTAGTGTTGGTTTCTCCCAAAAGGGTTCGATTCAAAGGAGTGCTCGTTCTTTGGTTACTGACTGCACCATGTGATATCGCTGACCGTAGAGATACTTATGTGAGTCATGAAGCCGCTTAGAAATTGTAGAGTGGGATTCAAGGTGCGAATCCAAGCTGTTACTAATTTGTGGGATTACCACTTTTAGTTTTGCTTAGCAATTGAGCTACGATTGCAGCCGTATTTTATCTGACGTGGAAATTCTCCTCGAATCCAATAAGATTCTTTTTATTGGAAAACAGAGTATATTAAGAGCAACTGAATTAAGCGATGAATTTTATGAGAATGAAAACACAATCAAAAGTGGGAGGAATGAACAACTGAAAACTGGACTTATTAGTCGGCGGCAAATTTTAAGATAGGTGAACGATGAGTTTTGGTTGGGCAAGGGCAAAACTAAACTGATATTGTACTAAATGAAATAATATGAACTTATTAAGGTACAACCGTACCAGATTGATACTTAATTTTATGGATAGATTTATTCAAAATTTTTGAGTCCAAAGCCGGTTTAACTGTTTTATCTCTTTTTACTGTGATAACTATAGGTGAAATGAAGTTTTTATCTGAACAACTGTTTATTTTTATGATGTGTTTTTCGTCAAGTAATTTTTTAAGTTCTGCATCAACTATTGGTTGTAAATTAATTGTGACTCGCCGTCCTTTTTGCTGTGTAGGTGTAAACTGTTTGCGAAATGTGGATTTGACTGAGTGTTTCAAAGATTTACCGATTCTTGTGATGAGACCTGGAAATTCAAATGCAATCTGTTTCCTGATTAAACATTGGTTTTGATCATTATTTGCGACTTGTTTCATCTGTGTGAGAGAAAAACCTAGCTTTGAGAAGAGATCTAGTCCAATGATGTGTCTATGACCATCTTCCACTACTGTTACGTCAACGCCCGTGGCTATCCAATCATTACATTTATCATTACCTATATTTGAATACAAGATGTCTAATCGAATCTCGGAACATAAAATCATCCACAGTTAGCAGCTTGTAGAAGCTGATTTTTCTCGTAAAAGCATTTTTCTTTGCATCGAGCTGATTAGAAACGCTTTGAAACATTCGGTTAAAATACGCATGCCATGGGGATAATTTATCATTACGAGACATTGTTTGTTACAGTATAGAAAACAAGTAGAGAGTATAGAAATTGAGTAGATTGCTGATGATGGTTCCACAAGCACAAGAGGATGAGACACACAGAGAGAATTTTCGGTCGCTGGTGCAGGCAATTGGAACAATTCCACGTTCAGTGAGGGAGTGCTCACTACTTGATACTGCATCATCTTTGCCGCACAAGAAAATATCATGGTTGATAATATTACAAAACCATTTATCGGTCTGAAAAAAATAGTGGCGAAAATACGTTGAAGACTTAGAACCTTATATCATAACTAAAGTCCGATTAACATTGCATCGTCATGAAGCTAACTTAATGTCTTTAAACGCAATTCTTTTTTTAACACAATGCACCTCCAAATCTAATTGCACTAAAGGGAAAATCCGACTGTCGATCTTTTTTTCAAGTTAATCAATCGATGAAAAAGTTTTCACATAAATAGACAAAATGTGGGTTTGTGAATGTTGGGTTCTTTGTACTTGAACTAATATTTTAACGTCACCAATCCCGTTGTCAATCGCTTTTATTTTGCAGTGGTTTTTGACTTCTGATACAGATGGCTTCAATTGTCGTAAGTTTTTCAAACCCATGACATGCCTTGAGTGTAAGTTTTTACTCTTTACCACAACATCCAACGAGATGTATTCCTAATGGAGAAGCTATCTTCAGATGTTCAAAACAAGCCGAAAAAAATCTTTTGAACAAGTGGAATTCACCAAGCTGGCTGGGGTAAAGAACCGACTTCTGAAGACGTGGAGATTCCTTAACTCAAATTTTTCCTAAAGTAACATCTGCATATGGCAACAAGCCTGAGCTGGCAACAAGCGCGGAAACAAGTGGTCTTTGTTTTAGAAGACAAACTTGGAACAGCACCCAGCAACCGAAGTTGCGAATTCACTACAACAACAACAACAACAACAATGTTCTAGTGGCAATTCCATTGATAACATGTCGGCTAGTTTGGCCAATATATATGTAATTGTATTCCTTGCATTTAAGTTATATGCCGCATGCGATTTCAAATTTTTTGTTAGGATGATTTCAGGTTGGGCAAGCGAGTTCCTATTTTTCTCGTTGTAAAAACAATTTGAAAATCAGAAAGTTTTTTCAACCTACTCTTAAATTTGAGTGCTCTTTCCTTTGTATTCGACAAAAAAAAACCTCGGCTCATGCTCATGTCGTTGAGATTTTCTTTCTTAGGAGGTTTTGCATGAACGTTTTTTTACGTTTTTTTGTCCAATGTTCTTATTCAAATCACAATAAATCATCACTTCAAGGGACTCTGCTTTTTCGTCCAAATCCTATGATTTTTGTTAAGAGATTTCTCAATCAATGGTTGCATCGCATGCGAGTCCTGTGTATGGTTTTTGAATCTTGTTTATCTTATGTTGTAACGGTACGATGCTACGGAAATTAAAATTTAATATATGCTGGTATAAATACATTTTCGATACCAACGAGTGCTAATTTTCCTGTCCTCACTTATGTTCATAATCAGCTCTAGAAAGGCCCAACTTCCATTCTCGTCGGGTGTCTCTTGAATGGATGGAAAGCTTTGTGAATTTGTATGAATTTGTATACTCAAGGTGCGCCATCGGTACAGACCAACGTACATTAAAAATGATTCCAATTTTTTTAAAAACAAATCGTTGTAATTTTTCATTAACCCTAAAAAACTATACATACTCTTTTGAGAACATGTGATGAAGAAGTCAACGAACCATTATCAATTAGACATATCCTGATTAGAAACGGGACTGTTGGCACGAAGATCAGTCCATATTTCATTAAGCAGTCATTTTATACGGTGTCTGGAAAATGTCCTCACCAACATAAGTTGAAGACTTTTGATCATGAATTTTTAATTAAAATTGTAGCTTTCAAATATGCAGCCGAGATAGCGCAATTGTTTTTTTATCTCCTGAAATTTTAATTGAAATCAAATTTTAACCCTAATTGCATTCTGATATTGATTGTATATTACATGGTTATGTTTAATTTAATACAAAAAGCGTCACTTAAAAAAATTGGAACAGTAAAAAAAAAAATCAGGTGGTACGAAATGGGGTTCCATTGCCCATTTGTTGATTCATTGTAAATTTTGTTTCACCCACAAATGTACCCCTTAGCTTTGCGGGGACACAAAACACTGATGCGAACTTCTAGAAATCCTTTGAACTTTTTCATGCAATCAAATTTTGCGTTCAGTTTTTGTTGACCCGTTGACTGCCAGCAGATTTTTGCGCCTAAATCTTGCGTTGAAAAAAATTTCTACCGACCCAACATCAAATTTTCCGAAATAGATGTTTGACATCTTTGGATGAATTTCTAATTCATCAGCTCAAGCCTTCAGAGATGAAGAAACAGAATCAATTTGTTTTTCTTAAGATGTCGAAAGAACTTTTAGGTCATTACACTAAAGATTATAGCAAAAACTCACAACAAAATTGAGTCCAGTAGGACATTGAGAAAAATTTGTCATAAAAAATAAAGATGTCTTGTCTATTTCGTCCCCTGAAATCGCAATGAATTGGTTGTTAGAGAGTTTGACCAGTGGCCGTTGAATGAAAACAAGTTCCGATAACTATTATTTGTAAAGAAATTAGAAAGTAGTTTGAGCTTGAATAACTATAAGAGTTCCAAACAAGTCCTGCAAAAGCAATTATAAGACGCCGCTTTCCAAAAATTTATTTGCAGAAAGAGTTAAAATGACTGCGAAAAAATTGATTTTGTTATTACCAGAAAATTCATCAGAACTGATTTTAATTTTGGGTAGCCACCGTTGAAGAACAAGAAATTGAAAATACCGCAGACAAGTTGCAGAACTATGACCAGACTTTCCAGACTGATATCCAGACAGTCTCAGGCCTCATGATCAGACTTATCAGACTTATTCGCAAACAAGTTTCAGAACTATGACCAGACTTTCCAGACTGATGTCCAGACAGTCTCCGGACTCATGATCAGACTTATCAGACTTATTCGCAGACAAGTTGATGAACTATGGCCAGAATTGCCATACTTATGTCCAGACGAATTCCAGACTCATGATCAGACCTAGCAGGCCTATGACCAGACCTCCCAGTCTTATTGTCAGACAATTTCCAGACAACAAAAATTCTTCCAGACCATTTATAAAATGTTCAGTGTTTACTCCCCACCCCAGACAACCTGTTGTCTGGACATAAATCTGGGACCTCGACTCGGGCTGCAGCGACAGCATATTTGTTAGAATTAGTGCAAAAAAATTACGTTTATTTCAAGGGTACTGTCCACACCTTTGAAATTTATAAAGAATTATTTCGATATTGATTTACAGAATTCTTCAACTGCATGTCCTGTTTTCGCTATGTTTGCTGACGAAGAGTTGCCAATACAGTTCGTTTACTTGTGATGCGGCTCTACGTTTGCAGAGCCGCATCTAAACAATTGGAACCTTTTTTGCTTTTATTGGAAACTTCTGAGCTTTTTGACCAAGTGTTTTCATCGGTCTTGCTTATGGAGTTTTTGATAATCCTGATTTTGCACTCTTGGCTTTGCCTGGTACTTTTGTTGCCATTATAGCCAAAAGTTTTCCATGTCATTTCTTGTCATTCCTTCATATATGTTTATTTTTGATTTTGCCAATGTTTTGCGATGGAATTTACAAGGAACCAGAGGTTCTGAAGGCGTTGGATTTTCCTCTATGTGAATTTTTTTGCGTTAGCCAAAAATTCGCCGTTATTCGGCGCCAGTATTCCTGTACCTTTCTTTTTTGTGGCAGATGACACTTTTCTTCTAATATAAAAGCAGAAAATTTCTTGAAGTAGATTGCAAATTTCGGACAGTAAGTTGTTGCCGTCGGCGTAACCAAGAGTTTCACTATGTTGGTGGGCCGATCAACTATATACACCAGGAAATAAGCTGCCTACATATTGACCAGTGAAGTTCTCCACTTGTTACATGTCTATATCCGATTTCGGACTCTCTTATTTTCACGCCAGTGAGCAATTACTATTTCTAACATTTCAATTTTGATATTTTTGATCAATCAGTTTCAGATATTTGCCTCCTAATCGCATGCTTGTAAGGTTTTGATAAATCTTGGTTGTGGCACTGCATCGAATTTTTGTCAAAATTGTCTTAAAAAACAAAGAGTTTGCCGGTTAAATTGGACGCTTTTTTTAAAAAGAATTGGTTGAGGAAGCTCAATATTTGTACGATTGTTGATCTTTCAGATCTAAATCCGTATTGAAAGTCATGCAACAGCTCACTTACCGCTAGGTAGGTGTCATTGAAAATGTCTTTAATGACTTTCGAAATACAGCGAAATAGGTTTATTGGTCTATAAAGAGTAATTGATGGTTTTTCATCGCTTTTTGAATTGGAGTTAGTTCAATGGTCTTCTGAAATATTTTCCATCTAGTTCAATTATTTGGTTAACTTCCAGAATTCTTCCACGTAATATATTTCTCGGCGAAAAAAAATTAATTGAACTTTTGTTTCACGAAGATAGCTTTGGGTATAAGTTTTTTTGGACTTGTCATTGAAAACGATCTGAGAAGATTGGTTGAAAACTTCACCCTTTTGTCAGCCTCATGGTACTGATTTTCATTGAAGATGCATTGCATCAGGAAAGGGTTTGGATTTTTGTTTTTTTCTTTTATTTTTCTGTTTTTTGTTAAACTGACGTGTAGCAAAGAGACACATTTGTGAAATTATTGGTCAGACTGTCTCGTTTCAAGGATTTCTTCTTCCATTTGGTCTTTATTAGTATATTTTTGTGGGGAGTTCTTCATTTTGATACTTTTTGTTTCGAAGTAAATAGATTTTTCATTAACTGGAATATTGAACTCGATACAAAAAAGCAGAGAGAGCAGCCCTATGAATTAATACTTCCGCTGGATTTTCATCGAAGACATTAACAAAACAATTTTACAATTGTTGTCGAAGGAAGACGATGCGCCGGAAGCAAAACCTTAAAAGAGTTCTCTTGGATTGCATGCTTTAAAACTTCTCATTTGGAATTGTATGCGTGCCTTGTCATGTTGTTTGAGTTTACTGAGACAATTTTGAAACTGATGTAAATTGAGTAAGCAAATGGTCTAAACTTTTCTTGATACAATCTTCTGATATATTTGTAAGCCTTGTTTCTATGTTTGCGTCACATCAAAACCTTGGATCCTTTGTGAGGAACACTTCAGGATTATTAAGAACTCGTCACCTGCTTTTCATTTGCTCAGAAGTTCGGCTTTACGATGTCTCTTAACAACCATTAGTACCATGCCATATTTTTTTTAACGTTTTCTTTGTCCATTCGGTTGTATCTGAAAGTGATCTAGTTACTTAGAAAGAAAGCTTCTGTAGGTACGCTTGACGTAATCCAAGTTTCAGTTAGAGAGAGGGCGCTGTAGTATACGTTTTAAAAAACCAAAGCATCTGGGCATATTAATTAAACTGTGATTATTGAAATCTAAGATAGTGTTGTTTGGTGGTCGCCTTTTTATGTTGGTGTCAGCTGCTACCCAAATATTATCTATTTTCCTTCTTTAGTTACCAAACGTGATTGACCTCTAGAATCTGTTTTTCTAACCCACGGACAATGAGGTTGTTGGCCCTTGTTCAGTGTTTCACCTTCATGTGGAAGAGCAGTTTTGCTGATTTACACGGAATTTGAGTACATTTTCGGTTTCCCGAGTAAGAGTAGGAGCATGCATTTGTCATACTTGGAGGACATAGTGGCAACTATTTTGCGGTTTTGAAATATCTGTAATGTCCCTTCCTGCGGCAGTCAGATAATCTGGAGTATAGATGCAGATTCATTAGCAAAATCAAAAAGCTTTTTTGCCATGTTCTGCTCTGGAACTATCTTCCAGATCATAGCTTTCATTTATATCACAAATTCTTACTACAAAGTCTTCTTGCCAAACTGCAGAATGCATATTTGACGTTGTGGAAAACGACGGACATGCCTGCTAGTTTGGCCAACTTAGATGGAAATGCATCCAATAAATGTACATTTGTATATCACATGTGTTTTCAAATTTTTATCAAAAGAAGATTTCAAGTTGGACAAGCAAGTTCTTGCTTTTCTTGTCGTGAAAAGTATTCGAGTAAAATAAAGTTTCTCCAGCAAACGTGCAAAATTAAGAGTGGTATTTCCTCTGTATTGGAAAAAATCCTTGGCTGAAGCATCAAAAGTTGCCATGCTTCTGTCAGAAACTAAAAGTGACAAAAACAAATTGGAGTCATAGAAGTTTATAAAATATTATAATAAACTTCACAACTAGACGCTTCCGTTGGTGTGAAGACTCCAATTTTTGTGATTTTTGTGAATGCAAACCCAAAACAAATGGAAAAAATAGAATAATTCATCATACGCAAAATCAAGGAGCTACATGAGGTTGTGGTTCTTGTCCTGATACCAAACTCACAATTTATGGCTCAACTGAATCGAATTCGAGCTGCTGAGATTATAATAATAAGATTTTCATTTTTTGGATGAAAGCTAGACCAATTCGGTAGTTAGAGAGGGCCGATCCTTTTCGGTGACCTGAGATTTCGACGCTCATCAAAGATCAGAGACCAAACTTGCTCGCCCGTTGTCCAACTTCAATTCTAAATTCAAGTTTTGTATTGACAATCTGGTCTCAAAAATTACTTCAATTCACTTAACGAATCACTCAGTTTTTCTTCATGTCCAATTTGACTTGCATTTCACGCATTGTGAATTCAGGTGGATTTGTATGACACCTGCAAGAAATCAAACACTATGAATAAGAAAACACTGTGAATAAGAAAACAGGCAAAGCGAAAAATTTTGCTGAGAAAACATTCCCAATTTTGTAGATGAAACACTTTTTTGTGATGTTAGTTCAATGATTGAAATAATTTGTCAAGATTACTTTAAGTCAATTCTGTTTTGTCGAGAGAAAAAAATAAAACATTACAGAGTTTCAAATTTTCGAACAACCTCTTCAGTAAAAAGGCGTAGCCAATAAAAATATGTTCTCTGTTTGCTTCTGGACACCCCCAGTAATTTACCGAGACAGAAGCAAGTGCAGTTAATTGTATTTTAAAGGTCCGTGGTAATAATATTCATCCGTATTATTTCAGGACGTCAAAATCTGTTTGTTCTGTTTTCCATGATGCGTACGGTTTCATGAAAGACAGCTAAATCCTTGATCCTGTCCTAGGTTTTACCAAACCTTTGTAGTTGTTTTCTCTCTGCCCATGTCTGCGGTTTACTGATCTAGATGCTAGTGGAGTTCCTATCGTCTGAACTGCTCCTTGACGTTCCATTCTATAAATCACGATTGTTTGACCACATTTTATAAACTCCCCATAGCTCATCAATGGGACATGAAACACAGAACAATGGAAACAATAGTTATAAAAATAGGTGAAAACAGAGCTAAAAAATTGGGTGACAATTAGTTTGATATGAGAAAGCATGGATACAAAATATAGGAAACAGTAGACAAATTCAGTTTCTGCTAATCTTTTGGTATTAAACCAAGAAAGCTCTTGGGTACATCCACAGAAAGAAATTTCCTGAGTTATTTTAAATTAAGTTTGGATTAAACATGAAAAGGTTGATTGAAGCAAGGACTTTGTAAATAAAACTGTTGTTGACTTTGAAAACAAGTAGCGATTAGCCACAAAATCTTTCTCATCTCTGGAATGCTCTATTTTCCCGCCGCTTGGTTTCATGCTTCTTTCCACAAACTTAGTGGTGAGCAAGTAGAATAAGCAACTCTTGGCTTAAAATTTGTCGTTTTTCAGTGTTTTGCAAAATCTAATTTTTCTGACGCTGTTTCTTTCAATTTTATGGTAGCAAATCATGTTTTTTTATTTTATTTTTAGTAAATCTTTTTACTATAGCAAAGTCATAGTAAGACTTTTTTTACGTGTTGATGAAAATCAATAAGCATATAATTTGTCCAAAAATTGAAAATAAATTTTATTTTTTATCGAATTGGCAGCCCACTAACAGCTGGCTCTTATCGGACTTAGCTGACAATTTACTCTTCATCAATGAAATCGACCAGACAAATTAAATTCCTTAAAAATAGTGGAAAAGCGCCTAAAAATTATTTTTTGGTATTTTTGTAGAGAAAAATTTACCTGACTTTAAAGCTCATTTTGTCCGGTCAACATCCAAGTTGAATCTTGATTTCTCCGACACATAATTTTAACCAGCAACGTCCTAATTAAAAAACAATGAAAAAACCTAAAAAAAATATCAAACTACAAAATTAACACAAAATGAAAAAAAATTGAGTTTTTAGGTAAGCAATTGGCTGCCATTCGGACTCTTTGTCGGCTTATCGTTCTGCAAATTCCAATATTTTACCCCATATTTTGAGTGGTCTGGACTTAAGGTACATGCTTTTTGCATTTCTATTCTAGATTTGACGGCTAACTCGTTTCGCTATTTATTGGAGATTTAAAAAACATTTTCGCATTTCCAATGTGAAAAAACCCTGTTACGTAACAAAAAACAAAACTAAACGAGAACAAGCAAGTACTATTATCCTATCGCTACATATTTCTTGAAAATTTGCAGCTTTTATTGTTCTAATTCTGTCGGAAAATTCAAAATGAACAAATGCACTGCTTCCAATAAAGTTTGTTTTCAAGTGCCTGTTTCATACTACAAACTCACTATTGATTCATCGCGTCTGAGCGAAACGTCCGCTAAGAAAGGTCTAGAGATCCAATTTTTCTTTGAATTATTTCAAACTACCATGTTGCTGCACAACTAATTGTCTTCTTTGCTTTTTTCAACGTGGGTACACCATCTCATGAACCTGAAAATGCTCATTATTTATGCAAAAAATTAAGTTACTTTCTTATTAAAATAGATTGCGGCTAGAGTATCTAACAAATTGTAGGGTACCGGAATCAGCAGCAGTCAAAAGAGCAGTGTCATAAAAACATTTCCAAGAAGAATTGTCATTATAGATAGATCACCGATTTTTTCTTTGAAATGTCCTCAGGCACAATTGTTTCAAAAACTGATGCTGCAGGAGGATCAAAAATTTGTTTTAACTCGACAAACAACTCAATAGGATCCTTGATAACTCCACTCAGTCCAAACAAAAACTGTTGAATAAATTTTTGTCATTTGTGGGAGACAAACATGTACTCCCCATCTAACCAATATTGCTATGAGCTCTGCTTGTCATTTACTCACAATTTCATGTACAGCATCTCCTTCACGTGGACCTCTGTAGATATATATTCTCGACAGCAGAGCTGTCAGTGTTGACATTCTCTGTATTTCCTCATTGTTGTCTACCGCAAATGGTTTGTGCGGATTTGAATCAAGAATCGAGGAGAACACTGCCAATCAGTGCCCTTAAAAAGCAGGAGGGTGCACAAAAGAAGTTCAATATTTGGTGTAAAATCTTTAACTGGGCGCATTTTTCTTGGAGTGGTCTATCAGATGCCGCCTGTCGCATACTCTCAAGCACGTGTCATTTTCAAGGGTCTAAAAGTTTTCACTCGTTGTGTGATTGAGATTTGGTCGCCAAAATGGTTCCTGAGCTTCTCGTCTTTGAACAGTTGATATTGGTATTTTATTGATACTGAGATATTGATAGAACTCGCAAATTTTCTGAGAAAAGCTAAGTTTTTGTAATAGGCGCACAGCGGAAAAAATTTTTCTCTGAGGTGCAAAAATTCTGGTCTCTATTAGTTGAACAATCATCACAGATACCAAGTAATCAGACTATGGTTTAGTAGGTTACTTGAGCAGCAGATCAGTTCTCTGTCATTACTTATTCAAAACAACAATCTACAGATGCAGACCTTGATTGAAATTGGAGATGCTGTACGCGACCGGTTGAAAACAGACAATTCACGAAAACTAAAAATTCACTTCAGCCATGAAATATTCTAATTTATTATCATTATAACCAAAAACCCAACTGCCTATAGGTTGTTTTCCAACGAAGAAAACGGGAAATTTAGAAATCTTGCCTCAAATCTTAGTTTGTAAAATATCTACATGAGTACTGGCGGAAATAAATTCGCTACCTTTACATTGACAATGAAATCAGATTCTGAAATAGAAACATTCAAACACAACATATTGGCAGATATCACTATTTTACTTCTCAGCTTTACAAAATTGAATAGGTCAGGTCAGTAAAGATGTTTTGTTTTTGCCACGAATCATTTTCCTTGACACCAAAGATTTTCCCGAGCAGACAAAAGTTTCGGATATAGACGAGTAAGAGTCAAACATAAATGAATACAGCAGCAGCAGCAGCAGTAATGAAAACAACAGAAAAAGACAAGGACTGCTCAAAAAGAATGAAAGAATTGTGAAAACAACAACGTTGAATTAATAGAGGATGCAGAAACTGAACATTGAAAAGAAGATTTCATATATTTGAAATCTGCCCGAAAAAGTTCCAGATTCAACAAAAAAACTTGATCAGACAGAAGACTCGACTTCCTTCTCAGTAATTAATAGAGACAAACGGTTCAGACATTTCAATTAATGGGAAGCATCCAGCATTAAAACCACATTGAGTTCGTAGTCAATTTGAAAAGCACTACTCAATAATTGATGATTTGTCACATTAAGTTTTTCATACACTACTTTTATTACTGAAGCGGGAGAGCGCAAAAACTGAGTTTTGAAAGCGTCAAATTTTTCAAAGCAAGTATAATTAAATTCCACTTTTGAAGATAATGATGATAATTATGATGACAATGATGAGCTTCTCGTGCTTTGAATAAAGCTAGTTTTGTCAGTTAAGCAAAAACATGCGAGGGACAGTCAGAGCTTCTCAAATTGAGGGCATCACTTTTAAGATTTAAGTAAAATTCTGTTGATTTGATGTTAAACTTGTCATCGTTGTCGTCATAAAGCTCATTCTTGACAGGGCCCACTTATAATAATTACGGGAACCTGTCATGCTGTTTTTTAATACTGTTACCTGATAAGAGACCATGTAATGAGTGACTAGAAAACATGATTGTCACGTACTAATGAGACCAAGTAACACGCAACAACTAAACCTTATTGCTCTATATCAAATTTATAGTGGAAAATTGTGACCAAATCAATATTTCAGTTCGTATCAGTCGATAACCGGAACCAAACGAGTTCTGAGGCTCCATTAAGCAAGAAACTTTTAAAAACAATTAGTTATTGACGAGGCTTCTTTTTGGTTCAATATTATACTGTTGAAGTCTTTACACTAATTTGCTGATTAAAGTTCTAAACCTTTCCACTGCCATTCTCAAGCACTGCAACAAAGCGCCCACAACAATGGTCGCAAGACTGTCAATTCTAGCCGTCTCTTAAGGTCGAACTGCTCTGCCATTGTTCCAAAAGTACCAAAGTTTGCGTTGCAATTAATCAATAAGACCCGACTAGTCAAAACATTTTGAAAGCAGCCTGAGCTCAAGGATTCAATATTTGTAAAACAACTGAAGAACGCAGCGAAGTCTCCCATTGGCATGTCTATAGCTAAAACTTTTTTAGCGCGAAGCGGGACCGAGAGCGGACGCCCCAAATGATTAAACTACAGGCGTCCAAAGAACAGCACGAAAAACAATCGCACTTTCTCGAGATCAGCACAATCATCAACCTCAGCCATACTGATAAATCTCAAATTGCTCAATTAGTGGGTCTGAAAACATTATTGTATTCAAAGTTTTTGCCCACATTTCAAAGCCCGTAACGCATACTAACCTCCATTAGGGTTATTTTAACTCTGTTTTAATCAGAAAACCATTGATTTAAAGAGCAGCCCTGTTTTTGGAAAACAAACTGACGATGTGGCTCAATCTGGTTCAAACTGGCAGGATTCTGACTATATCCAACTATCTGACTATTATCTCTTCACTTTTCATTAAACTCAAATCTTTTCCATATCCAGGCCACAATAGGAATGGACCAGACCGAGGATTGAACGTCTGGGAGGGTACCTCCCCAGAGACAATAGTTGTCGAATCATATTGTGAAAATCTTGTTAGAAGGTTGCGAGAGCAACCCAATGAAAAATTGTGTATAAGATCCGCTTTACAAGAAGCTCCACTTGTTCAACGTATACTTGGCTACAGAAAAGAAGCCTCGATGAGCAAGAAAGAACGTGAGAACGGGTTATAAGAGATGCCCAAGTTCGCGAGTTTTTGGTGTAAATGGCACACTAGGATTGCAAGTAAGAGATACTGGTTCGAATCCAGTACTGGTCCATTTTCACAGTAGTTGCAACTGCATAGACCCCTAAAACACCTCACCCGGGTGGTAGGAAACATACCAAGCGGGCCAAACAGTATGTATTGGCCAGACCCAACTCAGATATGGGCCTGGCGGAAACTCAGAAACTCACTACTGAAATTTGGTCTACACTTGGAGCTCGGCTGCACCGGACCCCTATGTGTGTTACTCTTCATACAGTGTTAGAAGGCTGAGAGAGAACAACCTAATGTAAATTGTGCATAGGATAAGCTTGATATAGCTTGACGCGAAGCTCTACTTGTTCAACGTTTTGTTCTCGGGTTTGGGCCTCATCGTGGGTTCTTTCTTTTTACGCAAAACCTGGAGAAGTGAACACATTCCTGCAATAAAATGGATTTGATCACGAGATCTGAATTTCTCAGAGAATGAGTTATAGTGGCATGAACAGCATTGTTTTCTCGAGTCAGTTAAATAAACATCAGTTGACGTTTGTTGTTCTAATCTAAGTTAATATATCTTAGTTATAACTGATCATAACAATCTTTAAACTTGGCCAAATAACCTCGATTATGATTGCAACACTTTAACAAATAACTTTCATTTTACTTCAAATTATATTCAATACTATTACTACATTGAAAGATCGTTTTATTCTGCTTAGTAATCGGATTACGGAAACAATATTTTCGGATGAGTTGACATTTTTGAAGTGAAAATTCTTTGGTTTTCGCGGCATCTGAAATTTAACCTGCCTGTGATTCGCTACAAATTATATATACTTCAAATAAATTCGGTGAATCAATTGGGAGTTGAAAATTGTCTTGAGATCCGTGTCTGAATAATTTATATATTGATTGATAAAAGAGACGTTGTAAATCCTTCTATGGCGAACAAAGTCAGCAAGAGTTTACGCACTTAAGCTTCAGATACAGAGCAATGAAATTTGGGCATAATGCTGAAATTTATTAAGCTAAAATAATCTAACATTTTGTTGATATCTTTGGAAGTTTTCATTATAGCCGCCTCAAAAAAGTTGGAATTATCTTCCCGATTCTAACCTTTAACTTCCGATTCTGATTTCATCCAAATTATTCCGCTTTGTCAGCTTCTCGAAGTAATAAAGGGGGAGTAGAGATGAAAGCAACTCTAGTTCTTCAGCCGAGGGAACTGGCTCTACTCTTCATGGAGCATAATGTCGAATTCATCGAATGGATTGCGGACGAGTATGCTCTTTCTATCAGGTACTTACTATTCAGAAAAAAATGCACTTTTCAGATAGACATTAAGCATCTTTTCAAAAGCTTCCCCCTCCTCAAGGGTACCTATTAGAGAAATGCCACCCCTTTTTGCGCTATACTTTGCGACAATAGTACTTAGTCTGTAATTTAGATAGCCAATTATAACTCAATTACGGACCACTGTTCACGGCCATCTCGGTGCTGGGACATATCAAAAGGACAGCAGATGGAAACCCAGGTTGAGGTCCTATCCGGAAGTAACCTCTGATAAGACCTAGTCCAACGCACATGGTGTGTTTCCAGACCAAAATTACAGGGTCTGAGATTTGGTTCGAGCGAACAATAGTTTGATCAGAGGTCACTTCGGTCTGGGGATGGAATGATCCGAGGTCACTTCCGGATGGTAATGGTCTCATCAGAGGTCATATCCGTCTGGGTAGGTTTGATCAGAGGCGGATTGAAGTGCACATTAGTCTGATCAGAGAAGAATTTGAGCGCAATTGGGTCTGATGAGAGAGAAAAAAAAATTTTTTCTTTTGATTTTTTTGTTTTTTTTTACTGAGAGATATAGAGTCTGATGGCATGATCAGAACCAAAGGGATCCAGCTGATAGAAAATACTGGTCCCCTTAAAAAGAAATTTTGATTAACGGTAGAACACGACGTTTTATTTGGAAAGCTGTCTAAATTCATCCATTCAGTTCACAATTTGCACTAATGGTATACTACATAAATTTTTCTCAGCAGTTTGGTTTTCTTTTCTTTTGCAATACTCTCAGAATGGTCTTTTTTAGATGAATTGAATAATGCAAACATCAATTTTTATTAAACATATACATTATAACAAAACTCAAGAAATTCTTTCATAGTGAAAATCATTCACTGATCAGTCTATTTCGAGAGCAATTGAGTCTGATCAGAGGTGATTTCGAGCGCAAAATAGTCTAATCAGAAGTGCTTTTGGGCGCAGAATCGTCTGGACGGTGATCTGGGTTTGGTCTGGGCCATGTTCGCACAATCGTCTGGACAATGGTCTGATTTCCGTCTGATCAGATGTAATTTTCGGGATCTTTTCCGTTTGTGCCCCCCAGCTTAGTGGGCGCAAATATTATTTGCACCCCCAGACGCACGTGCCATATTTTCACATAATGATTTACTGTGTAATGGCACGTGCTCTGTAACTGGGGGGAGCATAACGTACTGGGGGGGGGACAAACGGAAATGATCCCATTTTCGTCTGGAAAGGTGTGATCAGAGCCACTTTCGAGCGCACTCCGAGCGAACACGGTGTTTCGAGCGCACTTTAGCCTGATCAGAGGATACTTTGACCAAAAATGGTCTGATCAGAGGTTACTTCCAGATGGCACCTCAACCAGGGAAACAAAATTGGGAAATTAGATCAAAAATGAAATTTTTCTGTTTGCTTATTGACCAATCTAATTTAGGGACTCAAAAATAAAACAGCTTTTAGTATAATATTTTTCGTGATAATATTTTTGGAGGAGGACGTCGGGCGTAGGGCAGAATGATAAAAAACAAATTTTTTTCAGCCGAATATTTCACGTGCGCCGATTGGTCGATCCCAATTTCGTTACCTTACCGGCAGTTTTTTTCAGGCCTATCAAACTTATGCTTTGACTCTCATTTTTCTCATTCGACTCTGCACCCGTACTGCTCTGATTCCTAGCTCCATGTTCGGTTGCTATAGATTCAAATAAATTCCCATGGACCGCGAAGCTATGGCCAGGGCTCGCGAGGCATGGTCAGATGTAGCATTTTCATGTAAGCTTACTGGCAATTCTCACAGATCGCTACCGCTAGCGCCCCCAGTAAATTAGGCTCCCCATTGTTATATGCTTTTACGTTAGTTATGCCTTTGAGTTTATTACATGCCAATACTCGTGAATGGGCGTTTAAAAAAATTGACAGAGCGATGGTTTGAAATTATTACGTGCATTAATAATGAACAGCATAAGTAGTGGATTAAACAGGGCTTCCAGCCACCAGCCCAATTTAGCCTATTCCCCCTCAAGAATTTGGGGAATAGGCCAAATCGTCCTGCTAACTGGAAGCCCTGTTTTATCCACTACTATAATCACAAACTAAAAATAAAAATAAGGCATATACCATATATACTACATTCACCACATTCACTTTCTACCCAAATAAAGCGCCTCCTTTATGTGCTATATGTGATCTATGTGCATTATTTAATTTTTTCTAAAATTTTATAATATTACATCATATTATATCATATTATATTATATTACATCAAACTATATTACATTAGATTGAATTATTTTATATTATATCATATTATATTATATTACACTTTTTATTTATAATAATGCTAATGCTAATGCTAAAAAATATTTTAAAAAAATATGACAATCTATTCTTCTAACAATTTATTTATATCTATACCCTGAGCTTTTAATTAAGAGAGTATAAGATAAGATCTATAATATTCGGATTCATTAGACTTATGGGTCTTCGACCACGCTTCGCCATCTATTGAATCAGACTTATATATTGAATCAGATTTATCTGTTGAATCAGACTTATCTATTGAATCAGATTTATCAATTATATTAGACTTATCTATTGGATTAGACTTATCTATTATATTAGAATTATCTATTTGATTAGACTTATCTATTATATTAGACTTATGGGTCTTCTGCCATGCTTCTCCATTTATTGTATTAGATCTAATAAATTCATTAACAGGTTTTATTTTTTAGTAGACTCTAATTCTTTAGATGAATAATCATCTCTGGGGAAATCTATTTCTTTATGAGCTATTTTTATATGACGATTTATCCCATTAAAACTAAATATAGAAGAACAATATTCACACCTCACCTTTGTTGAGTTACATTTTTTACATATAGCTTTCTTTTTAATCAAAAGATGTTATTTATTTTGCAACTCCACATCTATTACAAACTTTAAATATTAAGTCAGTTTTTTTATTAGTAAAACTATAAGTATGACTCGAGTTAGAAGTAAAGCTAGAGTTAGAAGTGGGGTTAGAGTTAGAAGTAAAACTAGAGTTAGAAGTGAGGTTATAGTTAGAAGTAAAACCCGAGTTAGAAGTAGGGCTAGATTAGGAGCTTGAATCGGAATTAGAGTTAGAAACACAATCAGAATTAGAATTAGAAAAAGAATTAGGGCTAAAGCTAAAGCTAGAACTAGAACTTGAACTGGAGCTTGAACATTTTGAAGCAATTCCCCTAGCCTTTGAACGGGCTTTATTCAAACAAATACCCTTCAATATATCATCTGCGCATGCACACTTACTAAGTTTATCCTTATGTTTCTTTTTATAATGGAAAGATAAAAAACTAGGGGATCCACATTCATAATCACACTCTAATTATGCTGCTGTTTCCATCATTTAATATTTAAAGCAGGTCAAATTTCAAATTTTAAATATCAATTTTTGATATCTTATAACTAGCTATAATTAACTATAACTAGCTATATCTACCTATAACTAGCTATAATTTTAATTAAACTTCTAGTATAATCTTCAGACTGGACACACTCTTTTAGATTTTCCCTTCCTAAATTTTTAAGAATATTAAAATTAAATGTTTTATCTAAAATCTGATCAACACCCAATTCAGTTTTATCTCTGATGAAATCTATAATTTCATCTTTAAATTTTTGATTATTTTATATAGATCACTTAAAACAGTTATACCCTTTGTGTTTAAGTTTTTGTCTCTTCAACAATAAACTCTTCTTGTATACCCCCCAACCCGGACGAAGACCCAAGGGGGGATATAGTTGAAGACTCATATTATTTTTGTTCATGCTCTAAGTCTTTACCATAACCCATATTCATTAATGAGCCTGTTATATTTATCAAATGAATTGCATGTGTTGCCACGCGTGCTGCAGTTTTTATTGTCGGGTCAGGTTTTAAACAATCATGTATGTATAAGAGTTTACCTATACCCATTGTTATACTCCACCTATACTTAACCACATTAGCAATAAGCATTTCTTTTGTTAGAACATCATTCTGAATCTTAACACCTCTTGAAATAAAAAGTTTATTAAAATAGAATATATAGTTAACTTAATTAATAGTATTTTTGTCTGTAGCTCTATTCATTAGTAGTTTAAAATAATCTACAATTTTTTTTATCTCGTTACTCTATAATTCATTTTTTAAACTGAGAGCTGTCAAGTCTAAGAAACCAACTCTTGAGTCATATGCCATAGTTCTATTTCTATCAATAATAATAAAAATTTCCTCTTTCTTATAATATTTAATCATGCCATAACGAAGTGCATCATCTGTCCATCTCTACAATTATAATAACTATTATTTAATTCTCGATTTATGTCATAGAAGTCATGTTTGCAATTATATGTTGTATTAAAATTTTGAAAAAAATCAGCTCCATTATCAGTTGTTATATAAATAGTATCACAAATCATTCTAGCCATATTATTTATCTGAGCTGGTTGATGACGCATTACAATCATTTGAATACTTTTTATTTCTTCCTTCTGTAAAATAATAAACTATATCCTAAGTAAACTTATCACCCATATCATCAAGAACAATCACAATATTTTTGAATTTTAGTATATTTTCATTGTGATCATACTTATATCACCCATATCAAATCCAGCATAGGGCTCGCCAGTCTCAAGATCAATCCAATCCTTTTCATCTTTACATATTCTGATTATTTGCTTTTGCTTTTGCGTTTGTTGGGGAACTAAGGCCGAATGCCCTTCCATCACATCTTTATTATCTTGGTCCTGATCCCGATACAACTTCAAGTATTGTCTAACAATTCTTACCTGCACCAGTAGCACCATAAACAGTAGTATGCAATGGTGACTTTTCAAATTCAAATTTAACTAAACTTTTATTCAAAAACCCTTCTAAAATTTCTTCTAGTTTGGTATATTTACTTGGCAACTCATTATATATATATATATATATATATATATATATATATATATATAAACAACACAATGTATTGAATGCAAGTATAAAAATTATAGGGCCTTTATCCATTTTTATAAATGAAATATAGACTGATAATTAGAGTTGTAAATAGATTTAGATTTAGACTTAGACTTAGTCATCTGCGAAGCAGTTCCTGACAGTAATACTCAAAGTCAGACTTATAATTAGAATTATAATTAGACTTATGATTAGAGTTATAATTAGACTTATAGTTAGAGATATAATTAGACCTAAATTTAGAGATAAGATTAAGTATAAACTTTTATTATATACAAATGCTTACCCTAACTTTTGAAGAATTCATTAATAAATTTGATATTGACAATAAAGCCATGAGTAATATCAAAATAGAAGATATAGGGGGTTATAAATATGATACCAATTCAGATAGTAATGAGAGATGAGATTCCCGTTAACATCAATGATTCTAAATTTAATAATATTGTAAATTTATACACAATTGATGGCACTCATTGGGTTCTCGTTATAAAAAGGAGAGGTGGTAAGGTTTATTACTTTGATAGTTTTGGTGTTGAGACTCCACCATTATTCTCAAAAGATTATATTGACCTAGGATCTGATGAAAGAATACAGGAATATAATGAATCTTATTGTGAAGCATATTGTTTATACATGATCTATCTTTTTGATAATGGTTACAGAACAAAGAGTGCATTGAATACTCTAGTTAATCAAGTTAAATGTCAAGAGGTATAAAATAAGTGTTTGGGTTGTAAAGCTAAAAGTAAAACTGAAGTTAAAGATGATGACAACATCAATCAGGGAACCTGCTTCGCAGATGGCAATGTAAATATCAATGACAATCAGGGAACCTGCTTCTCAGATGTCAATGGCAATGACAATCAGGGAACTTTCTTCGCAGATGACAAGTTCAATGACAATGTAAATCAGTGAATCTGCTTCGCAGATGTTAATGCTAATGGTAATGTCAATGGCAATCAGGGAGCCAGATTCGCAGATGTCAATGGCAATTTCAATGGTAATGTCTATGTTAATGGCAAAGACATTTTCATTGGTAATGTCAATGACAATGTCAATCAGGGAACTTGCTCCGCAGATGTCAATGGCAATGTCAATGGTAATGTCAATGTTAATGGTATTGGAGAAACATGGTTGGAGACCCATAGTGATAGTGATGACAGAGTGTGGTCGGAAAACAATGATAGCAAAGCATGGTCGGGGACCCATAGATGTATAAATATATTTAGTGAAACAAAACAAAGAGATAAACCCTGCTCACAATGTGGATGTGGAGGGGGACGTAATGTTGGTGTAGGGACATCCGGTCTTGGTTCCCCATCCAATTTATAAATTGATGTTAAGGATAGTCTACAATCTTGGATAAATGATAATTATAATCGTTAATAGCACATTCCCGGAAAACTTCAGACGTATAATATCTGGTGCTAGTGAATATGGAAAGACGGTATTATTAAAGTATCTATTTTTGAATAATATAGAATTCTATAGATTATATATCATTGGTCCTACTGGTTATGAATTTGATGATTTAGAGTATGAAGATATAGTTTTTATTAAAGATATAAAAGAATTACCCCCACCCGAAAAATTACCGGAAGATATAAAGAAACTCAGTATACTTGATGATGTCGGGGGTAAGGAATCAGTTATTAATGAATACTTCTGAAGAGGTGGAAATAGTAATCGTAATATGATATATCTTAAACAAAATATATTCTCGGCAGATAGACAGAATGTTAGAAAGAATTGTAATTTATTTATTTTCTTTGAACAAAGAGGTAGAGCCACCACAGCTATTTATCATGATTTCTTTAGTAGAGTAGAACCTAGTTATGATGATTTTAGTAGTATATGTGAGAAGGTATGGGCTGACCCTTATAATTACATGGTAATTGGTAAAAAATAAAAAATAGAAACCTTGATGGTAAATTAGGAATTAGTTGGGATCGGAGAAATTTCTAGTTTAATTATTTTTGTAATTAAGTCTATGACTATGACTAATTCTAAGTCTACGACTATGACTATCAGGAACCGCTTCGCAGATGACTAAGTCTAAGTCTATCAGTAACTGCTTCGCAGATGACTATGTCTAAGGTTATATCGATGACTATGACTATCAGGAACTGCTTCGCTAATGACGAACTCTAAGTCTATCAGGAACTGCTTTGCAGATGACTAAGTCTAATTCAGATGCAAAGAAAAACTTAATATATCTCCATTGAAATCAATTGGTCTTCCATGCTCATCTTTAATATAAAATTCAACATATTCTATACTATCCTTTGTTACATTTTGATATAAGATATTAGTTTGTATAATATTTATCAAGTATACTAGTGGTTCTCTTAGAGTAAAAGTATATAGTATGTCTGTGTTATTGCCATTATCTTTAACACAAGATATAACATTACAATGAAAGTTAATAGTACTAAAACCCATAATATCAATAATCTTTTCAGATGCATATTTACCTTGTTCATATACTTTTTTTTCTAAATCCTAGTAATGAGGCTAATGAGTTTTCTACATCAAAGCTAAGTCAGCCCTGTTTTTTTCCATTAAACATTTCATTGTACTTTAATCGGGTTCTATTATAACATCACCATTAGTTTCTTCTTTATTAATTCTGCAATTTCAATTAGTTCATATGCACCTGGTATAACAGCTAAAATGTTGTCATTATACGAAAATTGATTGTTCCCTCTATTCATATTAAACAGTGAGTTATAAACTGAGAGCCTAATTAAACCTAAATTTGTTGTATTAAGTTTACGTTCACTGAAGTTAAACTTTTCTGTTGGCTTTATCATTCTAAAGTTAAGTGTGTGTTCTTTAGTTTTAGTTAGAGTTTCATGTATCTTTTTTGTAGCTCATATAAGGTTAAATTGTCAGTCATTTTTCTTTTTTGTTGTATTCAAATATTAGATTATTTTTATAGCTATATTTTTAGCTATATTTATTGTCATATTTATAGCTATAGTTATAGCCATAGTTATAGTTAAATTTCTGGTTATAGTTAAAGTCTTAATTGTAATTAAATTGTTTCCTTATAATAATGGACTTTAATTTGGATACAACTTATGGTTCCAATAATGATATACACAACAGGAAGATTATAAAATATAAACCAAATAATCTAGCAACTATGAATAGTAATGTCAATGTTAATGGTATTGGAGAAACATGGTTGGAGACCCATAGTGATAGTGATGACAGAGTGTGGTCGGAAAACAATGATAGCAAAGCATGGTCGGGGACCCATAGATGTATGAATATATTTAGTGAAACAAAACAAAGAGATAAACCCTGCTCACAATGTGGATGTGGAGGGGTACGTAATGTTGGTGTAGGGACATCCGGTCTTGGTTCCCCATCCAATTTATAAATTGATGTTAAGGATAGTCTACAATCTTGGACAAATGATAAATATAATCGTTAATGGCACATTCCCGGAAAACTTCAGACGTATAATATCTGGTGCTAGTGAATATGGAAAGACGGTATTATTAAAGTATCTATTTTTGAATAATATAGAATTCGATAGATTATATATCATTGGTCCTACTGGTTATGAATTTGATGATTTAGAGTATGGAGATATAGTTTTTATTAAAGGTATAAAAGAATTACCCCCACCCGAAAAATTACCGGAAGATATAAAGAAACTCAGTATACTTGATGATGTCGGGGGTAAGGAATCAGTAATTAATGAATACTTCTGAATAGGTGGAAATAGTAATCGTAATATGATATATCTTAAACAAAATATATTCTCGGCAGATAGACAGAATGTTAGAAAGAATTGTAATCTATTTATTTTCTTTGAACAAAGAGGTAGAGCCACCACAGCTATATATCATGATTCCTTTAGTAGAGTAGAACCTAGTTATGATGAATTTAGTAGTATATGTGAGAAAGTATGGGCTGACCCTTATAATTACATGGTAATTGGTAAAAAATAAAAAGTAGGAACATTGATGGTAAATTAGGAATTAGTTGGGATCGGAGAAATTTCTAGTTTAATTATTTTTGTAATTAAGTCTATGACTATGACTAATTCTAAGTCTACGACTATGACTATCAGGAACCGCTTCGCAGATGACTAAGTCTAAGTCTATCAGTAACTGCTTCGCAGATGACTATGTCTAAGGTTATATCGATGACTATGACTATCAGGAACTGCTTCGCTAATGACGAAGTCTAAGTCTATCAGGAACTGCTTTGCAGATGACTAAGTCTAAATCAGATGCAAAGAAAAACGTAATATATCTCCATTGAAATCAATTGGTCTTCCATGCTCATCTTTAATATAAAATTCAATATATTCTATACTATCCTTTGTTACATTTTGATATAAGATATTAGTTGGTATAATATTTATCAAGTATACTAGTGGTTCTCTTAGAGTAAAAGTATATAGTATGTCTGTGTTATTGCCATTATCTTTAACACAAGATATAACATTACAATGAAAGTTAATAGTACTAAAACCCATAATATCAATAATCTTTTCAGATGCATATTTACCTTGTTCATATACTTTTTTTTCTAAATCCTAGTAATGAGGCTAATGAGTTTTCTACATCAAAGCTAAGTCAGCCCTGTTTTTTTCCATTAAACATTTCATTGTACTTTAATCGGGTTCTATTATAACATCACCATTAGTTTCTTCTTTATTAATTCTGCAATTTCAATTAGTTCATATGCACCTGGTATAACAGCTAAAATGTTGTCATTATACGAAAATTGATTGTTCCCTCTATTCATATTAAACAGTGAGTTATAAACTGAGAGTCTAATTAAACCTAAATTTGTTGTATTAAGTTTACGTTCACTGAAGTTAAACTTTTCTGTTGGCTTTATCATTCTAAAGTTAAGTGTGTGTTCTTTAGTTTTAGTTAGAGTTTCATGTATCTTTTTTGTAGCTCATATAAGGTTAAATTGTCAGTCATTTTTCTTTTTTGTTGTATTCAAATATTAGATTATTTTTATAGCTATATTTTTAGCTATATTTATTGTCATATTTATAGCTATAGTTATAGCCATAGTTATAGTTAAATTTCTGGTTATAGTTAAAGTCTTAATTGTAATTAAATTGTTTCCTTATAATAATGGACTTTAATTTGGATACAACTTATGGTTCCAATAATGATATACACAACAGGAAGATTATAAAATATAAACCAAATAATCTAGCGACTATGAATACGGTTAATTCTTATGTTAATATCATTCTCAATAGAGAAGAGAATCATTTAAATATACATGATTCATATCTGGAGATAGAATTTGTTGTATCAGATGATACTGGTGGTGTACTTGCTAATGATGCTAATACCAGATTAGTTAATTACGATATGGTGCCATTGTTTATTTCAATTATGCTTGAAAGTAGTGGTGGTATAACTATTGAATATATAGATCACTCTCATCCTAATCTATTGATGTATAAGTTATTAACTAGTACTGATAATGACTATGAGAGTGGTTTTGTCAGAGATCAAAGCTTAGGAGATAATCAAATCAAAGGTGATCAGGCTGCTGCACAAATAGGCCATATGTATATGACCATATGAGTGATCTGTTTGGACTTGTGAATGTTTTAGAAAAGATTATATATGGACTAAGATTTAAACAAATGTTAAAAAGAAATGATAATGATAGAGCTCAATTTAGAGCTATTGCTAATCCTGGTGCAGTTGCTGATGATGGTAATATAGATATTAGAGATATATCATGGTGTGTGCCTAATTTTGATCCTAGAAGTGATAATAGAATTTTTGTACAGAAAGGATTAATTAAAAAGAATAATATAGAACTCGCTTACTATGAATGAAAAACATTTTATAAGGATGTATCAAATGCTACTAACTTCTTATTTGATATAGGTATGGAAAGTGGTATGGAAAGACCACAATATATAATAATTGGTTTTGAAAATAATAATGTTAATGAACAAACTCATGACGCAAGTACATTTGATGTAATGAAAGTTACTAAATGTTTTTGTAAGATTGGTAGTGAGTTTTACCCTGAGTATAGAATAAATATTAATTATGGAATTAATAATTATAATGAGGCTTTTAACGAGATGGTTAATTTTAATAAATATTATAATGGATTACCTCATAATATTAAAACATATGTAAATCATAGAACATTCAAAAGTAGTTAAAGAATATATGTATTTGATATTAGATACCAAAATTATCATATAGGGCCACATCCAATACAACCTAATTTTAAATTTAGTGCTCCAATTGCAGATGTTGTATGTCATGCATTAGTGTTAACTAGAAAGGTTATTAGTGTTAATAGTGATGGTATTAAGATGGTTGATATTATATCTTAGTTATATCTAATAGTAAAAGTATAGATATAATTACTAATAATAGTATAGATATAATCAATGTTATGATATAGCTAATGTTATGATATAGTCGATGTTTTAATCATTGCTCTAGTATTTACTCTGGTCATTGTCATAGTCAAACTATTTCCTACTAGTCTTAACAAAACCTTTAGCATAAATAATATCTGGCTTCTTTTTATTCTCTAGAAATGGTCCTTTAGCTTCAAGTTTAGTTTTAGGCTTTGGCTTAGTCTTAGCCTTAGCCTTAGGTAATGGTTTTGGCTTGGGTTTAACAACAAAAAACAAAACGATTATACTTTTTAACTACGATTTTTTTTTATATATAAATATGAGTAACTTTAATAAGTTTAGAACTAATTCATACTGTGTTGGTGGTAGACATTATAGTGGTACTAATAAAATTCGAGGGGTTGTCACAGCTAAAAGAACTAAGATTTTAAAGGGATCCTGTGCTATGTGTAGAACACATAAGTCAATGACAGTATCTTATGCAACAGTAGCAGCAGGATTGAAAGATTCCTTTAAGAGCGTAGGTAAAGCCACTGTTAACTTTGGAAAGAAAATTGCTAATAATCCAGTAAGAGCGTTAGAAATAGCGAGTAAAATAGGAGGTGCAGCTGAAAGTAGCAACCCAAGAGCTGCTTCATCAGCCACATCTGATTTAATTAAATTTGCAACTACTGGCGAAGGTATAAAAGTAGTAGAGAAAGGTAGAGGTTTATATTTAGGTACAAGGAAAGGATAATTAATTATATTAGATGTAAAATATTGGAGTTCAAATATAACTATGTTAGAGTTTAAATATTAGAATTTAAATATAACTATATTAGAGTTTAAATATTAGAGTTTAAATATAACTATATTAGTGTTTAAATATAACTATTTTAGAGTTCAAATATGATTTTGATTATCACTATTATGGCTATTAGTATGGGTATGGGCATGGGTATAACTATGGCTAGACTTTGACTATAACTATGACTAGATGTATATTATGGCTATAACTATGACTAAGACTAGCGATAGCTAGCTATAAGAATAACTATATATGACAGTAACTATGACTAGATATATATACTATGGCTATAACTATGACTTATTACTAAGACAAAGACGAGCGCTAGCTAGCTATAACTAAAGGATACTTTTAATGATAAATAATAATACTAATATTATTATTACTTAACGTAATATTATTACTAAACACTAACAACTTTAGTTTAAAAAAACACTCCACGTATTCTTCTTGCTCTTCTTATATTCTTCATATATCCTAACTAAATCATTACACTCATCATTATCTATTTTATTATCTTTTACTGATTTAATATATAGTTTATTAAAATTGTCACTAAACTGTTTACTTAGAATATACATTTGCAAGTACATTATAATTTTACTTCTTATTTTCGTATTAATTGTTTTTGATAGTGAACCACAAACAGTTGCTGTAGCAAAAGCTGTAGTTATAGAATAAGGCAAGCCTATGCCCGTCATTGCAACTGATGTTGATGTTGCATTTGTTGCTATTGATGATAATAATGTTCCTGTTATCTCAGCTACATTAATATAATTCTTATATCTACTTAACTTTTTATTACAGTTATTAGTTTCAGATTTCATCTCTAATCTTGCTTGTTCTCGGTTTTCAACAAATTTACTTTCAAATAAAATAGCAATTAAAAATTTTATAACTTTTTTATCATTAATATACGGTTTTCTCTTAAACCTCTCCATCTGTCAACACATGCATCACCTAATTAATATTAGTAATCGTCTGATTAAACTTATTGTTATCAAACTCCACTTACATATCACTGTATTTAGAAATGGTATCAGCGGAAACTTTGTAGCCAAAACGAACAATATTATTTTCAATTTTAGTCAACTTGTTGGCTAGTGTGGATATATTAGATGAGTTAAGAGAAACTAGTTCAACTGTCTTATCATCAATCCATACAGTACCCCCATTGGTTGTAGATGATGATAAACTAATAATGTTTGCATTTAGTTGACCACTTGTAACTTCTTCAATTTCACCTTTTCTTAATTCAGTTATGTTTTTACTTAAAAATTTTAGTTTATTATTAGATGATAATAAGTTATTGTCACAATACTCTTTATTAACAGCGTCTTTTTCATCTATGGGAGGGTGCACATTTGTAATTTTATAGGTATTCTTCATGTCAATAATATCATTATCTCCTAAAAATAATTGACGGGCCTTATTTGTTGTTAGATTATTGGTTATGGCCGATTGCTGTTTAGCCTGATTGAATCTTTTTCTTGTCATTTTTGTATTTGTTTACAGAAAGGCTTGAACCTACCTCGTAGCTGACCAAGGATGTATCGGGAACCCGCAACTATGTTGATCCAGCTCGCTGGCTTATCGGTAAAGCCGTTTCACGGATGGACCTTTTGTCATGCTTCACCATCAGGGAACCTGCTTCGCAGATGACAGGAGGTCTATATTTAAAGATTCCAAAACCTTATTATTAGATTCAAAATCAAACTCGGATTTTAATAATTCCTGTTCATAATATTTACCTTCTATTATCTCACCATTAGTATAGTCTATTCTGTATGCTGGTGGTTCAGTTTTTAAAACTTCCTTGATTTTAAATAATTCTCTATTCCAATTAGAAGTGTAACCTTTAGAGAAATTGTTGCGTTTGTCGGCTTTCCTGACGTAATCACCAACTTTAAGTTTAGGTATAATATTCCTAAAACAAACTGTGTTTTTATCTAAATCGGGATTATTAGAAGCATCAACTGGTGTCATAATATTTGTTGAATGAACGTTATTCTTATACGTTACAACAGCATCATTTATTATATCTACCCAATTACCTTCACCATTGAAGAACATTGGTTTTTTGCTGATGTGTAATATTGTTCTGTCAAATTTCTCTGAAAACACAGCCTTCAAATCACTATAAGTAAAATATAATTCAGTTTCATATTCTTTAACTAAAGATTTAAATGTTTTATTATAAAACTCACTAGCTCTATCTACCAAAATTTTTTGATTTTCGACTTTCAGAGCCACCCTGTGGAACTCAACTTAATACTACTTTAAAGCGATTAGTTATATAAAAATCAGATTTATTCTTCAATGGAATAGCTCAAGCATATTTTGTGAATATGTCTATAACTGTTAAAACAAACTTATAATTATAATTATATTTACTTAGAGATGACTTATCAATTAACTCAGCTGACCATGTTTCATCTTTATATAATGGTATTATTCTTTCTTTTCTAAGTTTTGTTATTTGAGGACTAAATATTTCTTTAGCTAGTAGTTGTTTTTTAGTTTTGATTGTGTCTTGTTGTTTCATTATGGATGTAGTGGGAGGTATATCTATTTAACGAAATTAAAAACAAAAGTATCTAGTTGTTCTTGATTTATAATATTTGTAGATAAATGTTGTTTAGATATATTTTACATTTCATCATGTAATCCATCATGACCAGCTTTTGTTTCTAGTATTATTAATACTAATCTTTCTATTGAGTTATTTGGGTTAATCGGCGAAGATGTTTCACAGATCGGGGAACCCACCTCATGGCTGTCGAAGCTATTTAAACCCTTACCAAATACCTAATCTTTTACCCCCAGTATACGTTTTATTGTTCTATATCTACTTCTTTTCTTATCACCTTTTTTAAAAATCATATCTTGTATCTAATATAAACTTTTTAATTTTGTTTTCATCTTCCTCGATATTATCATCATATGTTACATTTGGTTTAGTAGGAAAGTTAATAAATCCATCTGACAATTCATTTATATTATCCTTAACTAAAATTGCACTCTGCTCTAGAGTTATACTAACATCATTCATTTTATATATTCTAGTAGGTAATTCTACGAGATTTAGTTTTAATTGGGGATTAGTTTGAGTCCCCATTAAATGAAGAATTTTGTCTGTCTTTGTATCAACAAAAAATGGTGCTATATCTTGAGTTTCCTTTAAGGTTTCCTTTAACGTTTCATTAATCTTGAAAGTAATTTCACCGATCAGGGAACCGGCTTCCTAGATCCGCGAACCAGCTTCATTAAAAGCTTTAGTTTTTTTTATCTAACTCTTGACTTTGCCACTCTATTGCTCTTAATGTTTGTTCACCCAATGCTAGATTCTGTTCATTATGGGTATTTAAAGTTTTAGTTAGAGGATCAAATAACTTTTTCACCATAATATTCTTGTTGTCTTAATTTATCTTCTAATCCATTTCTTCTGTTTTGTTTTTCTATTTTTTTTTAATTCTATAAGTTTATCTAGCTTAGTCATTTTTATATAAAAAGAAAAAATAAACTTTTTATATAAAAATAATGTGTACTATGGGAGAGATAATGATATATATTACACTAACAACTAACTACTAATTATTTTTGTATTCATTTTCATATTTATATTTATATTTAATTTCATATTCATATTCTTAGAACAGTGGAACTGCTTGGTAAACCACGTGCAAAGCTCGTTGGTAAACCACAGACAGAGTCTGATCACAGATCATTATATAATCTAATAGCAGCTTCAATTAACTTTCTATCATCATTAATGGTTAGTTCTAGATTAATTGTTATTATTGATTCTTTACTTGCATCTAACCCTAATTTTATCAATACCTCTATTGGAGTAGTGTTAATCTTTTTTATTAAATCTCTTTTGAATAGATATAGATTCTCATCAGGAAGATAGCGTTCAATATTATTTACAAAGAATCATTTATCATCAAATGTGTTTAGACTAATCTTACTTGTTTTTGTTGTTGTCATGATATCACCAACTTTTTGTATTCTACATTCATTGACAAATCTCTGTGTTTTATACATTAATGTATTATACTACTCTTCATGTTTAGCATTGTTACAATTCTTTATTTCTTTCTCTTTAGTTTTATTTGGGTAATCTTTAAAGCTATATGTCTCTGGTGACAGGGCAATAAACTCTTCTATTATTCTACTTCCCAATTCATGTTTGAATTTACCTGGAACTTTATATTAGTTTTGATTGGTGGTTCGAATTTGGATAGTTCCATGTGTTCATCGGGTACATTACCTCGCTGAAGCTTAATACAAAAATATCAGTATCCATATAGTGGAGTTGTAGATCTTTGAGAGATGGTTGAAGAATATTATAGAATACATCATACATGTGTAATTTACTTAATTCTATTATAGTAACACCTACATATACTGGAGAATCATATTCCTTTTTTTTCTTTATATATTCAATTTGGCTATAATACTTATATCTAGTTATATTCTTAAATGTTGGTTTACTTAAGCTTTTCATCATCTTTTCTTCATCGTGTAAGAACTTATTTTGAAGGAAGTGTAGAGGATTCATGCACATTCTTCCGTATAGTTAGGTGTTCATTGATTTGCTTACATCCTTTTCCGCTGCAGTTTTAGCTGTTGCTCTTTTATTAGTATTGTTTTGAATAAAGTCTCTACATATGTAATCTTGTTTAAATTTAATCACTCTATGAATTTTAGTTACTTTTACACCCATCTTAACACAGAATTTTAACATCCTATAATGAACCATATGTTCTGTTTTGCTGTTTTGATCTAAGATTAATTTCTCTGATCTTGCTTTTACCATCCCTCTTTCTCTATCAGTGAAACTGCTTCGCAGATAGTCTAACTCATTATCATTTAACTTTTTTATTGGGCATTAATGCTAGCTGCTCTGTTCTTTCTTTACAACTATTAGTATAATTAATATCGCAAACTATATAGTAACCATGATCACTATCATCTGGAGTGTTTAATATAGTGTCTAGAGATGTTTCGGTGTACTCAAAGTCCTTATAAGGTAGCTTCTGCATCATTGCATAACCATATAGGTTGTTTGCGTCTATGTACCAGATGACCCTTTGGTCATGCTTCGCCATTGGTGAAACCACTTCGTGGATCTGCGAAGCAGGTTCCGTGATGGATCTTTGATCAAGCTCCGCCATTGTCTTGCCATTGTCATTGTCATTACCATTACCATTACCTTTACCATCACCATTACCATTACCATTGCCATTAATAGTATATCTATCACCCATTATACCACTTATACCACCTCTCTTTGCTTCAACGAAATCATCTAGCATTTGCTTATCTTGTAATATATCTAATGTAACACAAGTTCACATTAACCAACAATTAAAACTATAACCCGGGAGACTAACGTATTGTAGTGGGTTGAGTCCAAATTCTTTCATACTTAATTTAACATATTTATTCATGCAGTA
Source organism: Convolutriloba macropyga (assembly GCF_964194025.1). Taxonomy (NCBI): domain Eukaryota; kingdom Metazoa; phylum Xenacoelomorpha; order Acoela; family Convolutidae; genus Convolutriloba; species Convolutriloba macropyga. The sequence continues at coordinate 19,727,918 of NC_134472.1, forward strand.
GTCTAAAACTTCCACATCATTCTGTATATACTCTATAGTGTATCTTTACCATTTTAATGACTGTTGCCTTTATTAAACTATCGACTTGTTCTTGTGTTGATAATTGATTAGATAGTGAGGATTTGAAGTCTTCTATATTTAGATTACCTATAAAATTGTCGTATTCATCTTAACCAAAGTATTCATATGGATATAATATTTTAGTTTCACAACCATACATCTTCGCCATTTGATCTAAAGGCATAGCTAAGAAGCTATAACTATCTAAGAATTTAAGACAACCAATACTAAACATCTTAGACTTACCAGCAGCTATTGGTATGTTATCTACTTTTCTTTTATCTTTGTTCTGTTTAAAGAGTTCACTATATAATAGGTTGAAGTCATAGCCACTACCATTATGGAATATTACGGAAATGAAGTTTTGTTGTTTGTATCTTAGATTACACATTCTACATGCTGGTCCTCTATACCAGTTTTATTACAGTGGTCTCTTTCTTTATTATTACATGTTTTTCTGCATATATGACAAGTGTTTGTGGCATTATGATTTATTTTATCTTCTTCTGTATATATCATCACTCCATCATGCTTGAAGTTATTCTCTGTTTCTATTTCTAATAGATCACTAGCAAATCTTTTGATACCATCAATACCGAAGTAGTATTTGAAATTACCTTGCCAGATGTAACCTGTACTTATTGGTATGTGTTCGAATATTACACATTTACGGTTGTTAGTTGTGACGTCGACAATGCAACATTTTATATGAGCGGTTTTAAAATTATTTGAATTCTGTCGTTTATGCTCGTTTATAAAAGTAATATGTTTTTTCTTGGGACAAGCAATCTCTGGTTTGAAAGAGTGGCTACATATATGATTGTCATGTTTAATTTGAGAGTTAAACCAATATGTACATCTATCGCAGTAATAGAATTTATGATTAATTTTGTTTGGACGATCTAACAACGTTTCTATGTTTTTAAGTAGAGCACAGTGTTCTATTTGTCTATTCCCTCAAACTCGTATTCTTACATCTTTTCCGTCTTTATTAAAATCATCCACAGATTTAAGCAATTCAACTTTACCATCAGCACAAGGTGTGTATACCCAAATATTAAGATTGTACAATTTTTGTATTCTTAATATATAGCCGAAGTAATCTTCATGTTGTTATCTTGGTGCAATTAGTTTATTCTGGTGTTTACTTTCACGTGTTGCATGGTCCATGGCAGGATGTATCCTAGCACTAATAGTTAATTGCAAGCAATTGTACTTGGAATTGCGTATATTTAAAATTGATTTAGAGTTTTTGAGATCCGGGTGTAAATCTATATAACTACCAATAGATGCTTTAGTTGGTTCAATATTTATCTGAATAATTCTTAACCCGAGAAACTCAAACTCATAGCCATAACCCTGGAATTTTTCCCTTTCGTAGTTTAGCCATTGTTTGAAGTCACTATATTCATATATTGCGTTGTTAATAATATAGTCAGTGTTGAAAAATATTTTAGTAGTTTTAACTTCTTCTTTGGTTCTCTTCTTGTACTCACAGTCGGCTGTTATATTAGATTTAAAACTCTTAATTTTACAAATCTGGTAACAGTTTTTAATTTCTTCTAGAGAGTTTTTTATAGCTTCATCTATATCTTCAATGCAATTTCCGGCTTTATCAGTGATATCAAATTCTTTCATGTTCTGGCTAGAGTTTATTTCGACGTATTGTGCGTTTTCTAGATACTTGCGATTATGACTTTATGAGTGAGTAGTTAGGGCTATTTTCTTCCTAAATTCTTCATTGCATTCTTCACATCTAAACTTAATTCTAGAGTAGATATCATCTTTAGGTTTAGGTTCAAGTTTAAGTTTAATAATATCTTTGGTGTTATTATTAGTAATAGTTTCAGGAATGAGAAAGTACTTATCTTCATCCGGGTCATATACTCTCTCCATGTTTTCAGGTATGGGTTTAATTCCAGTTCGGGGGACCAAAGATTGTGTCCCTTTAGTTTCAGGTTGGGGAAACAAGGGCGAAGCCCATTTAGGTTGAGCTTTAGGTTTAGCCCTAGTTTCAGTTTCAACTTTATCAAGATCCATAATCATATCCCTGGTTGGTTTTCTTTTTCTGGTGACCATTTGATAAAGTGTCTTTAAGAAAATCCTTCATCGAACCGAATGAGAAATTACAGACGGTACATTCGTTAATTCTGTTGGCATCCAATTCTTTAGGGAAAAAATTGAATTTTTAAATTAAGAAAAATGATTTCAAAGTGTAGTAACTGTAGGGATAAACAATGCAAAGACTCTTGCTATAAATATAGAGAACAACGTTATGAGTGTTTTATATGTAATGGTATCATTAAGGAGAGAGATAGAAATAGCCATATAAATAAGCATTATGAAGAAGTGAGGTTGTATTTAACTTGTAGTATGTGTAAGGTTATGAAACATATCTCTTATTTCAGGTTTAAGACTAATAAGTGTAGATTGTGTGCTTATTTGCTAAGGTATAGGTTTGGGAGTGCTAAGGATAGATTTAACGAGTACGTTACGATACATAATATAGGAGAAGCCGTGGCGGAAGGGCGAGCTTTTTTACACCAACAAAGGGTAGAGCCGCTTTCACGGCTGGTGAAACATGGCCGAAGACTCATCTGCGAAGCAGGTTCCCTTTGATTCAGATTTATTGTATTTTTGTGCAAGTGAGCGGGTTAGAAGGCTTAATTTTGATTTTAAAATTAATTTTAAAATTTTATTTTTGCTATTATTTTTTCAATCTTGCAAAAACACCCATTTAACAACTGCTAACCCTAGGAGATTGAAATTTTACAGCATTACGGCCATATTATAGGGCTACAATTTGTTGGAATTAGAACTTCCTTATAAATTGAGTTACTAACAAATTTCGAGCCAAAACATTTTATCCAGTAGACGGATAATAATAATAGGGGATATCAATATTAAGGTATCAGTAGTAAGGATATCAATATTAATGTATCAGTTGTAAGGATATCAATATTAATGTATCAGTAGTGAGAATATCAATATTAATGTATCAGTAGTAAGGATATCAAAATTAATAATAAATATATTTCTATATAAACAATCACTTGTTTATCATTTATGAAAATTGTAATTGTCTCATGCACCTAGACTGAAGCTGACAATATCTCTGAACTTCTGCTAAGCACATTGTCAGATATTTTTTCCATTTTGAATAGTAGTCTGTTGAGACTAGGATCCTTGGATAGTTTTCACATGCTCGAGAGAAGTTTATAAAACTCTTGATAGTAGAGTAGGAATATCTTTTATCATTCAAGAGTTGTTTCCAGTGAATATCCTTATTGTTCTCTTGATGATCTTGTTTCACTCGCCCCCATATGTATCCTCTGTCAGAAAATGCCAGTAGATATAAACGATTCAATTTTCACTCCACGTTATTGACTGTGGTGAGATAAAACTCAAGTTCACCCACATTGAAAGAATTCCTGAGTTTATCACTGGCACATTCACTTCAAACTTGTCAAGTGTTTCCTGATACTCGTAATTTAGTAGGTCGTTATGGAAATTGGAGAGGAATAACTGGAAGGGTTCTGTTTTTGTTCGTTTTCCAATCTCACTTTCGTGTTCAGTGGTATTGTCGGGTATGCATTTGTTCTCCTTACAAAATGTAATCTTTTGAGTTGTTAAATTAGTCAACTCGTTTAGATTTTTAACAGATAAAGAAGTACTTGATAAAGCTCCAGTTATAAAAGTCTCGTCAAACGACGAAAATTGTTGAAAAATTTTCGCTAGTTTTTGTAGTGAAGTGAAACTCATGATGAATAGCCAAAAAGTGCCGTGCAGAAAAAAGGTCCACTCATGGAGAATTATTCTAGCACAATCTTTTTCTAGAATATTCGGACATGAGTTTTAACTTAAAACTAGTTATCCTTTTCAAAGTAATTACCTGTTTTAAAGTAAGAGAATGATTAGATCCTTCTATTAAATTGAATGCTTTGTAAAATCTATTGAAAATTAAAACAAAATTTTAATAAATACTCAACTTGCAAGCTGATATTTAGAGTTGTCTTATATTCAAAATTTTCACTCGTTTGATATCATTCTGCTAATGGTGATGTTCATTTCTGTTAATTATGGCGGCCTTTTTAGCATGGCACGCACTATTCCTTTTCATCATTTATTGAACTGTTTATAAACAGAGCAAAGTGAGCACGTATTGTGCTCGTAATGGCGGCTATCTTTGTCAAAGATTTTTTATTAGGAGTTCAGTCAGCTTAATAGTTAAAATTATAAGCGTTCAACCATTCTGTAGTTGCACCCTCCCCCACAGTTATCCATTAAGAAAGGTCGAGCAATACTGACGTAGCGTGGTAAAGGCAAGTCAACCTTTTAATAAGACCTCTCAAGACTCGGCTCAAATAAATGTACCCTGGTACATAGAATCACTCAGTTAAACATCATAGATCAATCGCCTCTAAGGGTAAAGGCAAAATGTTAAAGAAACTTGTTTCTTAATATCCAATTCTAAGCAATTTTGAGTGATTCTCAGTTCATCCATTTCCAGTGAAAAAAAATTGCGGGCCCGGTTAGCTTGTTTTGTTTCAGTATAGTTTAGTATATTAGATATGAAGTTAGGCTTTAAATTAAATTTGAAAACTTTTGGATATTTGCGTATGAAATTCATAAATTATATGGTCTATATGCCTTTTTTGTACACAAAATTGAGCGAGTGTTTTTGTATAAAGTGGTGGATGTAGTAGTGGATAAAATAGGGATTCCAGTTACCAGTACAAATTGGTCCATTTCTACATATGCGGTTAGCGTATAGAGAAATGGACCAATTTGTCTGGTGGCTGGAAGCTCTGTTTTATCCAATACTAGCAGATAAGGTAAACAAAAACCAAAATTTGATCTTATTGCATTTTTAGGAATTACACGCTTTGTAGATGGGTGTACTACTTTGATTTTCCAGAGAGTTGTTGCAAATGTGTTTGTTACTGTATTATACTATGCATGTAATTATAAACACAAGTGATCATTACAGAAGGGAGCACATCATTAATATTTTTTGGTTGCCTGAATTTTGCCTATATGGGATTTGGGGGGGAGAGACTAATTCTCAAATCAACAAATGCGAATAGTAATTAAATTCAAGTCTACTGCCCCAATTTTACCTTTTTAAAAACCTTTCATTGTCAGCATGCCTCACTTGCGCTGAGGTAGTATGCTTTCTAGAAGTTCATACAAACAAAATGGGTCCAACTGGTACATTTTAGCACCAGTTCGAGAAGCCGAAACTTTGCGAGAAGCTCTACTTGTTCTATGTATAATTGGCTAAAGAAATGAAACCTTGAGGAACAAGAAAGATTGTGAGAAGGTCGTTATAAGGGACGCCATGTTCAATAGCTTAAGACAGGTTGGTGCAAATGAGCAGCACATTAGGCTTTCAAGTACGAGATGCTGGTTCGAATGCTGTAGTGGTCCATTTTCACAGTAGTTGCGCCTCCTCAGACTCCCTAATAGGTTATGGGCCCAGCAGTTTTCTAAGTCATGTTATTGACAGTTATAACTTTTTTGGCAGAGTACTATTTCTTTTCAGAACTGTTTTGCCTACTCTTTCTACGATTGATCAACAGACAGTGAAGCTTCAGAACTACAAAGGTAAGGCATGGGACTTTCAAACCTGGAGCACAAGATTTGTGTTGATGATGCAGTCGAAGGGGCGCTACAAGGCACTACGGTGGACAGAGGAGCAGCCCAGTGAACCTGCACCACTGGCCAATGAGGCAAGCAGTTAGAAGAACAAGAACCACAAGTTGGGGAAGGATGCATATGAGTAGAAAACTTCTGATATGTGGGAAAAAAAGAAACAACCTTTGATGCCGTCTGGCACTGACTCTAGTTGCAACAACCCTCATGATGATTTGACATTACTGTGTGGGAGATGACGGCATAGGAGATGGAGCAAAGGCTTAGAATTTTTTGCACGAGCGATCTCAGTTCGTGGAGACGCTGACAGTGGTGACAATGGTTGCACAGACGGCTCAACTGCCACTCGAGAAATCTGTGGATTTGAGCAGCTTCTTCGGAGGACTGGAGCTACTCACAAGGCTACAAGATGCAGGGGGAGAAGACGCAGAGAATCTATTCGATGCCTTGGTCCTCAATTGTCTTCCAATGGGGTATGGAAGTTTTGAACCCGGCATCGAATTGCACAGAGTTTTACAGAGTTGCACAGAGTTCAGCCCGGCATCGATTTGCACAGAGTTGAGGAGATGTCTGTAGAACCTCCAAGAGACCACAGTAAAAAGGCAAAAGGAAAAAATGGTTCAAGAAAGGAAAACGCATTTTGCGTGAGATCCCATGACACTTTGCCGAGGACTGCAGAAAGAAGGAGACAAGGCAATGCAGCAAATGCGGAGATAAGGGTCACCAAGACAGAGCATGCATGAGACTTAGAGATGGACGCAATCATTAGTCAGTGGCGATGGTTTCAATTGTGGCTACACCAGACGAAGAATATTGTGCGGCTCTTACCTAAAGAAAGACAGCAGGAATGATAGCGAACATTGGTTGTACAGATCACAAAGTGACAAACATCGACATGTCCCTGAACTTTGTGCTCCATTGGTGCTCACAAGACCTATTCGATTGGTGGTCACAAGACCTAACGGAAAATTTTACAGAGTGTTGGCAGAGGTTTTGTGAGGATCAACATACTCGCGAACAGAAGAGAATTTCAATGCAAATTCAAAAACGTTTTTTCTGTGCGTGACTAATCCTCGAACATCCTATCGAACTCACGATGCATAGGGTGTGGCCATAGCTTTACTTCCGAGAAAGAAAATGGCTGCATAAAACTCCAGAAGGGATTTTGAGTAAAACTAAGTCAAAAAAAAAAATTTTTTTTACTTACCCTGCTGCGTTCTCGAGCTCGAGATGAGCTCCAAAAGCGTAAAAAATGATAGTGTCAGGATCTGGCACCAACGATTGCGTCATTTGAAGCAAGTAAATGTGGTCAGGAATGCACGCAAGGCAATGGTGGAATCCTAACAAGTGTGCAGGATGTGCGCATTGGCCAATATCACACCAACTCCAGTAAAAAGAAGTACAGAAACTCATGCAGAGGGGGAACTGGGGAGCGTGTTCACAGACATGGTAGGATTATTCAAAGAATAGTCACTATCAGTGTTCCGGTTTGCTTTGTGCATGCAGATAACTACACAAAATTTATGTTTTGGGAGTTGCCCAAGGCAAAGGATGAAGCTCTGGGCAGCCTGAAGAAATTTGTTGTCAGTTTGGAGACGCAAAATAAGCTGAGACAAGACAATGCAAAGGAGTATCTCTCAGAGCAGATCATACGAAATCTTTAGGCGCAGGCTTGGCTCAAGACCATACTAGTCAAGCCAGATCAGAACATGTTACCTGAGATGTTCAACAAGACTTTGCTGGAGATGGAAAGATGTTTGCTCATTGACTAAGGACTTCCCAGGATGATTTGAGGGGCAGCAATTATCAAGCAGCGAGGATCAGAAATATGGTTGTTAGAGGAGAAAATGATAGATGCCCCGCAGAGCTTATGCGTGGTGATGGCAGTTTGAGATGGGGTCAACAAGGAGTCAGAAGGGGGCTCAATCCCTGATAACACAGAGACACCCGACTTACAACATGAGGTTTCACACCAAGATCTGGCACAGAGTTGATGGTCTTTAAAACAAAGGCAAAAATAGAAACAAAGAACATCTACAATAAAAGACGAGTGGCAAAACGCAGAGAACATGAACACTCAAGAAAAGACACTGAGACAAAATGTCTCTGATTTTTAGGGAGCATCACTATTTGAAGAATCTACTGCAACAGGATGAAGTCTCATAGTTATTAGTAGAGTGGGACACAGAAGATGTCTCACAGTAAGAGACAGTTGGCTTAAATAAAGATGCACGGGAGCAAGCGGACGAGCAGAGCCCAGATGAAGGACGCGAGTCAGGAATGTTGTGCAATTATCTGTCGAAGACAGAGCACATCTTGTTGTGACAGTGGCTCACTTTGCAGATAACAAAACAGCTCACATGGCAACGCAAAGTGATGATTGGGAGAAAAGAAATTGGGCAAAGAAGGGCGCGGTGAATGCGCTCTAACACAGCGAGACTTTGAACCTATTGGGACCACCGACAGAAAGAGACGTCATATCCAGCCAATGGGTCTGCACTATGAAATTGGGACCAAGTGGTCAAGTCGACAAATACAAAGCAGGCTATATGTCATAGACCGTCAAACAAATCGAAGGATTGGATTATTTCGAGACTCTTGCGCCTCATTGTAGGCCAGAAACATTCAGGAATCTATTTCAACAATGGGCAATGAAGGGCAACGTGATGAATGAATATGATGTCAAAATTTAGAATTAATCTGGAAGAGCCACAGGATTTTGGGAAAGGAGAATCAGATTGAGAGAAGTAAATAACCGGACTGAATAAACCAATTTATGGCTTTAAACCAGCTGCTAAGAACTGGTAAAAGTATTTTGAGATTTTTTAAAATAAGCCAGGGGTTCACCAGAAGCAGGAACGATTGTTGCTTATTCGCAGGAGCGGAGAAAATTGGTCAGACCGTCATTTTGGTCCGGTTTAGTAGCGTCAGGAAGCATGACAGTAATCTCCAATGTCCAGAAAGCACTCAAAGCAACATTCTACATGGAAGACAGAGAAGACTTTACTGATTTCTCGGCCTCAGATTAAGATTAGAAGAGGGCAAAGTCGACCAAGAGCGAGACTCAAAAACCATACAGGAGTGGTTTTATTTGGATCAATGAGGAACCTCACGGACACCAGTGGGTTTGAACTTGAAACTTCAGACATCGCAATTGGGAGACGGAGAATTAGAGATGTAGTTTTACAAAAAATTGGTTGGATCAATCCGTTATCTGGCAAATCAATCGAGGTCAGACATCATGTTAACAGTCTATATTCTGTCCAGTCGCATGAATGCAGCTACCAATCAACACTTGCTATGCGGAACACAACGTCTAACACATCTTCCAGGTTCAAATTTTTCTTCCATAAAAAAAACGATAGTTATGATTTATTAGGAAAAGTGATGCAAGATTGTCTGGTTAAGTGAACCGGAGAACATCAAGAAGAGCTACTACAAGGTCAACGGAAGTGACGCATTACTCAGTTGCGATGTCATAAAGCATACCACCATTGCTCTTTCTTCATCAGAGGAAGAAAAACAAGGCGTCAACAGCTCAAGAAGCACTGTCCTTGAAGCAACTTCTAAAAAATTTTGGAATCCTAAAGGAACATCCAATAGAGATTGGAGTGGATAACAAGAGTTGTATCAGACATTGACAAAACCCAGTCTTGCGCAACAGAAGCAAGCACATTCAGACAAAACTTCACTTCTTTCGGAAAAAGAGGGAAGATGGGATTTTTTCAATTCAATTCGTTCCTACTGACAAAACGGCAGCGGACATTTTCACGGAACAGTTTCCATCACCGAAGGATGAAACATTGACAACAGTTTTGATGGGAGCAGACTTGACGGGACGCAAAATTCGATTCAAACTCTATTATTGAACTTAAGTAGAAATGTTAGACAGTTTAATTTACCAGTTTAATCAGACAGGAGCAAATTGATTGAAGTCTCTAATTTGATATGTACGAGTCTTCAAGAAATGATGCTCTTAGTGAATGCTCGGTTCAGACAGATAATTCTAGATAGTTATTCTCAGAGTAAGATTATTTGATGTAAAATCTTCCCAGCATGCATTGAGTGATTATGATACCACCGGACGCTTCAATGATCTCTTAGAAAAACTTAAATGCGTTTTTAAATGGTATTCCCTGCGACTGATATCTAGGAACTTTGCAGAAGCAAGTCATGTTAGGTAACCCTTGCAACCCTCACTATAAATCTTGCTGCTAAGATTAGTTTTGCATCTTGACTTGTGCACTGATAATGGGTATGTCAACAGCTGATTTTTGGGTTATTTCATCACTAAACCTACTAATGGGATCCCAATTGTAAATCTTTACCTTTCACAGTGAAATACCATTTTTTTGTTCTGTCAATTTTTAGAAAATAATTATAGTTTACTTTGTTCAAAACGCTTTTATTCCGCTGGCGAAAGTTTTGGACCCAACAGGTTATGTGCCCAGACCCTAGTATCTGCGTTTAACTGCAAAAGAGAGGCAGGATAGTTATAAACTGTGAAAAAGACTATGAGCAATTTAAGAGGGAGTGTTAGAAGGTTCGGAGACAACAATCTATTGTAAGTTGTGCATAAGTGAAGCCTGACTTAGCTCAACCAGAAGCTTTGCTTGTCTAACGTATACTTGGCTAGAGAAATAAAGACTTGAGGAACACGAAAGAACGTGAGAAATGGTTATAAGAGATGCGCAATTTCGAGATCTTAAGGCCAGTTGGTGTAAATGTGGTGCACACTAGGCTTGCAAGTAAGAGAGGCTGGTTTGAATACGGTACTGGTTCATTTTCACACTTGTTGCGCCTGCTTAGACTTCTAACAGGTTATGAGCTCAGCAGTTTTCTAAGTCGTAAAAATTGTTTATAAAACGAAACTAACTTATTATTGACAGTCATAATCTTTTTCTGCTTAGTACGTTTTCTCTAAGACCATCGATAAACAGGTTTTTGCTCAAAATTAGAAGTACTTTTATTATCTCTTCCATAGTTGCACTAACGTACGTTATGCACCCAACGCATGTGTGTGTGTGTGTGTGTGTGTGTGTGTGTGTGTGTGTGTGTGTTTGTGTTTGTATGTATGTGTGTGTATGTGTTTGCATGTGTGTGTAACGGTTCATTAGCATTGACTCATGAGATAACGAGCCTTTTTTTATTTTAGTGACGTAAAAATTCGACACATAATAGACAAATGCTGTAGATTGGCCAATCACACGCACAGTTTCGAGTTGTTCACACAGGAGCCAATAATATTCCAGAACAGACAGATCAATGTTGTCTGTCAGGCCATCGACGACGTTGTCATTCTCCTAATCGACACAGAGGTCCCCTATTCATTATAGTGTCATTAAGCCGAACAAAGGGCGTTGGTATCATTTTTAAGAAGGTGGATTTCATAATATCTCTAATGTAACCAAAAGGTATGCACAGCGTGAAAAGATCTGAAAAATTTGAACTTCAATATTTCAAGCTTTTTCTGCTTTGTTTTAAGCTAAGTTGTGACAGGTTAACTTGAACATAAAGGCTTTTTCATATTTGAAAATGCAGGAATTGCAAGCCAAACGGCTCTTTTTAGGAGAGACACCCTGAAAAACTGTTCTCTTGCTATTTTATTTGTTCTTTTGTCTTTTTAGTAACTGGAAAAAATTTTATCTTCCTAGTCTTTATTTTCGTTTTGCAAGGTTTTATGACTTTAAGAAGTCAAATCCTTGTCAAATCCTAGTCAAGTCAAGTTTTGAAACACTGCCATTAAAGATCTGTTCGAACAAGCGGAGAAACGCAGGAATTATAACGCTTTTAGGCTATTTTTTAACCAATTCTTTTTTGTCTTTATCATTTTAAGAGTAATAAACTCAGAAAAATCAACCAGTGTTTTATTCGAAAAACAATTGCTGTTCTTTCTGTTTCAAACTATTAGATCTGATCGAATAATCAACCATTCGGCTTAATGAAACACAAAGAGCAATGTACACATGCTTGTTGACAAATTGTGCGCACTAAAAGACATGCTCTCTCTGTTCATGGGGCCGACGCTCAAATACGGCTCATACGAGTTGCCTGATGTGGGCTCAGAACGTATCAGTTGTTTACTTTGTCCAGGATACAGTAAACAAAGTGGTTACTTGTACCGAGACGCAGCTTGGAATCTGAGTAAGTGAAAGTTTTTCATGGAAAAACATAACGACCCGGGCTGACGTTTTACAGAGAAATAATGTAAGATTTGCTAAGAATGAGTGAAAACAAACATGTTTCACCGCACAACGTCTATATCTTTTACCGATGATTGCAGAGGAAGCGGTAAATCTTTGTCACTTTTCAGTTTGTAGCGGTAATTTATTTCACAGCTTTAAAAAAGAAGAGCTTAGTCTTCTCTGCCCTCCTGCATTGGACTGGCATCTTCTTCCACTGCTTCATCATTCATGTATTATTGTTCTTTATTATCAATACGACTCGAAGGTGTATCAGAGCCCAGGTTGAGGTGTGCGCTCGAAATCGTCCTGGTTCAGACCGTCTCAGACCAAAGCTGCCCCTGATCAGACCGCCCCAGACCGAAAAGGCCCCTGATCAGACTCAAGCGCACTCGACAGTTTTTATGAAATCGAAGTGCTCTCGAATCCACCTATTGCCAGAATCAAGCGATCTCGTCAGTTTCCGCGCGCTGGAAGTGCACTCGTCAGTTTTTGTGCGCTCCAGCGCTCGAATCTAATTCTAATCAGACTGAGTTGCGCTCAAAATTGTCTGATCAGGAACATATTCAATGAACTTTGAAGGAAGTGATATTAAGTAAACTTCTTTAAAAATTGCTTTTTCTAGAAGTCGTTTTTCTTAAAATCAATTTTATTGGAGTGATTTATGGAGCAGGAAATGAAACACGTGATATTTGGCGTGGTTTGGCTGCCGAACAATGTTGAAGAGCGAAGTGAAAAGAGAATGGCTATTTGTTCAAGCCACTGTTTTGGCGAGAACAAGAAATTGAGGCGTGAAAAAAACTTCTTTATTGTTCAGCAATTTTTATTGTTCACATGCGGTTTTTTAAAACTTTTTTCTTCAAATTGTTTTTGGTTAAAAGGTTTGATTAAATGTTTTTGTTAATTTGGTTTATTTTGATAAAGGTTCGATTGTTTTTGACTGTTTTCATGAGTTTTCTGCTAATTTGGATGCTTTTCATCTATTTTGCTGATTTTTATGCGAATTTTAGCAATTTTTCGCCTAATGTTTTGCTTACCGCATCAATTTGGATTTGAAAAGAAGCCTCCTACTTAGTGAGTGATTAGATACCGTGTAATTGAATTTTCGTTGCAATCAAAAGCTTTTTAGTTGAGAAATCTGAGAAAAATAGAGAAATTTCAAACTATTTTTCTCAGTTTTTTAACAGTTTTTATTTTACAATTTTAGACAGCCAATTCTCAACCTTTAATGACCTGACGATTGTCTTTTGATCTTTTCTATTGGCTTTGTGTGTCCTTGTAGTATTAAAATATATGTTAAATTTTCTCCGGATCTCTTGTCTATGTTGTTTTCAATAGTTTTTTTTCATGAGTTGACTTCAAATATTATATTAATTCTTATGAGTGGTTTTAGTATGTACGAATTATACGACGAACTTGTTTTGTTCGGCTCTTCGAGTCGTTTCCGGAATTCTTCTGGGTACGCTTTTGTTTTTAAATCAGATTCCCTCCATTTTATTGCGTTGAAAAGCAGTGAAATATTTTCAAGTCTTGAGCGGTGATGTATTTATTTTTAGGGCTTAAGGGGTAGAAAATTATATTTCAGATTATAAAAAGCGCACATTTTGCAAAAAATGTTTGCGGTTTTTTCGCGGTGACCATTTCTGACCACTTTCACCGCCAAAAATCTTACAATTTTATGACAATTTCAAACGTTGGCACATCAACCTCGGGATCCCTTACTTTTGCCCTTCCCCAAAACGGAAAAATTTTAAATACTTTTGATGGGGGTGGTTCACAAACACTGATCCAATATTAACCAAGAATGCGGTCACTGACCTAAAACAGACGAAAATACGTCCATGGACCAGACGAAACATACTAAGCTACCCCATGTGAGACCTAATACAAGCACCGATAGACTATAGGCTAAATAGAACAAAATGAAGACCCGATAATGTTCCAAAAACGATAAACCAGACCGTAAATTTGATCGAACAGAACTTAGACCCTGGTTCAGACCAAAAACCCAAAGTTGACCCTGAATTTCAACTTGAAAGTCATTATTAACTATTTGGAAATATTTTTGATAAGTATCCATCCTCGGATATCGACAAGAACGCAATTTTGTACAATCGATTTTGGTTGATTGAATCAATAACGCGATAATGCATGTTGATGATATCTGAGGCTGCTCATAAAAAAGGATCATCAGATCATTAGCAAAAAATTAAATAAATATTTGTTTAAAGTCAACAGGTGAGACAAATTAAACAATGAGATTTGAGTGACAAAAAAGCAAAAAATTTATCCAAAAAATAAATGGTTGTTCTTTTCTTAGTCATTCACTCCTGTTTTTTTTTCAATTAAGCAGGTTAAAGTTATTGAAAAATTTCTGCGTGGACTTAATTTCGGATTTCAATTTCAATTATATGTTGATAGACAATAAAGCACTGACGATGTTCACAATGCTAAACTTCTTTTGAATGCTCTTTTCAAATCGATTCATTGTAACACTAAGATAGAGAAGTTTGTTTCAAGACAATTAAAACAAAAACTCAAAATATCTTGCGTAATTTTTTTATAATGGATACTTGTTTGGGACACCATTAAAAGACTTAAATAAATTGGAAATTAAGGTTTTTCTCCCGAAGTTATCCTTATAATAGTAAGCAATCCTCGAAGTGATTTTTTATAAACAGAGTAGAAATAATAGCGTTTGCGTAAACTATAATAGTTATATCCACATTTATTTGTATATTTTTGGCGCAATATCTTGCAAAAGAGGTCAAATTCCGAATATACATCATTAGCCGTGGTCAGATTAAATGTCGCCTGACTAAGATTTTGTAGGACATCTTAACAGTTCTTACGATATAAAATTTTTTTGTCATATCTTTAATGATAAGGCAAAATTAATAACTATATATCTTGTAAGATTTTATAAGTTACATAGATAATAAGGATAAAAGAGCTAGAATTTAAATTAAGAAAATAAAGATAAAAGAGCTAGAATTTAAATTAAGAAAATGTTTGTTTCGTTGAAGACTTGGGGTATGCTCTGCTTAGCTTATTGCGATTCTTTGGTTATTTTAAAGAACACCAGAGAAGTTTTCTCTCTTAGAGGGGTATGCTAATTTATTTTAATCTATGCGGCATGGAATCATTTAGTTATTTCTTTTTTCAGTTGCAGCGATGCTCTGTTCGTGGAGTTATCTGTACGAAACAAGCGAATGTTTCGCTTTGAACACAACAGACTTCGTTCACCACGCAGGTGGAACAAACGAGAAGCCGAGAGTGGACGAGTTTCTCTCAGCCGCCTGCCATCGAGTCTCGATTGAGTCCCGCTTTGCCTCCTTCTCGCTTCTCTTTACAAATCACAAAGTGGCCAATGTCTTCAGAAACGGAAGCTTTCTTCCCACGGACCATTTAGGTTAAATTTTTGTTATCCGAATGCAACTTCTACGTAGGATCCTTTTCCTTTTTGCCCGGTTGATTATCACCCTCCATAATTGATACTTTACCCAATTAAAACGTTCAGCCCATTTCCCGACCTTTTTCTTCCATAGAGGTTTGACATGTCTAGCCATGTCTCTTCTTACACTGACACGTTTTTCTGGACCACAATTCTTACACGTTTTCTGAAAATCCAGTTTCCTTAAAAAAAGAAAATATTTTATATGAAAAATGCTGAAGAAGGGCTAAACTTTATAAAAAAATTTTTTCAAGGATAATTATTTTCATAAGTTCAGCCAAATTGTCTTCATGGGGTTGCAGTAAAGGTCTTCTCATAGGCAATTTGGGTCAAACATGGTCTTTTCACAGTTATCTGGGGTCGGGCATGGTCTTTTCATGGGTAGAGCAAAAGACTTATATAACGCTTTTTTTAAATCAAATTCGGAATTTTTCAATGTTTTCTGCTTCTGTACATACCGCAGAAGCACCGGTACAAGATTAAACAGCCTTGCAACAGAGCAATCCAACTTAAAAACCACTAGAAAATTGCCAAATGACTTCTGGATTTTTGCTATTTATAAGATAAAGCGGTTGCAGCAGCTGGACTCTATTTCCACAACAGCTGATTGATTTAAACTAGGTAGTTTAATTCTAGTGGTCTTTTTTTAATTAGCCATGATGAAAAAGTAGCGTTATTCAAGTTTTCCCCTTTGAAATTTATGAGTTATCATCTGTAAAAGAACAATTCAGATTTTGGTAGATTGTTGGCTCTTCTAAATTGCACGCTGATTAGGCATGTACGCTGATTACGCTATAAGAAGTAGTTAGCAATTAAATTGCACCTAAAATATTAACTGTTCCAGGAAACGTTTTATGGTACAACCAAATGCCAGGACACGTTTGATTGTCCAGTCAAATTCCAGCCATTTTATTGTCCAGGCAAATTCTACGACACGTTTTATTGTCTAGCCAATTCGATGACGGTTGTTTTAGTTCTGGCCAAAGTCGAGCACATCACGCAAAGTCCAGAAAAAATTCTTTTCACGCCAAAAATCTATCGATGACCGTCTTTTTATGCCTTAAATCGATCGGGGACGGTCGTTTGAAAATTGCAGGTCTAAACTAGGGTGATAAATTTGTCCCAATTGTTGCTTTCGTCCGACGATACAAAATAAAGTCGTGATGTGTTGCTACCAAACTCACTTTAACTCTGAATGTAATTTTTAGAACAAATTTAATGTTTGGTAAAAAAAACTTGGCGTAGATAATTTTTTTGAAACCGTAATGTCAATTAGTGTCAATTTTTTTAAAACCTTGGCGTGCCCTGGCAAGATTTCGGTACGATGCCTAATTTCATAAGACCACATGTAAAAGTTTTTCAAGTTTGTTCTTTTTTGTTTATTTTTTCATTAGTTTTCTTTCCTCAGATTTTACTTGGATCTTATCAAGATGCTTATGGTTTTTCTTGAGGTATTTTTCAGATAACAGCCTCCAAACGAAAGGCCTGAAAATAAAATCTGTTTACGTAGTTCTTCCGTGTATACCCATACCTAACGCCAAGTCTATTTCAATGATGGGTTTGCCTGATTGCAAGTTAAAACCAATTCTGATTCAGAACTTTGATGATAATACTTTCTAGTAGTAGCAGTCTTGTGTAATTCTTTGCCAGGGTCTGCAAGTTTAAATAAACCTCTAAATCCTCGAAAAATTCCAAAGGTATCTGGTGGCAAACTGGTTGCCGCGAAACGTTAAAATTTCTGGGACCATTGAAGAAACGTTTAAGAAATTCGCGATAAAAATTAAAATCGACAGCAATCAGCTGCTATTCGCTAAATACAAACTCCTAGAAAAAGAGCGTATCCCGGACCTAGATAGACATTCGTACTTATGAATCGTTTTTGAGTTTAACTATATTACATTATCTCTCACCATTTTGTGCTACTTTTTAAAGAGCTCAGTCAAATTTTGCTAAATACGCTATGTGAGAAATGTGCTGATTGTGGCGAATGTGTGTTAAAACATTTTGATACAAAAAAAAGGTAAATAGTAGTTCTTTAATAGATCGTTCAACGCTCCGACTATTTGAAGTGATGATACACATGCTTTATCCGTTGGACGAAATGATGAAGGCAGTGAAATTAGCCGAAGGAATTGTGCAGGCAGAAATCAATGAGAAAGAGTCACATTATGACACTGATAACGAGCACGAAGATGAGTCAGCCAGTGAGAGAGGGTTCGGTGACAATGGAGGTGGTCGAAGGGTTAGCGATGGGGCTTTTGTCTTTGATAATGGCAATAGGTACGTAGAAAATTACAACTGCAACATGGGTTTAGAATGCGAAACTTTTTTTAGTTGCTGGGAATCGAAGTTTGGGGCATTCTTATTTTAATCATATAGGCCTTTTTCCTTTTATAGAGGGTTTCGTCTGACCATTTTGGAGTTTCTCTTTTGAAAAACGGGATAAAATGGTAATGACCAAGAGCATAAGTCACTGAACAATTTTCTAAGAGCCTCAACAGTTTCTAAGAATGCGACTAACCAAAACCCCGAGGAGACATGAAAGAAGTCGACCAGTTTCGACTCTAAATTACAGCATACCCAGCACATACACACACACACACACACACACACACACACACACACATACACGAGCGCGGACACAAACACAGACAGACAAACAAGCGCACACAAACACACGAACACACACCACACATACACGCACACACACACACACACACACACACACACACACACACACACACACACACACACACACACACACACACACACACACACACACAAACACACTTTTGGTGCTACTCCCTCGCCTAGTAAATAAGGCTATGCTCATGAAGCAAAATCCTCGCCAGTCGTTTGCGAGCGCTTCACCCGATGTTTGTTGGTTGTGCTTCTCGTCTTTGTTTTTTTTTCAGATCTGATCATACCCTGAGGTATTTTGTTACTGTTTTTTTCAGCGATCAGTCTCTTGACAGTTTTAAACATGTGTCTTTCTGATTTTTTTTCACTTTGTCATCAAAAACTTTAACTTACCTCTCTTTACTTCCCAAATCCATTGAGCTTTCACTATAGGGGATTTGAAATGAGTTATGTAGCTTTAGAAAACGGAGCCAATGAGAAAATGAACAGATATTGGATTCGCTCCAGCTTCTAAAACTTGCAAGCCTAGTAATTTAAACATTGAACCAACTGCTCTTACGCTCGCCAAAATGGAATCTAGCATAAAATCAACAGACTAGAAAATCAACAGACTTCAGTAACAATCTCGTTCCTTTTTGTTACTGAAGGCTTTATCTATCTAGCAACTTTTGATCAACTAGATTTCATTGTCAAGCTCTGTCAATTCGCATTAGACAGTTCTCTCTCAAACTTCTAAAATGGTTCTAAATTTCAGCCAATTTTCAAACGGAACTTGTGTAATTTTAGTGAAATACCCTTTTCGGTCCGTCCGACAATGGCTACCAGCAGACCAACCCTCTCATCAACAAGTGGATACAGTAGTGAACAACCCGCAAAAAACCCTCTCTGTTACAAGGCGAGGTTAGCAGACAATGACAAGCCCAGACAACTATATGTTTTACATAAATTATATTTTATTCTGCCGGGTGAGGAAGGCAGTTCGTGATACTATAAGTTTTGTTTTTCTGCGTGCATGACAAAGTTTAAGCTTTTAATATCAAAATAATACTTGGTTCATAAATGCTCTAAAGCTTCATTTTGATATTTTTTGTACAGTAGTCAGCAAAAATTGAACAGACCCGGAGATTATAACTTTCAAGCCAGAGTCCGCAACCCCTCTTCCAGCAGTCGAAGTGAACACTCCCACGCAAACTCAGTTGTCAACTTCATAACTGGAACCAGTGACACCTCTTCTATGGCAGATGTGAACTTTGAGTTGGACACTAACACTGAGCCCGTGGACAGAACAACTACTTTCACCCAGACTAAACTGATGTCGGGTGAAAACAGGCGCAGTCTGTTTGCCGTATTCCAGGTACCATTAAGTGCATACCGGGCGAGTTGGTAGAATAATGACTCAAAATTTAGTCAAACACCCTCCAAGACGTTTTATACTCTGTCTAGAGCACATTTTTGTTGCCCTAATTCGAGTTATAAGCCCAACAATTTGGGGTCTAACTCGCACAGAAAGGCGCTAGTTTGATACGTATATTTCAATAACACGACCCATTATCACAAGATCAAAAAATATGCATGAAAAATCAACAATAAAATTCATTTATCTCGACATTTTTGTCCAACTAGTCTTTTTTTTACAATGCGCACAATTCCGCACGTAAGCACAATTTTGGTTATGGTTAACATCTTTTCTGGAGCGTAAACTCACATCATTATTAATCTGGATGACAGTTCATAATTCTACCTCATCCTCCCGGTATGTAACGCCATTGCTTGTCAAAAATTACCTAATTATTAGCTTGAAATTGAACTAGAACTCTCACACGCGATCCTCAATGCTGACTCTATTCTAGTAATGTTCAACTCTTGTGATAAACTTTTACTTTGTCATAAAACTCATTAATTATTTTTTACGTTGAAATTCAACTGCCCTTTAGTCACAATTTTTTTTTTCTCAGCTAGAGAAATTTGGTTTACGAGTAACCTTGTCGCGAGACACACAAACACACACATACACACACGCACACGCACACAAGCGCACGCACACATACACACACGCACACATACATACACACAGACATACGCACACACACATATATACACACACACCTACACACACACACACATACACCCTTACACATACCCACAAATACACACATACATACACACAAACATACACACACGCACACACAGGCGAACACAAACATACACACACAAACACGCACACGTACACAAACACAAACACACACACACACACACACACACACACACACACACACACACACACACACAAGCACACTTTTTGGTGGTACTCCCTCGCCTAGTAAATAAGGCTATGCTCTTGAAGCCAAATCCTCGCCAGTCATTTGAGAGCGTTTCACCCGATGTTCATTGGTTGTGATGCTCGTCTTTGTTTCTTTTTTCAGATCTGATCTTACCCTGAAGTATTTTGTTACTCTTTTTTCAGCGAGCAGTCTTTTGACAGTTTTAAACCTTTGTCTTTCTGTTGAAGATTCTTTCTTTTTTTCTCCCGAGTACTTTAGATCTGTCTTGGTTTCCTTTTGTGTAACTCAACTAAATCTGAAACAAAATCTTGCCAAAACAACAACAACTTTGGTACCGAACCGATTTTAGTAAGACAAGATGCACTTGTCTTACTAAAATTCTTTTAAAAATCTTTCTCACTAAGTGTTTCGTGACAATGGCTAATGGTGACGATTTTTGAAATTTAGCACATAGTAATGCATCAACATCAGGTCAATTTTTGTTCAGGAGTTCTCTGATGCCCGCAATCACATGTTCCGAATGTGTCTACCTGTGAGCTTTGTCGACCCATTCGGAAGAGCATCAGTCGGCCTTGTGCACTGCCACGTCTTGTTCATAAAACCATTCGTAGATAAGGTAACAAATTCACGGTAAATTATTCATTTATTTAAGAATCTATAATAACCTTCCAACATTCAAATTAAAATTGGTTTACTGGAAGAACAAGAAAAAACTGAAAGATCTGGAAAAATTGGATTTTATTTCTTCCCATTGGATTAGATTTTATTACTTCCCATTGCTGCATAGTCAAATTGTGCCCTGTGGGGCAATTAGGGTTCACTCCCATTTCACAAGATACGCGTGGTCTTGTATGAGTCTTACAAGAGGAGTGTTTGCTTTTGTATATTTTTATATAGTCGTTCGTTAGCGTTAAAAATAACATGCAGAACTTCCCCTCGCTATTGAGTGCAATTTTTTTTGCAAATTAAAAGAAAAGGTCAGTCCCTAATGTTGGTTATTGTTTTCTTAATTGTCACAATAAACTGCACTTAAAAGGACGCTGTGTTCAACTTAGGGGCAGTTGAACTCCTAGTTTGATTCTCCAAGCACTAGTGGAAATGCCAGACGTATCAAAATAAAAGAATCGGAGTCGGAAAATGAAAATGCTGTTATCTGTTTGGCTTAATGCTCGATAATGCACCCAAGAAGTTTTCAAGTTTACTGTAGGTATAGGTTGTGAACCATTAAATCAACGGTCTTGAGAATCAAGGTAAGCCGAAAGGTAAATCAAAATTATATGTGTATAATGATCTCGTGTTGAAGTGATAGAATCATATCAAGTCCCACGGGAAGGTATGGACAAACATGGTAGCGTGCGTATCTCAAATATAGGAGTGTATGTCAGTGTAAATCAGTGTAGGTCAGTTAAAAATTTTAAACTTCTTAACCAAACAGGTTCGAAGAAAACTCTATTGTGAAAATGATTTTGAAATAAGATATGAGTGTTAATGTCAATTTGCTCAGAAATCGCTTCAAGCTGAAAGAGAAAAAATGTCCAGTGTGACAGACCGCTGAGGCATGGCCAGGGCGGGAAAGGCACGGCCAGATGTCGTGAATTATATTATATAGAATAAGACACCTAGTCTTATTCTATATAATACATTTCACGACGTCTGGCCGTGCCTCGCGTCTATTTCCGGCCTATTTCTGTTGAATTGAACGCATAAATTACAGTGTTTTATAGTTCTCAACCAATCAGATTCGCTGAAATTTTTACGTTTGGTACGTCTTTTGTTGAGATATCACAGGTTTTCCTAAACTTTTTAATGAATTTGATTTCTGTTGTCGAAATGGTTCATGCTAAATTGCTGCCTTGTTAATAATCTATAGTTTAGAAAATACATAATTTTCCTGTTGTGTATAAGGGTGGATTATAGGGTTTCGTGATTATATAAAGAAATGATTATTTTATGGTTTGATGATCATAAAAACAAATGATTTTATGTCAAAGCAAATAGTGATGATACATCTCTAGAAACAGTGGTTTCTAAAATTTATCTTAATGTTTGTAAGTAGTAATTATAGTTTAAAAAATAGCCAATTATCAGAAATATTAGATTTCTAGATGCCCATGAAAATTTTGCTAGATACTTTCTTTCCTTTCAAAAACGACTTCAATAAGATCATTAAATTAGATACAAGGAATCTTTAACGTACAAATCAGGGAGTAATTATTCGGGTTTGTTTATTTATATTCCACTCAGTACAAGTTTGATGGTTTTAGATGCACAATCTCTATTGACAACTTGAACAGATCTTAAAAACAGACACATTCGTAAAATAGGACAATCAGCTCTCAACAAATCTATATGGTTTTTATTTGGAGACAGAATAGCCCTATCAATTGTCTAAAATTTTCGAATTATAATTTTAGCACCCAAATGATATTAACAATCAAAAATCAAAAGCAGAAAGGTAGTGATTTGTTGACAAATGAATGGGAATTAGAAAACTTAAAAAAAATTAAAGGCATCCGTTTCCTTTTATGCAATTAGCTGCGCTATTTATTTTATAATGGCATGAACATAATTAAAAAAGCATTCTTGTAATTTTGAAGAAAAATAAAATTCCAAAATAGCAAAGCTGATTCCATTCTATTGATTACAAAATATTGTCGGTCGGTGTGAAAAGAAAAAAAATCATATATGCTTAATACTAAGATTTTTAAAATACACGCGAACACACATTCACGCACGCAGGCTGTCTCCCATCCGGCATAATCATTATATAACTTTCACGCCTTCAGACTCACGTTTTTCTTTCACAATAACGTGAGATATGACCACACATAATTCGTAATTGGAGGGGGGCAGAAGAAAAACTGGGAGAAAGAACAGATCTTTGACTTTGGCAGGATGTAGTGCTTGTGTTTGGGTGCCCAGTTTACGACAAGTTCAATCGTCAAATGGCATTTCGAACCGGAGTTGTGATTGCAATGCTACAGGAGTTCATTGCCAGTTTAAAGCAATTCTCGGTGTCACAGGATGCTGACCTCCACACACAACGATCATCAGGTATATACGGTATCTTGTATTCAAGTTTTAATTTCATGTGTTTTTCAGGCAGGAATCGAGGGTCCAATGTTTCAGCGCAAAAACGAGTAAAATTGGTTCTGCAATGGAAACAATTTTTAGAAAGACCCTTTTTTGGCAGCAACCGGGTCGAGGAAAATTCGGAAAAATAGGTAAGATAAGCGGCGAACGTTTGTTTTTTTTTCACCCCAAATTTTGTACATAATTTTGCGGTGAAATGCGGTGAAATTATGTAATTTAACGCAAGCGGTGAACTTACAAAAAATCACCACCATTCACCGCTAAAATATGTAATTTTACCACTAAATTAAGCAATGAAATTACATACTATAGCGGTGAAATGTGATGAATTTTTGTAATTTCACCGCTAGCAGGTGATAGAGTTTTTTCACCGCATTCACCGCCTGGTTTATATAATTTGACCGCATTCACCGCTTGTATTACAAAATTTTCCGCATTCACCGCTTATCTTACATAACTTTGCGTTGTATGGTGGTGACACCTCGACCCGGGCACCACTTTTATATCATTTCTGAAAAGAATATACTGCTTACAAATAACTCTGAGTTCCGTAACCCAGTTCGAGGGAAAATCGGAAAAATATGTAAGATAAAAAGGTGAAAGGTTGTTTTTTTCACCGTAAATTTTGTAGATAAGGTTTCGAACTTCTCAACTCCTGCTTGTCATGCACTTCTTCCTCCACTGCGCAATCTCTCACTAATTCTAGTATTTTTGTTTTGAATATAAATTCACTCTACTTTCTGCAAAACATGCTTGGTGAATTTTTGTAAATTTCCGATTTTTAGCGGTAGAATTACATATTTTAGCGGTGAAATGTGGTGATTTTTTTGTAAGTTCACCGCTTACTCAAGTGGTCAAAATACATAAATTCACCGCTTAGAAAAAGTGTCAAAAAGATGTAAGATAGAGTGGTAATTTTAGGAAAGGGAGGGGGGGGGGTTAAATCTAACAGTTCCTCCCTTACTTCCCTTTGATTTCACCGCATTCCCTGCTGATCTCACACAAATGTAAAACTTTTTCCAAAGCGGTGAATTTATTTGTGTTCACCAATAACTTAAGCGGTGAAATTATGTAATCACATCGCTTAGCTCACATAATTTGGACATTTTTTCAGAGCGCTGAATTTATGTAAATTCACCGCTAAAATAAGCGGTGAAATCATGGAATATCACCGCTACCAGGCGATAAAAGTTTTTATCACGCATTCACCGCGTGGTTTATGTATGGTTCATGCATTCACCGCCTGGTTTTTATCATGGCATTCACCCTTGCGACTCATATAATTAATAACATTTTTTAGCTTGGCTTTAAGCATAAGTAAAAAAAGAAACTTTGTATCCCATTGAGATGGGACAATTTTTTAAGCATTCGATTATTAATATTTAAGGGTTATTTCTCAATTTTTGGGCATGTATTGTCAGCGAATGGATTATATTTTTGCAGAAACCGCGGAGATTGGGATCATCAAGAAATATGTCACTATTTTAAACTATGGCATATCCTAGAGAGACGTAGAGGTGTATCTAATGTTGGGGAGTTGAGAAGGCTTTTACAATTCTGCTTCAAATAAAAACGATGAGGTTCCCTATATAGTTTTTCACTGGCGTTGGACTTAGTGAAATAATTAAGGTAAAAAAATAGGTTGCATCAGTTATCATCAGGATTATGAATTTTGACAGCGGAGTTCGCTGCTTTCGTTAAAATTATTCATTTAATTCCCACACAGCTAGGCGTATTAATTAAAGGTACTGTTTTGGTGCTGTCCCGTCAATTTTTGTTACACCTTATGTGATCTTTCCAAAAAATCCAGATCCCGAACTAAAACTGAGTTATTACTCTTGAACAAGAAAATTGTCGGGAAATGTAAACAAGAGAAACTGAATTGTCTCAATTTTTCGAGGTAAAAGTCAAATCTGAACTCCTTTGTAGGCACTTGATGTACAATTTTTTCTAGCTGCAACAATTTTTTTAGCAACCTGCTTCTTTTCCAATCTTTGCAAGCAACTACCGGTTCCATTTTTTCTATGAAAATTCAATAACTTTTATAACTGCTTTGCACTTTTGTATCTTAATGCATCGGAAAATGGTCTGCATTTAATCCTACTTAATCTTTTTTTAATTGATCTGTAAGTCGCAGCGACATTGAAAGTGGGTTTATTTCGGTAGACGCTTGCAGCGATCTCTATATTTTCTTTTTTTTTCAGACTTATCTTCCGCCTTTCAAGCTGTTCTTTCGGAACTGGACGAAGATGAAAACACTCATCACTTTGTCCTCTCTGTCGCAACTCACTTCAATAACCTCGTCAGTAATGATGCCCTCTCAAATGACACCAAACACACAAAACTGTTCGACGTTCTCAATGCTATGAAACATTTTTACGGACGGTTATTTTTGGGTCCGTTCTTGGGAAGAAGCTCTTTAAAAACTGCCCGATTAACGAAGCATTTCGACTCCCTAACCAGGCAGATTCAGAAATTGAGGTAAAGTTGCAATACCAAAGATTCATGGAACTGTTTCCTCTCTACTCCAGGAAATGTCGAATTTAAGCGTAGGAAATCGTCGGTAAGATACATCACTTTGATTTACTGCAAAGCGACGAAAGACCTTACTTTGTTTTTTACTTCAGTATCGTTGGTATGTTTGGTTTTCAAACGTAAAAAATCCTCGGTATGTTTGGTTGAAAATGAAGCAAAACTTAAGAAGAGGATCTTATGTAATTGAATTGTATCAGTATAAAGAAATTCTCAGAACGCGAATTAAGGATCCGAATCCCAATCAATCTCTTAATTAGATTTTAAAATTGTTGTTAAACAGTAAGCTCAAATTTTTCTAACGAGCAAGAAAGAAAATTCAATAAATTTTCACTACCCGAAATTCTCCAAGGAGCATGCTTGAAGCCCCTTCATATAGATCGATATCATAATTTTGACTATGAGAAGAGCTATGAAAGAAACGGAAATCTAAAAACAGACAATTTCCTGCAATTTACACCGGAATACCAAATAATGCAAGTTTTTTTCTAAACTTTTCTCCAGATTTTGGTAGCGGTGGTGGCCATGGTAGCGGTGGTGACCATGGTAGCGGTGGTGGCCATGGTAGTATTGGTGCTGGCGGTGGTTGCGTTGATAGTGGTGATGGTGGTGGCGGGGTGGTGGCGACGGCGTTGGTTGTGGTAATGGTGGAGGTGGTGGTGGTGGCAAGGCGGTGGCAAGGCGGTGGTTGTTATTGTTGTCGTTGTGATGGTGGTGGTAGTGATGGTGGTGGAGGTGGTTTTGGTGATGATGGTCGCTGTGGGGTTGGTAGTCGTGGCGGTGATAGATGTGACTGTCTTGGTGGTGGTGGCGGTGGTGGTTGTCGTTTTGGTGATGGTGGTGGATTTGGTGGTGGTGGTGGTGGCAGTGGTGATGGTGGTGGCGGAGGTGATAGTGGTGGTGGTTGTGGTGATGTCGGTTGTGGTGGTGGATGCTTTGGTGGTCGTGGCGGTTTTGTGGTGGGGACTGTTGTAGTGTTGGTGGTGGTGTTTGTGGTGGCGGTGGTGGTGGTGGCTGTTGTTGTGGTGGTGGCAGCGGCGGCGGTGGTGTTGTTGGTGGTTGTTGTTGTGGTTGTTGTGGTGGTGGTGGTTGTGGTGGTGGTGGTTTTGGTGGTAGCGGCGAAGGTGGTGGTGTTTGTGGTGGTGGTGACGGTTGTTTTGGTGGTGTTTGTTGTAGTGTTGGTGGTGGTGTTTGTGGTGGCCGTGGTTGTGGTGGCTGTTGTTGTGGTGATGGCAGCGGTGGTGGTGGTGTTGTTGGTGGTTGTGGTTGTGGTGGTGGTGGTGGTGGTGGTGGTTGTGGTGGTGGTGGCTTTGGTGGTAGCGGCGAAGGTGGTGGTGTTTGTGGTGGTGGCGACGGTTGTTGTGGTGGTGTTTGTTGTAGTGTTGGTGGTGGTGTTTGTGGTGGCCGTGGTGGTGGTGGCTGTTGTTGTGGTGATGGCAGCGGTGGTGGTGGTGTTGTTGGTGGTTGTGGTTGTGGTGGTGGTGGTGGTGGTGGTGGTGGCGGCGGCGGTTGTGGTGGTTGTGGTGGTGGTGGTGGTGGTGGTTGTGGTGGTGGTGGCAGCGGCGGCGGTGGTGTTGTTGGTGGTTGTGGTTGTGGTAGTGGTGGTGGTGGCGGCGGTGGTGGTGGTGGTTGTGGTGGTGGTGGTGGTGGTGGTGGTTGTGGTGGTGTTGGCTTTGGTGGTAGCGGCGAAGGTGGTGGTGGTGTCTGTGGTGGTGGTAACGGTTGTTGTGGTGGTGTTTGTGGTGGCGGTGGTGGCTGTTGTTGTGTTGGTGGCGGCGGCGGTGGTGTTGTTGGTGGTTGTGGTTGTGGTGGTGGCGTTGGTGGCGGTGGTGGCGGCTGTGGTTGTGGTGGTGGTTGTGGCGGTGGTGGTGGTAGTGGTGGCTGTGGTGGTGGTGTTGGTGGTGGTGGTTGTTGGGGTGGAGTTGGTGGTGGTGGTGACGGAAGTGGCGGCGGTGGTGGTGTTGTTGGTGGTTGTACTGGTGATTGTACGTATCCTCGAATGACATGAAAGCTTCAACTGTTGATAAGAAATCTTCATCTTTTCACGTGATGCGCAAGAAATGAATCTATACGAAATGATTTGTGTGTTTTTACCGTGTTGAAGAGCAGATATGGTGATGGTGGTGGTGGAGGCGGTGGTGGTTGTGGTGGTGGTGGTAAGGGCGGTGATGATGATTGAGGTATTTAGGTACACGGGTCAGAGGTGTTAAAAAATTGCTGAAATTGCGGGAGAAAAGTTGCTGAACAAAGGAAAACTTTTCAATGAAAGAGTTGAATGTTTGCGAAAATTGCGTTCAATTGAATGAAAAAAAGCGATTGATTAAACTTTTTAATTTTATATTTTTCAATTCATACAAATATTTATCACTAAATTCAACGTATTCATCGGTGAGAAAAACACTGAAGATTTGTTTGTTGGAAGTGTATTTTTCCCTTCGCATTGCTCACGTTTTTTTTAGCAAAACCTTGGCCTTGGTAGTTAAAGGGGAAACAGTTCCAGGTTCCTTAGAAAACAAAATTTGTTGCTGTTATCATTTTGGTTAGTTTTCCAGTTTTAGAGATGAGTTTGTGGGAGTGTTTGCCCTATGCCCGGAAATGGTTTACAAACGAACAGAGTTGCACACAAAACCATGGCTGTCAAAACAACTATTGAAATACCCATCACTTGTTTATTTTCTTCACATCAGCAAAAAGTCAAACTTCGTTTTGAAGCCAACTTTCAAAGGAAAGAAAGAATCGAAAGCTCTTTTCATGTCAAAGTTAAAGAAAATTCTGAAATTTATCAATTTGATAAATTGGGAAAAATTTGAAACCGAGGAAATTATATGGCGCGATGATCAATGTTTGTTCACTTATCAATACTTTCTGGGTTCCGGAAAATCAAATTTACCAAAAGCGGGTCTTGTTAACAGACGCAAACAATCATTAAGCGTTGGTTTCTGTCCAACCGAAGATCGAAGACAAACTGCAACTTTTTCCACGAATGACATGAAAACTTCAGCTGTTGATGTGAAATCTTCATCTTTTTCACGTGATGCGCAAGAAATGAATCTATACGAGATGATTTGTGTGTTTTTGCCGTGTTGTAAAGCAGATATGGCTATCAACTGGTCGATTTCTCTCCATCAGAAAATTTGGGATTGCTTCTACAAAAACAGAGTACTGTAGCAGTTCGTTCACTAATTTTTCTATTGACAGTTAGAGCTAAGTATGCGACAAGCCACTGTTTTCCTAGCCATCAAGTTATGTAAAGAGTGAAGGTCTTTTTGACTTTCTTGAACTCTCGTTAAACCTATTTCCTGTCAACTTTGTCGTAAAAAATGAGTAAATCTTTGCTTTTACTTTAGTAGTTCGTTAATCACATTCTCAATTCGCGCGGATGAATATCAAATACGACCAATTGTAAAGGATTTTAGGAGGAAAATATGAGAAATGATCCAGATAATGTTTGTGAACAAAATTGATTAAAAAATGTTCTTTAGTTAATCAGAATCTTGGTAAAAATTATAACTTTAATCCAAAGCCCACATTTTTGGTTCTATTATCAAAAATATATATTTCGTTTCAGGGAAATGATGTATAGAGAGGATGTAGATAACATCTCGCATGCAAACTCAAAACTTTTAAAACGCTGGTGTGTGATTATTATGTTTTAAATTAAATATTAGTTAGACGGGTTTTTTTACGAATCCAAATGTTAGTTTCACGTATATAGACATGAGTGGTATCATATAAGACATGAGAGGACGAAGATTTTATGATGCAATTTTTCGAATTTTTTTTCTTTTTCGAGGAGTTACTGATGTTTAGGCTTTTGTAATTGTTCGGTGGATTTTTAATAATTTGTCCATTTCTTCCGTTTCGTGAAAAAATTTTGTGGAACACATAGTTGAACATTTCTGATGATTTCATATAAATAAATCATTAGTTGTGTTCTCTTAATAGTAATAGATTTAAATTTATTGAGTTTTTTCCATTTTTGCGCCCCTATTGAAGTCATTTTGTAACGGAGTCTCATTACTGCAAGGTATCATCTACTTTCTAATTGAAAAATATTCAGTCTCTTTTTTGGCTTTGGTTCCATGTTAATTGACTTATGACTTTCTACTATTTGTTTGTTAAAATGAAAAGGGTACAACTTCATGTTTTGGCCGGAGTTTTTGGTTCATTGTTGTTCTGTCTACTTGTCTCAGAATTATTAGGTCGCATCAATTCTTCAATACAATAACGTGACACTATCTCATGTTCTTGGTGGTTCCAGACAGCTGTTAAAGAAGCAAGCCGCCTTTTGTTTTCAAACAATTTCATTAAATCTTGTTGTAACTTTCTGTAGAAAAATTATTTGCACTTTAACTTTGAAGGCTTTATGTTTTCATATGTGGTAAACTTTGAAATTTTTCTTCAAAGCCGATAATGGTCAATTCTTTTTTTTTCTTTATTATGGCTCATTAATTTGAGGCAAAAATTTTGAATGATTTCTTTTCCAAAAACAAGTACAATTTGATTTTACCTCATCTTTTATTTGATCGTGATAGCTTTATAATTGCTGATTTTCGAATCTCTATGGCAGCGGAGTTCGCCGTTTTCTTGTTGCATCTCTAATTTGTGTAATGTCATATGCTTTTTTGACGATGGTTCTGCATCTTGAATGTTGGTATGCAGCTCAATAAGTCATTTTCCCCCCATTTTTTTTCTCTCGGTTTTCGTCTTGAGTTCTGTCTCGATGTTTTTGTTTCTTTCGAACGCTCAGCTGAATTTTCTTGCATCAGGTCTTTTATTATTGCATTCTTCATGTTTTTTGCTCACTTGGTCCGTAGGTTTTTTTGTTATATGCGATTCAATTATATCATTTCTGCAATTGTAAACCTAAATTGAGAAGGAAATTTCTAGTTGACATTAAATGGAAATCAACTTGGGAAAAATCAACCGGGCCAACAATATCCCTAATGACAACTATGATTGTTTTATTAACTCTAGACACAACAGGTGAGCAAAACTGTTATTGGCATTTCTTTTTTGCAATTTAATAGGATGATAATTTTTAAAATCTGTTGGCAAACTTGGCGTTTTTCTGATGTCATTTGAAGTCGAATCAAAATATTGATTTTCGTCACACCAAAGTAGTAATTTTCACACGAAAAAAACTGGGTGGCTCTGGAACTTTGTCATTTCTGAATTTTAAAAAAAATTGAGCGAAAATGGCGTTTAAAAAAATTTCGATTTCCGATAGATAAATTTTCACTTGCATTTGGACTGCTGTATTCACTCATTCTGCTTCTGACTTGTTGCAAAAGCTATCAAATAAAACGCATGTGTTATATTGTTGCTCTTCTGCAGTTTTTGAATTACCCAATAGGCGGCTAATGGTTTTTCTGATTCCCAAATTGTTTGCTTTGGAAAAAAAGTCAGAGATTGTGTTTTGTACTTAGCCAATTTTTGTTGTTTTTGAGTCTACTCAATTATAAGTTCTGGCGGCGTGGCCCCTTTGGCTTATTATGAAGCGCAGCTCTGAACCTATTTAATTTTTGCAATCAATTTTTGGTAAGTTTATGACTTTGTCTGTGTAAAAAAAATTTCAAAAAAAAATTAGTGAATGCTTGTTTTTAAGTTGAATTTATTGTCTTATAACTTAGTCTCAAATGTGACAAGATTGATTGTCTTCCTAATAAAGAAAAAATTTCATAAATATTCCTCTGTTATTCATCAATCATTAATAATTTCATTAGCTTTTCATGCATTCAGTGATTTTTTTTTGTAATCAACAATGGTTTCAAAACAAAATAACAAAATGTCTATTTAACGTTTTTTCTTCAATAATTGCTTTATAAATTTTTGAAAATATTTCCATAAGATATTAGTTTTTCTATTTTTTCAATAGTTGTTGTTCTTTTTCTTGTATTATCTCTTATTCTCGTAAAAATTGACATCAATTGAGGGTATAATTGATGCAATTGGTGATAGCTCTTTTTCGAGCTAGTTTTTTTTTGCTTAAAAACCAATTATTTCCAAATGGAGTATTTTTTATAACTATTTTGTTTTTCTGTTTGTTCAAGATTGAAAAATACAAAGTGTTGCATTGAAGACTGCTGCGTCAATAATACGACAACTGAGAATCTACCTTTTCAAAAAGTTTATTTTTGTTCAGATATTTTTTGCTGTGTCTGTGGTGTCAAAGGCTCTGAAGACAATCAGAAGTAAAACATCAAAAATTTTTAAAAATTCACCATCAGGTTTTTAATTTTTCTGAATTGTGATAAAGGATTTATCCATTGATTTAGTTTTTATGTTTCGTAATGAGTTTTGTTACGGCGTCACGCCCTCATCAATTGAGTTGTTAGCCATTATTTCAAAAACATCATTTGGATGTGATAGAAATGCGTGGGTGATGTTATATGTCACACTTAATAGATAAAGATTTTTCTCATTATTTTTAGGTTTGCTTTCATTTGACAAGGTCGAACAAAGATGTTTCTTACAATCTAATTAGAAGTGTTTTGAGGAAAGTTTTCGACAACAAGATAAATTTTACACCTAGTCAACTTATCCGTTTGTATGTTTTTTACAAGCTAAAAGACTTGGATTGTATTGCTGCACCGTCTTCAATTAACATTTGTTCATACGTTTTTCGACTATGCAATGTCAATAAGATTTTCAATTAAAGTGGTAATTTGAATCCCAATGGAGCAGTAAAAGGAGCCAAAAGGCAAAAAAAGGCTTAAAGCGCAAGTTTTTCCGAAAAATTTTCAACGTGAAATTAGAAATTGGTTTTGAAAAATACGTTCAATTTTCGAAATCAAATTTTTTTCTATACGGCGTTATATTACTTTTTTTCGCGGCGACTTATAATCTCGTTGCTTTTCTCTCTTGACTTTTCGCTTTCAAATAATGGTCTCAATAAGTCATAAAAACGTTCTCATGAGGCTGAATTTTATTGTTTTTCCGAAGTCATCAAGGGGCACCTAATGTTTATCATGAATTAAACACTTTTTTTGACAGGAAATTAGTTCATTGTTCAATTTTGCTTATTTTTTAAGCCTGATTTTTGTCATATTTTTGATTATCAATACGGACTGATTTCATTGGCACTTTAGCGAGACGAATTATCAGAAAGTTAATGATTACAATTGATATCTAATGGTTTGAACTACATGTCAAAACATATTTTAAAAAATGTCATTAACTTTTTGCAACCTGCCCTGTTTTGTAGTTGGTTTTGTTTTGTTTTTACATATTCAATAAAAAATCTCATTGTTTGTTTTTGAGGCAAAAATGAATTGAATTAATAGTTTAAGGTGATAGTCTGTCTTTTTTTCATTCTTTGTTTTCAGGAAGAATGAGCTAATGTTGAATTTTGCGTGTATGCGTTTTAGTTTTGTTGTCTTTTAAATCAATCTCATTAATGACAGGTCCAAACGGTTGCTAGTGAGACTTAAAGTTATCAGAACATTGGCATAAAAATCCGGCTTGCGTTTTTCCTGATTTCAACACAAATTGATTAAAAAAGCAATCATTTACTTTTTGCCCCACATTTATTTTTTTTACAAAAATTGTCTAATAACTTAGTCCCCATATTGACGTAGATACCACCTTGTTTTGAAAGATTTCGAACACTGTTTTTGATAGGAAATTAGTTCATAGTTCGATTTTGCTTATTTTTTTAGCCTGATTGTTGTTATATTTTTGATTATCATTAAGGACTGATTACATTGGCACGTTAGCGAGACGAATTATCAGAAAGCGAGACAAATTATTTTGTTGGATTTCGGAATCTGACCAAAAATTGTTCTTTTTGCCATTTTTCACCTGACCGAGATGCTAATGGTTGTTTCTTGACACCTCAAATTGTATATTTTTGCTCTGCTTTAGAATTTTAGTATTTAGATTTTGTGTTTTTCTTTAACGCCACTATTTTTCGAAATGTTTCTGTTTCTTGCCAAATTGCTGTTTTTGCACCTTTTTGTTTTGCCTGTTATTGATTTCCACAATTTTAATCATGTTAGGGAAAAGAATTTTCAATTTTAATTCAAATGTTGCTCTTATTGATTGTCCAAAACTTCATTCTGTTATAGTTTGATGCTGCTGGGAAAATGTTGATTTTCAGGTCCAATCAGTAGGTAATTCAATTCTTTGGATTTGATTCAGGACCTGTCCTGCTATCTTTTTTTGTTTTTAAGGTCTTATTTTTTTCGGTGGTATTTTTATACCACAGGTCTCTGAAACTATCGCATCTTTTTGGCAATCTGACAACTGTTTTGTTTTTTTTTTACAATATAACTTGGTTGGTATTAAGATCACTGGAATAAATGTCAGTCCTCATTTAAGAATCCTTAAAGTGTTATCTGATTAAGTATTGAACTTCTCCTTAAGAATTTCAAAGTTTTGTATCTCTGCTTCATTTTGAACGCAATTCAGCCAAAAAGGGATGAGCTGGGTATCGGAATATTATGTGCTAACGCACATTGCTGAGCTTTTTTGTTTGCTCAATCGATATCAATTGATATCAACTAAAATCTCGGTTCAGTGAATGGCTGATTCACCTAGTCGAAACCTGTCATCGACTTTCATCTAAAGTATTTTCGAGACCTCCTCATTTTCGCTTCGTTACATTCTCAAAAGAACAATTTATGTACAATAGTAGAAACATGCTTTTATCTCTCTGTACAAATTTAATTGTTAAAGTTTTGCTTATACCACAGAGCAACGCAATTAGAAGAATCCGGTTATGGTGTTTGTTGGTAATAAAAAGCGCTCGTGATTGTGGTCTAAATTGAGTTGACGTTAACTAGAACAAGTTATAAATTGCAAAAATGATTGCTTTACTTGACAATAACTTGTCAAGTGGCATAGAAAGCTCCGCACAAACAAACGAACAATGAACACTTTCTGTAGTTCGTTATTGGTGAACATTTTTTATACACTTAAACAAGTTTTTATTGTTAAAAAATGGCGTTTTTCTCAACTTTCCAGCCTGTTAGGTGGTGCTTGTTAGCTGATTGTAGTTTTCATAACAGAACAACAGGTGTGTTCTTGATTGTTACTAGATATGTGCGAACTTAGTGAAAAGTTACATATTTAATCACAACACCTTTTTAAACGCATAACAATACATGTTCCATAAGACATTGATTTAAAGCAGTGCTGTTGTTCAATTTGTAAACTATTCAATTTTTATTACTTGTTTCTTCGAGTAGTTTTGTTGGTGACACAGCAAACAGTGTTTGAGATTCTGCAGTAAAAACTGTTTTGACTAATTCCATTTTAGACGAAATTAAGTTAGTGTTACTAGTTAATAAAGCTTTAAACTACACTTGCCGTGTTTCATTTCGAAATAACTGACATCTGTTACTGTCTGTTACAAAACACTGCGACACTTTTTGAAAAGATGATTTATCTTATCTGTGAAAAGATATTTCTCAATACTTCTTCAACTTTATAGCAGAAACAATTCATTTTTTCTTCGGATTCGAGCAACAGTATTTTAGTAGTGTGATAGTGGTGGTATGCAGGTGTGACGTCACCAATTAACATTCATGAATTCATCAATGAAATTTGTATTTTAAATTTAACCCATCGTCAGACAAGCCGCACTTGAAACAGCAGTAATTTGTCTTAAGGTGAGTAATTGAATTTGAATGTCTAAATTCTAATATCTCCTGCAATTGAGGAAAAATTGGGATGTCATAACGTCTTTTTTTCATCACTTACGTATAGGTGACCATGATTAAAGCCTGAAGGGGGATTGTGGTTATTAACGTTATTAGAATCACAGATATTCTGCCTAGACAAATCCAAATTATTACCTAAGTGAAGTTTGCAGAAATAATTTTTGCAGCTTATTTAGTCTTTAAATAAACTTCAGACCAAAAATGTTTTATTTTATTCCCAAAGCGAAAACTTTTATTACGCTACAACAAGAAATTTTCATTAGATTATTAAAAAAGGCTGAAGGCAGATCTTAACAATTTTTACTTATGAGAATAAAAGACAACAAGGAGGCTCGTTAATGAGCGTTTGCACATGATATTCCCACCCAAGCTCATCTATATTTTTGACTTAATTGTCCACTAAATGACGAGATAATCGAAAATAGATGTTTGAGTTTGAAAAAGTCGTTTCACAATCAAACTAATGATTGAAATAATGGCTTGCGTCATTACAGCGCTCACGAGATCTGCCATTAAAAAGACTACGAGAAAAAGATTTCAGTTTTTATTTATAAAAATTCAGCTAAAACTATACTGAAAGAATAAAAAGTTAATTTGGGCCACAATTGAAAACCATTGAGACTAGGTAACCAATCGAAAAAAAACAGAAATAACGAGACGAAGTTCAATAATCAATCAACATTTTCTAAACCAAATAATTTTAAACGTCATAAATATTATAAGCTTTTTTTCTGAATATTTCATGATGAATTAACTAAAAAAGCCTTACGAAACCAATACGACCTGTCTTTGGTTAGACAAATCCATAGAAACGGACTAAACATGAAGAAAAACTCAAAAAAAACAATCCCCTAAAACACAAATTATTGAAGCCATTAAAATCTTTAGCTAATATCTGAAAACAGTTTTTATTTCAATTGTCATTTATACTAATTCAGTAAAATTATACTGAAAGTTCACTTGGGCCTCATTTGAAAATCACTGAGATCTGTTTAACGCGATTGTGCTAAAAGGAGAATAAGAAACAAAAAATATTTACCAATCACAAAAATTTTATGGAAACGCATGTTGTTCAACAAACGAATCATCATTTACGACATAATATCAAAAGACACGACATTTTTTGATTTCCAAGGAAATGGATGGGTCCTTTCAATGACAAGAAAATGCTACAAATTGACAAAAAGAACAACAAAAAAGGAAACGTATAAGAAGAAAGTTTGAATATGAATAATATCACAGATTATAAAACTTTTCGTAATAAACTGACTGCTTTGAGTAACAGCAATCATTCAACCTCAATCAAAAGATCATGAGATTTTTCAGCTCTTCACGCTCACGAATATATAAGGAATAATGAAACAGGCGAAATAGCAAATTCAAAAAAAAACAGACAGAAGAATGCTTTTCAGGAAAAATGTTTTTAGTTTCAATTAGTTTCTTACAGCAATGGGATTTTCCTTTTTAAGTAATTAGTCTCCAATAAAGCAACAAATATGCACAAAAATGAAACATAGAATTTTTTGAGAAAACCCCTATTATCAAAGTCAATAAATTCAATAGCTTTCAACAGAAGTCATTGAATAGGCCACTTTATGATTCGATGGGAAGACAATGATGTTTCGCACTCATAATTCATCAAAAAGACTTACCAATAGGTCCTATAACTATGAAAACAACAAACACAGGCACAAACCAACAATTCAGTAGAAAAGTACGAGAAGACAGTGTCAAAACCACATAGACCATTGGCTTTTTCAGGAGGTTTAACTATGATCCACTGAAATTCTTTTCTGCGCTAATGGGAACGATCCATATTTTGTGAAAAAGATCGAAATTAAAAAAAGTTGAAATCTCATGACATCGAAACCACCAAATCAACAATTTAGAGGATAAAAGCGCTAACGAGATTAATTTTGAATGTAGTAGAAAAGAATGGAGTCCTGCTACTATTGAGATTGACAAAGTTTATAAAAACAAGTTTAAGTTTGGATAATTTTAAAAAAGTTTTAAAAAAGTGTTTCGAAAGTCCTAACAACAGCAATTAGCTGTCCACTCAAAGGACCAGATAGGTTCACTTAATGATCATTAGGAAAGCTATTGCAATTTTAGTCAGCGAGTGTATGACTACCGTCTAAAAATATTTAGTAAGTTTTTAAGAAGAAAATCAAAATTTCATTAAAAAATACGAAAATTCAGAGTCGAAGAAAAAAAATGTGCAATTCTTTGTAAAAGAATATTTTTTTCATTGGGCATCATTTGATTAGAAATCAGGTTGTCCATTATTGGAACCTGGATCTGAAAAGTGACCAGGCTCTAAGTGACTTAAAAAAACAAAATATGAAAAGTTTTCTCAAATCAGCTCACATATAGATATCAATTTTTTTTATTAGTCAACATCTCTATTAGACCCGAATTAGCTCTTTTTATCCTAATTTGTCTATTAGGAACAAAAAATTGATTCATTTTGCAGCGTAATATTTAATTTTGAACTAATTTTTTTTTTAGGAAAACTTTAATGTGAACAAAAATTACGCTAAAAGTGAACAAGATGATGCTAAATACTCTGTGTTCACACAAAATTCACACTTGGATAGCTCTTCGAAAAATTACAAAACACAAAAATTTAATTTTGATCTCTCCGCCTGACGAAATTTTAATGCTACCACTCACTCTTCTGTACGATGAATATCTCGATTGGTCAAAAATTGACTGAACAGAAATACCCATTTGTGTATATAGTTCCTCCGACCCCCCCCCACAACTGGGGTTGGAACAACGAAATTTAAAATGAACTGCTATCAGAGGTTTAATTGATGATTGTGTTTATTGTGTAAAAAATAAAACTCAATAAACCTTCTGAAACCGTTTAGTTTTTGAGGAATCGATATTTTTGTTTTAGTTTTCTTAACAAATAGAAAAAACGCATGATTTCGGCTTATATGTCCTGTGATCATAAAGTTGATAATTCTTTATTTGTTATTGCTAATTTATTTTACCAGACAAAAGAAATACTTTTTTCTTTGTTTCCTTCTTTTTTTGCTTCCTTTATAATTTTAGCAATATTTTTTTAGCTTTTGCATAAACTAAAATGCTGTATTTTAAAATGCTTTGATTTTATCTTGGAGATTAATCTATCAAAGTTTTTGCTATTTTTTGAAAACTGTTATAGTAACTTCTCTATCTGCTCCCCAAAGCTCATCTTAATATCAGCCGCTCTTTTCAAATATAATGACATGGTTTAAAAATTTATTTTAGTCCTCATTATCATGGTACTTCTGAATCGTCTGTTAATTTAACCAGCTACTTATGTGAATAGTATGTGAATGGGAACAGCATTGAGTTCATGACATTTATCTGGAGTTTGACAAATTAGCGATTTTCAATTTCTGGCCATGGTCTGTACAATTAACTTAAATTATATCACAAGCCTTTTAACTACAGGTTAATCCTTATGCGGACGAATTGTGTAATCTAATAATTTGATCTGAGGTATTGAAAGTGTGACTGAACAAAACTTCGTGGACTGGCTTTTTTTGACACATTATTTTTGTAATTTCCTTGGTTTTGGTCCTAATTCCCTCCAGGGTTTTTCTTTTTATGCTGACATTAGATCCTTTGAACGAAAGTATTCGGTTCACTTTCAATTCAGGAGCTCTCAAATCAAATTAAAAACAAGAAAGGGGTTCCTTAAACAGATAGTTACACTAAAGAAAAGATTTTGCACCGCTAATTGTTTTTTGAAGCACACAATGAATTGAACAATTCATTTTTGTTCACAGTTCCAATTTAGCCGACTTCACAATCAAGACGTTAAGCCTTCACTGTGAAAACTGTCGTCGGCCAGTTTTTGTTTCAACATCACTTAAACTTTAATGAAATTGTTTATTACGAGCATTGAAACCATTCTCATGCTTCTTTTTCCTCCTTGTGTATAAAAATTACCTGCATTGTCTAAAAAGTTTCTTCAATTTTTTTTCTGGTTCTATCTAATTCTTTGCGTTTCTTTTTGTTTCATCTCTTACTTAGCTTTGCTTAATATTTCCTCAGAGGGCTATTTGCAGCAAAGAAAATATACTGGCTTTTTTCTTAAAGCTTTCTTAAATTTTTTCTATTGATTTACTGTATTGTTTTTAGAGTGGTTTCTGTTTATTTGGGTGAGTTTTTCAATAATTGAGTATTTGGAAGAAACTATATACTCAACTGGGTTTTTTTTGTTCAGACAATTTTCACCGATCGATATAATCATCATAGAGAGTTGTGAGTGATATAATTAAAAAGCCCGTCCAGCGTAAAAAATGTAATTATAAAGATTTGGTCGGATTTCGTTTACTGGAGCAAGTTTCAGTGGTTTGATTTTTTTGTGCATATTAGACCCATTTGCGTTTTTTTATTCAAGTTTTCCGAAACTTTTGCCTGAAATTTTGTCAATTATGCTGAAATATATAAAATTTGTTAACATTGACACTCTTGATTTTATTTTTGGAGACAAAGTATTTTGATCTAATTTTTAAGCTAAAATCTTGGCTAACTATTTCATAATTCAGCCTTTTTCATCAAAAATTGAACGAATAAAACTTCTTTAGTCCAGTTTGATTAAATTTGCCAAGAGCACACACCCAAAACAACTAACACAATCTTTGTAAACCGCAAAAGAGAACTCCTACTTTCAATTCCATTGAGAGTAGTCGGGAAATAAAAATATGCTAACTTTAATATTAAAAAAAACAGCGTTTTTTATCTTTTAACCAAAAAATTAAATAGATTCAAAACATTTGACACATTTGAGTGTTTCCATTGGACTAACAGCAAAAGCAAGGCTGAATTTGGTCCAATCTTGGACTGTTGCAGTGCAAAAAAAATCAGATTGTAATCAATCGGTATTTTTAAAAAAAAAATTCGATCTTTTTTATGTTAATTAAAGAACAGAACAATTCAAATCAAAACTTATTGTTGATAGGTCCAATTGGCTTCCTAAGAAGTTCCAAATTATTGTATCTAGTTTAATTACTCGGAATATTATAGTCGTTTTAACTTTTAAAAAAATTTAATTTTAAAAAAAATGGCCTAATGGACCTTGCAATTATTTCTCTTTTCATGTGGTTAACTTGCAGCTTATTGTCAGCAAAGAAGGAATGCTTCTTCTTCCTATTCTTTATACAGAATTAAAATCTAATCACATAATTGTTTTTGATTTTTAGGCATTTGCCCCTTTTTCACGTTTTTTTCTCGTTTTGCCACATTATCGCATTATTGACAGTTCACATATTACATTAGTGACGTTCAAAAAAAGACACAATTGAAAATTTAAAAGTCTTTTAAGGCATAGAGTATGGTTTTAACGGCTTCGAGACCCTTTTCTCGAAGAATTTATTTAAATTTTTCACAATTGTCTTTAAGTGCAGTTTTTACTTTGTTTTTTGTTCTTGGTAATATGAAAACTCCTGGATGAAGACAGATTTCACTGGCTATTTATGGTGATATAAGACAGCCCATATTCTGGTTTGAATAGATAGCTGATGGTTTTCATGACTTTGAAAACAATTGCTTACAAAAAAAAGACATTTTTGTCAATTTATCACCTTGTCTCGATAATTACAGGTCAAATATGACATTATTATCCTCAAGAGAAGGTGCAAATGTATAAAATCTAATGTTTTTAACGAATTTGTTGAGAAACATCTGGCTTCGACACGGGTTTTTTGCAAAAAAATTGAACTAATTTTTGATTTCTGTCTATCTTTGATCTTCCTTTTTAGATGAAAGTCTTTTTCTGAATAATTACAGGTCTCAAAATCTTATTTTGGACAAACAAATGGACCTATTTATTTTTTTATTGTTGTAGCTAATGGCTTTCATGAATTTAAAATTATTTGTCTGCGAAAAATTCAAAAGCATTATTAATATTTCTGTCTTTTTTTGTCTATTTGTTTCCGATTCACATTAATGAGAGGTGGCGCAAAATCTGACTTTATGTCTTCGACAGCTTTTTCCAGCAAGTTCTAATT
Organism: Convolutriloba macropyga; assembly: GCF_964194025.1. NCBI lineage: Eukaryota > Metazoa > Xenacoelomorpha > Acoela > Convolutidae > Convolutriloba > Convolutriloba macropyga. The sequence goes on from NC_134472.1 coordinate 19,769,489, forward strand.
GAATTTTTTTTGTTGTTTCTTTTTGTTCTTCTCTTTGTAACGGCAAAGAAGTTCAATTTCCATCTAATGGTTTTCAATACTTTAAAATTAATTATTTTGAAAATATAAGCCAATTTTTTTTGCTGTTTTTTGTTCGTTTTTGTCTAATTGTTACCGAGCCTTATTATGGAGTGGTCCCATGTCCTTTCCAGTTATTTTTGTTAGTTTAAATTTTACCGGACGCTATTTCGACTTGTTAATGAGTTTGTTTTTAAAAATTGGACATACGGTTTTGGATGTTCTTAATGCTTGTTGTTATTGTTGTTTGATTTTGTTGTTTGTCTTGATTTGTTTTCTTTATAATGGCTGATCTCATCAACCTAATGCAATATTTTTACTCCACTGATTGATTTGCGATGCAGGCAATCTTTTTGGTCATACGCATTTCTTTTTGAAAAATAGTTTTCCTAATTTGGCACACACTTATGATAAAAATGTGGATGAGCGGGTCGAACTTTATGTGCAAACGCACATTACAGAGCCTCCTTGTTGAGCTAGATTCACATTAGAGAAACTCTGCCTGAGTTATATACTAATCCTAGTGTTGCAATGAAGTACTGAAGATTGTGCTTTTTGAGATTAATATTCTTAAGTACTATTTGCCTCAATGTCAACATGTCCTCACTATTGTTACGGTTGGCGAACAACAATTTTTTGCCATCAGACAAAACGAATATTTTGTTTGTTGTTTATTTTGCTTTATTTTTAAGCTTTCGTTCTGAAAAAGTTGCTGAAAATCAAGTTTTTTAAAATCGAAAAAGGAATAATGGTTGATGTATTCATCGTGAATTGTTCTTATTTTGGAGGAAAATTTTTTGTCAGCAATTTCTCTTGTGTTTTGTTACCAAAATTGATCGCAAAAGCTATAAAAAGGCAAGAAAAATATTACAAATACCATACTTGATATTGATATTAGGTCTTGACGAATTACCGTATAATTTTTGTTGAGTTTGGGATAATATAACCAAATATAACCGCTATAGAGAAATCTTGCCGAGCAAAACAAATATCTTGTGTTGCTTGGAGGAAGATAAAACAATGCCTGTAGTCTTCTGCATAGTTAAATTATATTCAACTGAAATTAACTTATTTCTCTTGACTTTGTTGATCGAAGTCTGGAAACATATGTCCAATTTGTAGAGCTGTCGGCTAAAAATTGCGCACCATGCAGGATTTATAAAAACAACTGTAAAAAAAGGTGAAATTGACAACTAATTTAAAAAAGTTCGTGTTCTGTCACCCTAAAAAATAAAACTCACCCTCTGTCTTCCTAAAAATACTATTGCAATTATTGCTTGGAATATTGAAATAAGTATTGCCTGAAAAAAACTTTACCCAACTAGATCAAAATAGGCCAATTTACTCATATTTTGTGAAAACTAAGTCAACACTTTGATCGCTTTTTATTTTGGCTTTTGTATAAAAAATAGTTTCTTAGAATAGTGAAAATTTTTGACGAAGCTTTTTTTTACTTTCAACACTAATATTTAAGTAACTAAAATTTCTGAAACGGTAGAAACGGTCATAGTTTTAGAGTATGCTGCGTCTAGTTACAATAAACAGATGTTTTTCATTCTCGCAATTTTTGTATCAAACCGGAAGCGTATCAGCACTAGTTCGGAAAAACGTTCATGTTATCGCGTTCATTTTTGAAATTATTATGGAAAATAAGGGATTTTTAAGGAAATGATTGTTTATGAAATGACCTTCAACTGATTTTGTGGAATCAGGCGACTGGCAAACCGTTCTTTCATTTTCTGACGTCTTTCTCTACTTGTGATTTGAACTAATGAACTGATGGCTGTTCCTGCCAACAGAATATTTTTTCTTTCTCTTGGAATGTCAAATTTACACAAATTGCTGCGATCGATATCAGGTGCTGCGACAAATTGCAGCGACGAGTTTATAGCTGTTCAATACAGTCTATCAGAACTTTAATTCAAGATATTCAAGACGTCAGCAACTGTTTTTTAAATACGTATCAAGGCAAAAGCACATCTAAATGGCCCGGCAAATCTAGCTATATTTACTGGCAGGTATTTTGTCTGAGCTCAGATTGGTCACCGATACGTTTTCGAAACATAAAAATATTAAGCCTAAAAAGAGCGCAATCGATTTAGTATATTCGTAGGCTCAACGAAAATTATGTTAAACGAACTTTTTCCGAGCACTCTACGTATAAGAAGTTAAATGTTTAAGAAATTATGTAATCTTTTGTTCATTTCTCGCTTTATTCAAATAGCGCATTTCAATCTTCGCTGCTCTTTTATTTACTCAGTACCATCGTCGCACGGTTTCAAATGAGATAAAGATATTCAGTCATTTGTCGCATGATTGCAGGTCAAACAAAAAGATATTGAACAATCGTCGTACGATTGCAATTCAAGAAAAGATATTTTCTCGCTGATAACGTTTATTTACTTAGTAACATCCTCCGGCCCAGAAGAAGATGTTGGGAGAATCGGTACCAGCTTAACGAGTGGGCGAACGAGCGATCCGGAAGACGTGCGTACGACGGCGGAGCGGGCGACGCTGTCGGATTCGTAACGGAGTTCTTCGATCCGAGCAGTTGGATAGTAACCCCTAGGGTTGCTTTCTTCAACGATCCACACTAAATCACCAGCCTTGAGGTGATGCTCCGCAGGCGTCTGCCACTTAGCTCTGCGGTTCAGCGCAGGTACATACTCCTTAAGCCAACGTGCCCAGATTGCATTGGCGTATGACTGTGCACGGGCGTACCGCTTACGATGATCGAACTCGTCGACTCCAACGATGGACGGAATTCTGGTTGCTTGGTTACCGAGTAGAAAATGATTAGGTGTTATTGCGCCTAGGTCGGACGGGTCGGCGCTTACGGGCGTTAAGGGACGTGAGTTTAGTGCGTATTCGACCAGAAAAAAAGTAGTGTTCAACACCTCATCTGTGAGGCGACGCGTACCGAGGATAGTGTACAGTACTCTTTTAAAACTACGAACTAACCTCTCCCAGATGCCACCTTGGTGTGGCGCACTGGGTGGATTGAACCTCCACTTAATACCCTTATTGGCAAGCTCGGCAGCGATGTTAAGCGTATTCCATTTTTCCACACAATCACGGAGCTCTTTCTCCGCTCCAATGAAGTTCGTACCGTTATCCGACCAAATCATAGCAGGAGTACCCCGACGGGAGACGAACCGCTCAACTCCCATTACACAGGAACTAGTGTCCATGGACGGGACAATTTCAACATGGACAGCACGAGTAGTGAGACAAGTGAAGAGAAATCCCCACCTCTTCTCGGTAGTCCGACGAACAGTGACGTAGAATGGGCCGAAGTAATCAACCCCGGTGTTGGTAAAGGGAGGAGACTTGTATGCGAGTCTCTCCTTTGGTAGGTCTGCCATGATAGGTTGAATGGTTGCTGCACGAAACTTTCTACACAAGACGCAGTTTGATTTGATGGAACGCAGTGTGGAACGTAGTTTTAGGATGGCATAACGTTCTTGTACCTTTGATCTTAAGTAATCGATGCCCTGATGATGGTTTTTCAAATGAGTATGCCGCAGAAACAGTTTAACAAAAGTATGACGCGCATTCAGCACGATAGGATGCCTAGTGTCAAAGTCAATTTCCACTAGCCGTCGGAGTCGACCAGAAGAACGGATGAGACCATGGGGCCCAATAAACGGAGTAAACTGAGCAATGCGGCTGCTCTTCTTAACGGATTTGTTGTCAAGAAGATCCTTTCTTTCAGTATTAAAGGACTCTCCCTGAACCAAGTACTGGAGATGACGCTCGGCTTCGTCAAGCTCAACAGGGTCGGCTATGCTGCCGTCTACGGTACGGTAACTTTCATGAGATGGTAAAAGATGGAGCACATATGCGGTGACACGAAGTAATTTTTGATAAGAACTGAACTTATCAAACGGGATCAGATTAATGCTTTGTTCCTTTGGGGAATTGGTTACAGATGCGGCTAAAGATGAGATGGAGTCATCATCTTGTTCCTTGGTTACAACGCCGAGCTTGATGTTATCAACGACGTCACTATTTGGCACAAAAGGGAATTGCTTAGTTCTCAACAAGTCAGGACCCCTCACCCAGTTACTTGATTGCAAAGCTTCAGCGGACATACCACGCGTGCCAGCATCTGCCGGATTATCACAAGTGGCGACGTGGTTCCATTGGTCAACGCTCGTGTTCTCCAGGATTTCACTAACACGATTTGCAATGAAGATGGGGTGTTTGTTTGTTGAGTTTATCCACTGCAAGACGATGGTACTATCTGTCCACATAAAGACTTTGTCCACAGTAACCGTTAATGCTCGACAGATTTCCCTTTTTAAACGGGCAGCGAGGAGAGCGGCTTGTAATTCCAACTTAGGAACTGTCATTACCTTCATAGGTGCAACACGGGCCTTGCCCAAGACAAACGCCAGCTCTGTTATAATCTCCCCGGAGGTGCAAGTTACCTGAGCCCTAAGAAATCCTACTGCACTGAATACGTCTTGCGAGCTATCACCAAACATGTGGAGTTCAAGATTTTGGGATGGTCCTGAAAAGTAACTTCTCGGTATAGTGATCTCAGCTAACCGCGGCAGTTCAACACACCAGGCGAGGAATCTGTCAACTGTGTCTTTAGGTAACTCGTCATCCCAACTTTGTCCATTGACACGCCAAATGTCTTTCAAGATTAACCGAGCACCAACAGTGAACGGTGCGACAAGACCAATTGGGTCGTAGACCTTTGACACAAGACTTAGGACCAAGCGCTGTGTTAAACTTTTCGTGATGGTGCTGTTAGTACCCCTGCTCACAACCAGAGTATCGTTGTTGTGATCCCACTTAAGCCCAAGCACGTGCATTGATTCCTCCTTTGATGAAACGATGACCTTCGGTTCAGTGGATTGAGCAGACCCATCATTTCGGTCAGCCAGATCTGGTACATTGCTTACAAACTTAGTAAGCTTGAACCCACCTAGATGGAGAAGATGTACCAATTCCTTCGACCTAATGAGGGCCCTCTCGGGGGATTCCACTGAGTCCAAGTAATCGTCCATGTAGAAGTTCTCAAGGACGGCTTTCGCAGCTTCTGGGTACTCCTTAGCATTATCGCGTGCCGTGCGCTGAAGTGCGTAGTTGGCGCAGGTGGGCGAATCTTTTGCCCCAAAGATGTGGCTTGTATACTGGTGTACCACAACATTTGATGTGGGGTCCTCCCGCCACAAAAAGCGCAATGATGGTTGATCACATGGTAACACTCCAACTTGGAGGAACATTCCCTCGATGTCGGCGGATACGGCGAATGGATGTTGTCTGAACCGTAGGAGTACATAGATAAGGTTTTGCAGTAAGTCAGGTCCGGTGATTATTGACTTATTAAGAGATGCGCCATGGAATTTAGCTGCTCCGTTTAGTACCCTACGAACCTTGCCCGGCTTGTTCGGGTTAACAACCGGATGGTGTGGCAGGTACCACTCTCGTTCCGAGCGACTTTCCACCTTGTGAGCATCTTTGACCCTTACTACGTAGCCTTTGTCTAAGTCCTCTTTGATGTTATTCGAGTACTTTTCCCTTAAAGTATGGTCTTTCGTCAGCCGCTTTTCCAAAGATTTTAATTGAACAATTGCTGAGAAATAATTGTTGGGGAGTTCGATGTTATCTTCAGCCCATAGCATTCCGACATTGTACCTTTTTCCATTATGCACGGTGGTGTTTTCAAGAATTTCATGCGCACGTGCATCCGAGGAGGATCGTGGGTCTACTTGCTTAAGTGCGCCGTACGACTCCATGTCGTACCAAGATTTTACCTGACTAGCGAGTTCAAAATCCTGCTCCATATTAGCTTTGAAACAAGTCGAGACTAAACCTGAAGATGACGGTAGAGGGCCGCTTAGAACCCAACCTATGGGCAAGCGAACAGCGAAGGGCGAGGACTTCTCGTCGGCAGCGAAGTACTCTAACGGGCGGATGGCATGATACACATCCTGTCCATGTATCATCTCGATGTTTCCATAGCAATATGTAACTGGGTCTAGAACTGCTAGGTGCGGGTATGTTTCCTGAAGTGCTTTAATGTTAATGACATCGGCGCCTACATTCAAATTTTCCTTTACGTAAGGGCTGACTTTAAATGGATCAAATGCTTGGTTGTCGCGTGGTGTTACAATTAGTTCAACTAACTTAGTGTCTACGACCTCCTCGGTATTTATACCCTTGACTGTTAATTTCAATGCTGTACCGTGCAAACCAAGTCTATTTGCAAGATCATTGGACACCCAAGAGTTACTGCAAGCGGTATCGCACAAAACTAAAGTCGTGGTATCTTTACCGGAGGAGCTCTTCAACTGTAATTCAGTCACCTTAAGGAGGCCTTTCACATTACTCACAGATGACAAAGTAGTGGTCTTACTCGATGATTGGACACTAGGAAGTTTACTTTGATTTGCGCCAGCATTAGAATTAATGTTGTTGTTGTTTGAAGGGGATTTTGGTGAATACACCCTCTCAGCTCCATGAAGAAGTGTGTTATGGGAGCTGTTGCAACCGTCCTTCCTGCATTTCCTGGGGTTTGGGCATTGCCTGAACATATGCTTTTCTCTCAAACATGAGAAACACAGTTTTGCTTCAGCCACTACCTTTGCTCGCTGAATGGGAGACTTTTCTTTAAATACCCTACACTCCCAGATGCGGTGGATACCTTTACACACAATGCAGCGAGGGGTTGCAGGCGTTGCCGATGTTGAGGCTGGTCTCTGAGTGCCCTTAGTTTGTGTATTAGCAGCAAAAGTTCTTGAGGCAACTTTATTCTTTACTACTGAGTTGGTGTTATCCTCAGTTCTTGCCTTCGATGAAGTTTGTTTCATTAAATCATGTGCCTCGGTCTTCTCCTTCAACCAATCGTTGAAGTCAAGGAGTGTTGGCTTAACCCAATGTTTCTTCACTGTGAAGAGTGACCAAGACTCTTTCAGATTGGGAGGCAATTTTTGCACAGCCGTGTTGAGAAGTGAGGCGCTCTTAAGGTCTGCGTCATATGAAAGTGATTTAAAGACCCCAACAAGACTTGAAATTGTTGCAGAATAGTTTATGATGTTGTCACTATTGTGCATCTTAAGTGGAGGAAAAGAGCTGAGTTTGTCTAAGTGTGCACTGACTACTGCCTGTGGTTGGCCAAATTTACGTTCGAGTGTCTTAAGTGCATCCTTATACATTACACCACAGTATGCGAACTCAGCGATAGCGATTTTAGCTTTTCCAGTTACAAGAGTTTTTAAGTATGTTAACTTGACATCATCAGTCAAGGACTGTGCGTCTATGGCGCTTTTAAATTGTCCGAACCATTCGTGCCACTGCAGGGGACCACCATTGTACTGTGACAACTTCCACTCGGGCAGCGGATCGTTCTTCTTACAAGTAATTGCCTCCGCCAACTGCTTTATCAAATCCGCAGAGTCCAAAGAAGGAGCCGAAGGTGTGGGATGCGGCGGGCCACCCCAACACAACGGGTTCGGAACGGTAGCTCCATACGTTGGCGGAATGATCGGAGTGACAAAGGTGGGGGCGGTACCTGTGGAAGAACTAAATGGATTCGCTTGCATGAAGTCTGATGTTACGTAATTTTGAGCGCCTGCTGCTGCTTGTACATGAGAGGAGCGGTGCGATGTAGATATATGAGGGTTGATTGACGGGGCCGGTTGTACGATGTATAAGTTTGCGAATGTTCGTACAAGTGGTACTGCATTAGATGGGACTGCTGCTGGAAAACGCCAGACATTTGGATCTGGAGGAGCAGGAGGTGCGTGGGTTATAGGGACAAAACTTTGGGGCTGAAAGTTCTTTTGTGGGGGTGGTGGATGAATTAATTGAGGTACAAAAACGTTTGTGGAGGAAACGAATGGTGCAGGCGGAGAATGGGGTAACACATTGACATTATTCGCCACGGGGTTAGTGGCTTGTAGTGGTAGTGCTTGTGGCGGCGAAGGAGGAAAGCGGAATGCTGGTGGGATTAACGGGAAATGCGGTGGTGCGAGGTTTAGAACGGGGGATGGTGGGGCTGGTACATTTATGTGTGCTTGTGGCGGATTAGGTGCTAGAGGAGCATTAACGATTGTATTAAAAGGTGGTGAATGCGGAGGGCTGACTAAATTCAACTGTCCCGGCATGCTCGACCTGCGAGGGAATTGATGATCTAACTGTAAACCATCGAAGTGCCTTGTTGCTTGAGACAATTGTCGGGCTGTGTTTGGGGCGTTTAGTAGAGTTGGCATACCAAAGTTTATGGGGGGTGATGGAGGCGTATATTGAGGCTGTCGCTGCTCTTGCATGATGATGTTTGCAACATGTGCATCATTGGTTACATTGGTTCTACTAATTGGTTCATGGACAGGGAGGTTGATGTTGGCCTCAACTTGACCATGTGTATTGAGATTGAAGTGTGAGTTTCGAAGTTGAGCTGAAGAAAGTCGTTGGACAATTGCTTGGTTGGATTGGGCGATGGAACCAGAAAAGTGCAAACTCGGTTCGTTTGCAACATCTGCCATGTTCCCGGCCGGTGACGAATTAACCCAATCTTGAACAAGTTTCTTGCTCTTGACTGAACTTCTTTCTGTAAAGAGTCTACTCATTTTGCCTGTACCAGACCCGTCTGCTGATGATTTTGTCATCAACTCAATTTCCTCAAGGGCTGCAGCAGCTACTTCCTTGCGATGATCCTCCTCAAGCTGCTCAATTTCCAATTCCCGCAATTTCGTTTGTTTTTCAATTTCGAGACGCTGTCTAGCAATGCGAAGCTTTGCTTCATGTTGTTTCTCAAGTTCCTCCCTTTTGAGTCTCGATAGTTCTAAGTCTCGTTGACGCTGACTTGATCTTTTTGAGGAAGTCATATGTGAACTTGATTTTGAATGGTGAGAGGTATACTGCTCTGCTGTCTCTTTGTCATGGACCGAATTGATATAACCTCGAGCAGCAGCAATGAACTCATCAGTTTTCTTTGTTACAGTCTCTAACCATTGTTCAAGGTTCTCACAGGCAGCATCTGGATCTTCAGTCTTTTGTGCGAGATCAAAGAGCTCTTCATTCTTATCAACTACTCTAGTAAAAACATCTTTGCACTTCACAATCAGACGTTCGATCTTAACTTTCCTGTCTTGCTTATCAACAGCATTGTTAATTTCACCATAGATGTTATAAAGTTCAGCCTCTTTTGCCCTCGCACTATAAAGTTTGTGAAATTTGTCCTGCAAGGTTGTCATGATCTTATCAAAACAGGAACCACAAGTTTAATTTAGTACTACTATAAAGTACACAGACATGCAACAGCACAACACAAATGGGTTATACCGAACCCTAGTGTGACGGTTTGCCTTAGCAAACCGCCAAAGAGCAAAGATGTTCGTCGAGTACAATAGTACCCGGCGAAAGAAAGAAAGAACGGCGCGCAGGAATCGCAAAAAGGGCAGAACGGGAGACGGGACGGATGGGAAGAAACGCCGAACGATTAACGCACGACGCAAAGGGGAACCGGACTGACAAACGGGAGCGTCGGGCGAAAAGCGCGTGACGAAGCGGGAAAATGGCACGGGCGTGCGGAAACGTTGGGCGGATGGCGCGCGACGAAACGGGAAAACGGCACGGGCGGGGCGGAAACGTCGGGCGGATGGCGCGCGTCGAAACGGGAAGACGGCACGGGCGGGGCGGAAACGTCGGGCGGATGGCGCGCGACGAAACGGGAAAACGGCACGGGCGGGGCGCAAACGTCGGGTGGATGGCGCGCGACGAAACGGGGAAAAGGCACGTGCGGGGCGGAAACGTCGGGCGGATGGCGCGCGACGAAACGAGAAACCGGGATAGCACGGGAGGGAGACGGTAAACCACAAGCGAGGAGGCGGGAAGATCGATGCTAGCAGACCACAGCAACAAGCTCAACCAAACAAGCAAGCCGTAACTCCAGAATAAACTTAAGTCACACCCTAGAAAGAAGGAGACGAGCTACTGCCAGGTACACTAGCACAAAACATTATGGGGATTTTATCAACGGCATCAAAACATTAAACATGAAACAATTTACGGCAACAGTGTAGTATAACCAAAAGTCGAAAAGGTCAGGAACCTTACTAGCCGTAACTCCAGAACAAACTTAAGTCACACCCTAGCAAACCACCCTACCCAGAAAACAAAAGTGCATACTACAAAAACTAATAAAGCTACAACAAATTGCTAGCAAACCAGTGTGGTGAAAGTCACGAAACAAACCAGCCGTAACTCCAGAATGAATTTAAGTCACACCCTAACAAGGAATGAGACTACACAACAAACCAGCATACTAGCAGAGAGAAATTTTAATGCAGCAGAAACTCAACATACTACATCATACAACAGATCAACGGGGGTTAGAAGGAAACAAAGTGACACGGAAACAAAAGGACGGAAACGGAAAATGAAACCAGATAACCTGCGGAAAACGGACGGTAGTGAAAAACTCGAATAATGGGGAGAGCGAAACGTTTAGTAAAGCGGTATCGGAGAGAACCAACCACAAACTAACCCGTAACTCGTGAGTTAACTAAGTCACACCGCCAGTCAGCGGGTAGACTCCCACAACAGCGCGAGACTCGGTGACATTCAGGTTATCGAAGACTTGTGTGAGTTCCGCCTCCTCGAACGCATGACGGGTGCGAAGCGTTTTACGACGGCGCTTTGAAAGTTTCTTCGGTCGGGAGCGTGTTATCAAGGACCGGAGATTGTTCCTGTGAGCTAAGACTTTAGTGAGTGTTTTCAGCTCAAGCGCAGGCCTTTGGTGTAATGCTCTGTACTCTTCAAGTAAACTAAGATCTTTCCGTTTACGTTTAGAAACAATGTCTTTCACTAAATGGACGGTAACTAGAGTACTGCGCTTGAGCTGATTGTAAATATCAGGAGTTCCCTCTCTGGGGCAATACACTATAGCTTCTATGCGCTCCTGATATTTTTCAAGCACTTCAATAAGCTGCGAAGGTGTTAAAGGCTTGTTGTTGTTACTGCGATGACGGGACAATGAATTGTTCACCACATCATGCCATATAACTAGCCTCTTTTTATCACGGAAGAAGTGGCTCAATTGAAATTGCATGGTTTTTCGGACTTTCAAAGCGTTAGGATTAAAACTCAGACCCGGTAATGCGTAAATTCTTTTTTATAATGGTCTTGTAACGCTTGAGGCAAGGTTTTTATGGCGTGATGCAGTGAACTTGCAGCTAATATAAAAACCATATAATGTTTTTTACAACATAATTGACTTGAGTTTTGCTCAAACTCCGAACCTTGATGTTAAAGTTACGATTTTCACGAGTTACCAAGAATAAGCGCTTATTTGAGGGGAAAAAATCAGTTACCTGATCTTTTTTGTGAAGTTTGAAAAACTTGACCAAACTTGTTTTTACAACATTTTAATCTATCTAACTACTATATAAGTATGCTAGAATGATCGGATAGATTTTTTCCCATTTTTTTCAAATCTGGTCAATTTTTTCAAACTTTTTTCTTGCTTCGCGTGATTTTATTTCGTATAAGACTTTACCCGTTCCAATTACTTGTATTTAGCCCTTTTTGGTCAATTCCAAATTTTTGACCAAAAATTTTCAAATTCGATGTTTTTTCAATAAAAAAAAGTGTATTGGGTGGGTTATCGGTGACCAGAGGAATTGAAAGGAAATTTAATAATTTGGATATAGGGCCAAGCAAGTTAACGGGAAAGTTTTCTAGATTTGCCGGTTACTAACCAAATTTAGCATAAAGAAGTAATAAAGTTAAGAGTTTGGATGAGTCTTACAGTTTTGGACAGTTTTGTGTTACATCACCAATCAGTTGCGCGAGTTGCCTCAGAGAGAGCCATCTATGAACAAGAGACGTTCACTCGAGTCACCAGCACTTTGTAGCTTCTCTATCCTCCGAAGTCCAGTTACAGGGGGCATTCGATTGTATCAGTAGTTCCAAGTGAAGTTTTAATCTAGGTTCCACTTTTCGCTGAATTGCCGACTGTGGTAGCCCTCTCAAACGTAGCTCAGAAAACCCGAACTATAACCCCAGCAAAACTTGAAATAACTTTTGTGTTTGACTTCGTAGCAATAAATGACAATTGAGGCAATCCGATTGTTCTAAACCTCATATCTTAATATAAGATATAACTACGCATTATAACCAAACTGATGATATTTTAACAAAGAGGCGAGTTAGTGTAAGTGAAAGTCAAATGCATTCAAAAGATGTTTAAGCAAGGAAACAAATATTGGGAGAGCAAATAACGACAGTTTGAATGACGCAACATTCATGGTTTTTGTTGCAATTTGTGAGATTGTATAAAATTCTCAGGTTCACGTTCTACGTTCGTTCACAAACATGACATCACTATTTAATGATTTGATCACGATTAGGCTAAAATTAGACTAAGGAAATGAGTGTTCGTAAACCCGGAGCGGCACCAAAAATATAGCTGTTCAATACAGTCTATCGGAACTTTAATTCAAGATATTCAAGACGTCAGCAACTGTTTTTTAAATACGTATCAAGGCAAAAGCACATCTAAATGGCCCGGCAAATCTAGCTATATTTACTGGCAGGTATTTTGTCTGAGCTCAGATTGGTCGCCGATACGTTTTCGAAACATAAAAATATTAAGCCTAAAAAGAGCGCAATCGATTTAGTATATTCGTAGGCTCAACGAAAATTATGTTAAACGAACATTTTCCGAGCACTCTACGTATAAGAAGTTAAATGTTTAAGAAATTATGTAATCTTTTGTTCATTTCTCGCTTTATTCAAATAGCGCATTTCAATCTTCGCTGCTCTTTTATTTACTCAGTACCATCGTCGCACGGTTTCAAATGAGATAAAGATATTCAGTCATTTGTCGCATGATTGCAGGTCAAACAAAAAGATATTGAACAATCGTCGTACGATTGCAATTCAAGAAAAGATATTTTCTCGCTGATAACGTTTATTTACTTAGTAACAGAGTTGCTGTAAATAAAAATGAGTACTCGCAAAAATTTATAAATAAAATTCGTTTCGTTTGATTAATGGCATCTGTACAAAACTTGAACAGTCATTTTTGTTTTTTTTTAACGCCGGCATAACAACCTTGTTCTATGGGGCGCGAATTTTTTTCTGTTTCGCAGTTCGTGTTCTATTTCGCAGTAACTAAAATTAATATGCGTACTTGTGAAACAGTGCCCATTTTTTCATAAAGACAACTCGCAACAAGCGCTTAATTTGAGGGTTGAACTGAATGTGTTGAGCCTCCACGTTCCTGTTTTGTCTGAGACTAAATTATGTCAGAAATATTTAAAGTGAAACAAAAGACATCAAAATAGCAGAACCCGAGATCAAAAATTTAGGGTGAAAATTAGAAAGGGCGAACAGAAAAGTCGGAAGTGAGCGCAAAACAAAACAAAAAGGACGCAAATCATCACGTGACAAAAGGGGGAACAAAAACCCCCTTCATTTTTGGGAAAATTGTTCTTCTTTGCTATTTTCGTATCTCTCTTCTAGTATGTATTATCTTCAGCCTTCGTTAATTTTTATTTTCCTCCATTTCTGTATCTCTGCTTTACAAATTTTTGCTCACGGTAAAAATGGGGAAAACGTTTTGAATAGAATGGGCTGATAATTGGTTTTTCACGTGTAAATATAGATTATACTGCTTTTCATTCACATAACGGGGTTGAAGGAAGAGGAGAGTGAACGTATTTTGTTCAGTTTTGTTTGCTTTTATTTTTCCTTCTCTTTGTTTTTGTTTTCTTATCATTAGCATCTAATCGCATCCATACATTTTCCCCTTTCACTTCACGTACAAATTTTCCTAATTACGTCAATTTTTATCTTTTTCCGCTCTGAAATTTTTTCTTTCCCTGCAAGAGTAATTACCCGTTCCTACCCACTTAGCTTGGCAAATTAACGAAAATCACTTTTATTTACCGGTTTGTTTATTTCTGTTTGCAATTTTTTCCACTCACGCTTAGTTTTCTTTCTTTCCTACCTGCTTGATTTGTTGATTATCCTCCCTGTTTTGTAAACAACTCTCAATTTCAGCTCTAAAATCTCTTTTCCCGATCGCACATTCAAAGTAGTCAAACCAACCCTCATAGTGACAAATTTCTCTTCCCTCTTCTGTTGTAAACAAATTGTTGACAAATTGTTTTTAAATGCTTTTGATGTTTGTTTACCTCTTTTGATTAACATAAAAATAACATTCTGCGTTTTCAATCAGTTACAAACCCTTGAGCAAAATTTTACTAATTGCAATTTCGTTTCACTTTTCCATTTTCGAAAGCAGGAAAAATCAACAATTTTATGCACGTTTCCTTTTCCTCTCGTTGAGTTTTCATTTTGTCGATTTAAATACACGTACGTAGTTAAATTGGTTATAGGCGCCGCTATTTTCCGCTTTCGGTTCTTAATAATCGCGAAAACAGTCGCTTAAACATTGTCAATTTCTAAAATCTTTCCCCCAAGTCTTTATTTTTTTCTACCATTACCGCTTTTAAAATAGCAAATTGCTCGTCTCACTCTGTTTCTGCTTTTCTATTTCACGTTAGCTCACTTTCTCCCGTTTTGCCTCGTTTCATCTTTTCCCCGATCGTTTTGTTTGTTTGTTTACCTCATACGTACCACCTCCTTGCAGCTAGTAAACAAATCAATAACAACATCCCCCTCCCCCGCATTCGAGAATTTTAATAGCTTTGAACACTTTTCCATTTACTTAATCATTTGCCAATTGATTGAAAATTTTCACTTCTGCAATTTCTTCTCTCTCTCTCTCTAATACTCTAATACGTATTTGTACTTTCCCCTTTTCTATTCCGACAGGTAAGAGTTTTGATTTTACATATTTCGCTATGAAATCTTAAGAGGGAAAATTGCTATTTATGTAACTCGATAAAAGATTTTATAAGCAAAATAAGAAAACCTTAAAGAATTTTAAAACCTTAAAGATTTTAAACTTTGTCTGTATCTCTCTCAAAAATAGCCAAACTTTGAGAAACCTTTTTTTTTGCGCAACATTCTGCAGCGAATGGTTACAGGTATTTTCAGAAGAGAAAAAATGAGCGCAACTCTCTTATTTTTGAACGCAACCCATTATTTTTAAGCTAACATTTTCTGTAGATTTTGCCCGACCAACCCAATAAACTTTGAATATAAATTGTATAGCAGCTAGAATTTTCTTGTTTCGAGATTTGACTTTGTTTAGTCAACCTTAAAATGTAAACTTTTCATGCCCTGTACTTGAGACAAATGGGAACTGCCCTGAAATGGGAACTGGGAACTCTAGTTGGACATGGCTTCTGTATTATCAACTTTGCTTGGTCAACTTTTTGAGGAAAGAAGCAGTAATACGTGTCACTTAAACGAGTTCAAACATTAATACGATAGATGACTTGATCGTTTCATTATCAGTTGAAATTACGTGGCCAATGTCCGAAAAGACCAATTTTAATAAACTTTGCGTTTTTTGGAAACACGACCATTTTGAGTATGTGATTATCCTAAGAATTTTTGCCATAAGTTAATTAGTACTTACTTGAGACCAAATCTAAATACTTAATTGTTCTTGTCAACAGTGCTATGGAAGAAGTCAATTCCACTAATTGTCTTCTTGAATCTACAGTTAGTATCGAGAGGGATAATTTTGAAACTAATCACCGATTAGGATTTTTCTCATTTTGGTTGTTAGATACCGTAACCGAGAAAAGACATATTTTTCAGCAAATTTGTACTAACTTAGCTTAGTGTCGCTATGGGTCGTGAAAAAGACCGACAAAGTTGAGTATGTATACTCGATTTTCATCGGACATTGGCCAGGTAGTGAAATTGTTGATTTATACGAGCATTTTGAATTTTTATTCGATGAAAAACGATTCAAAATTTTTTTATTTTAGATAAAAAACGGTGGAAAACTGAGTTTTTAAGAAGACGATAAAACATCAAATAATTTTCTAGGTTCCAAAATATTCGCGATTATGCATTTTAAATAACATAGTTTGAAGGGACAACCCCATGGCAATTGAATATACAGAATCCATCAGAGTACCAAAATTTTCTGGTGTTCAAATTGACGTTATTAAAGTTTCTTCAGTGATAATGAGAACACTCTCAGTTGTAAAATATTGAGCTCAGCACAACGTTACCGATTAGAAAGCAAAAGTGTTCTCCTCGTTTTTAGGTCAAAAGCAACGCTACATATTGCTTCTTCGGCTTTAAACCGAACGTTTCATCACTTGGTCGGTCGAAGACTTGAAAACTGACGTTTTTCTAGAAATCCAAGAGAGAAAAATTTTTTTGAGTTCTAAACAGCCCAGTTACCGCCTTAACATATGAAGAAATGTGTTTCAAAACAGCATGGTAGTTTAAACTTTATTCAAGCAACCTTGCTATTTTAACGAAATCTATATATAAATAATACAGCAATTTTGTCAGTACATAACTCCCTTGTGAGTAAAGAGCGTCAAGAATACGGTCGGTGTTGGCGTTGGGGTAAGGGTAGAATGTGGGGGAGGGGGGGGGGTGGTTATTGAAAGCCTGTAAGAGCCTGAATGATTGGTTTCTGTTTTCTTCCCAAATATAATTGGACCCAGTGAGATTTGGGAAGATTGACTGCGGTGGAAGAACTCTGACACCTGATAAGGTGTTAATTGTCACCGATACCCGCTCCGGACCCAATCTTATAAACCCATAAAAGCAATAGAAATCCTCTCTCCCAATCCATTCCTGTTTCTATACCATAACTGCGTGTGCAAGTACTTCTTTAAGAGTTTATTGAAGAGTGAAAAATTGAAAGGAGCGCCATAATTTTAAGAGCTCTTCAGCGGAAGATTTGGGGTTCTGCAGAAAAGGGGGGATTTAAAGGGAATAATGAGATTAAAGCAGAGAGGGGCTTTTAACTTCTCCCTAAATGCAACTGAGAATGCTTTCACAAATGTCACAATCAATTATCTCCTCTAATCTGCTAATTCCTTAACTTATTATAACTTATAACTACTCAACAGAGGTTGTTGTGTTACTCTTTTTAAATAACCATCATAATATATACATACATGTATAGATACACCTTTTTCCGCTTTATTTTTTTCGGGGAAAAATAATTTACTTAAACAAAATTAATTCTATTTAAAATGAAATTTATTCATTTTTCAGTTTAATTGTCTTATGTTTGCCTTCGTTTTCTGTTTTCGTTTGACTGGCCTGGTCATGTTAAATAAAATCGAAAGCTTGTTATTTGGCCAGTTATCTTGTAAGAAAGTTATAAAACCTGATCTTTGTAACATTAAGGCTTGATGATTAATAATGTTACAGACTTACTGATAGCAGACATATGGAGCTGAAACAAAATCAATATCTGAAACTTGACAAAATTTCCTTACAACTCGATCAAATTTAGCGGAAAAATTTGCACACTACCAAATTAAAACGGTAATTCATCATTTTCAGAATACTTAATCTAAATTTCCAATAATATAGCGAGCAAATTTGATTCTGATGTAATCTGTTTAGAAGAATAGCAATTTTTTTGAAGTCGTTTTTTTATTGCCGCTATTGTATTTTGCTGTTTGAAAACTACAACCTTTTTGGCTTTTATTTTTGTTATAAAATGGCCTCGATAATCGATTAAGCATTTTAAGAAAGGCGACTTCATCTATTGATTTATTTTCGATTAATTGTTTTCTTTTCAAATTAGTACAAAAAATCATTCGCTAAGTGCCCGCCTTTCCTTCAAAATTTCCATTTAGTTTTAATCATTTTTAAAAGTTTAGCACTCTAAAAAATTATAATTGATAAATATGGGCTGGTTATTTCGTTTTTTAACATAAAAAAATTAGCGAATTATTGGAAACGTTCTTTGTTCTGTATAACCGTTTAACACGTTTTGATTTTTAGAGCATTATGAGGAAAGGTGTACGCTCTATTTACCCACACTGAACAAAACAGGAAGCCGTTGTGTTGTCTTTTGTTCACGTTTCAGCTTTGCGCTTGGCATAATTGCAATTTTATGATGGGAATAATTCTCGTAATAAATTGGCGTAAAATCACCTGTGAACAAATATCTTATTCACATTGATGAAGAAACAAAAAGCGAGTTAAAGAGATACCTAGCTCTCAACAGAAAAGAGTACTCAACGAGAGGGGTGGGGGGGTATGATAATATGAATAGATACTATACACAACTACCTACCTATACATACATGCAATCACACACGTTATGAGGGAACACACATACACATACTTAAAGAATGCAAAATAAAACACTTGAAAACGGATATTTCTGGTCATAAAGCTTTTGAACCGAAAAATAACACTTACAATGAGGTTATAGCAAACAAAAGATCCGCTATTTTTTGCTGCTGCTTTTTAAGAGCAAGTTTCATACCTGTTATTTATAAGTAATTTGTTTATGTTTACATTTCATCAAGTGTCGGATGCTGTACGTGTGTTAGTAATGGCAAATGGATTAGAGCATATAAGCGGATAAGCTTCTCTTCAAAAAGGTAAATTTTTTCGAGCAGTAAATGAGAATTAATTTTACAATTTGTCGATTCATGGTATGATGACATTATCTTTGCGCAGTTAGTTTCATATATATTTTTTGTGTTTTAAAATGAACTGGTCAACCATTTTGATCATTTTATAAAAATGCAAGTTACAATTTCGTGGCATTAAATTCTAAGTTTGAGAATATTTGGTTAATTTTATGACAGATTAAGAACATTTATGCAGATTAAAAACGTAACCAGGGATATTTAACTGTAAATTTGTACTAAAATCCGACAACTCGTCCTCAAAGCGATGCATAAAAATGCAGTTTCAAAAACTCTTAATATTTTTTATCTTGGCTTCGCCCAGCTTGGCAAGCCGCATAAAGGTCACGAGGTTCAAGTTTGACCAGAAAATAAACAATTTATTGTTAAAACTCATTTTTAATTAGCCATGCAGAAAGTTTCATGAAAAGACATGAATATAAAGTTTACTCTTTCAAAAACTATATTTTTGCAATAGCTGAAACCGAAAAGAATCTGGGAACAAATTTGTTGCTCTCAAATAAGTTTTTATTATTTGCTTCGACATGTTTCCAAAACGGGGGAAAATAGTTGCGATGCTGGCATTTTTTCTTCAGTCAATTTTTCAGTTTTTGTTTGCGCATCAAAGCGACAAAAGATTAACATCATTTTGTAGTCTTTAGAGGCTAGTTTCCGACTTTACAAACAAACTACAATTTATATTGCAGGATAAAAAGGGGGACTTGTTAAAAAAATTGAGAGCATAACAGGAAGAGAAAAAAAGGAGAAGTATTCGGGTTGGGTAGGAGTTGAGGATGATATTGAACTCTTAAAATAATTTAAAATAAAAAAATAAAAAAATCCTTTTAATTATTTTACTATAAATACTTTGGATTATCCAAATAACAATATCCAAATTAACAATCGCAATACACCATTTGTACAAAAAGCTAAAAAATAAAGAGAAAAAGAATCAAATAATGTTAAAATGTTTTGCTTTTCTGTTTAACGGTTTCTGTCGACTCTTTAATAAACTATTTCCGCGAAAATGTGGCCTATTTAATGTATTTGACTCAACGACAAAGGTGTTGGATTTCTGAACAAAGAAGGTGAAAGTTCAAAAATATTTTAATTAATTAAAAACTTGAACTACACACAAAATCTAATCTACAGAACTGATGAATTGTGGGACAATTGAGACGAGAAAAACAAAAAATTTTATGTCGTTATTGTCGTTATAAGGAAAAAAATGCTATATATATATATATATATATATATATATATATATATAATTTTGCTCATTTTTTCTAATGCTTCAGGTGATCTTAAATTTGAAGCGCTCTGTTGGCTTCCCGTATACCATCAGTTTTGCTGAATAGCATATTCAAAATATCATGAAAAATCCTTGTATCAATCCTTGTACCTTTCATGTAAAATAAAGTTCTTTGTTCTCGTCTCAGCTATTATATAACTCATCAATTTAAAGCAAAAGTAATTGTTTTGCTTTGAATAAAAAATAATATAACGCAGTCAGGAAAATATATGGCAATTTTTTGCGAACCAAAAAAATAATTTGTAATCCTGCCGCATTAAAAAGCTTCATTGCATTACTTTTTAATGTGACATAAAATTTCAGAGAAAATTTCATTGTGGACATTCAAAAAGATAACAACAGAAAGAGCAACCACCAGAAGAGAGACCGTAAAAATACGTTTTGTCAACGTCCTTATTTCAGACTTGTGTTAAATGTAATAAGTGAAGATTTTAAATGCTGTTATTTCGATTAAAATTCAGATCCCATGAAAATTTTATGTGTCCTGTTTGTGGTTTCTCTTCAAATAATGAAGACAGGACAAGTTTTTTCCTGAGGAGGAGAATAATTTTTAATCAGACTGCTACAAAAGACTAGAGTTAAGGACGTCCATAATTTTGAATTTTTGAGATTTAACAAATTAAAAGAGAAGTTCGTCGTTTATATTTTTGATTTTTTATAGTGTAAACTTCTACTTTCATTTTTTGTTTACAAGTTACTATTTGTGTTTGATTGAGATAAGTTTTTGCTGCCGATTTAGCTTGTTGAAATTCATTTTTCTGTAAGTTGCTTTTGTGGCAATTTTTTTTAAAAAGCCATTAATATCGTTGAAATTATACCAAAATGAGACTTCTGATTTTTTTCTTTTCTCCCATGAAAGAAAGTTTTAAAGGTGTTGCCTCAACAAATTGCTTGAATTTGAGCTTTGCAAAACTGATTTTCAAAAAATGCTATCAGACCAAAGAACAGTTTTCAACAAAGCTGAGAAGTATGTTGAAACGATCTGTGCTACGCACAGCCTCACATGAGCCGTTTTTTTGATAAGGAAGAATGTTAGCAATGTGGCACTAGTTAGTAAACAAATTGTTTGGAATCCTTTTGGCTGTGAAATTGAAAGTATCTTTCATCTTAATTGATACGCGTAATTGCTTTTAAAATTAGTGTTTGTTTTCATTTCTGCGGAAAATCTTTTTTATTTTTAAAAAAACGCCTCGTGTTTGCTAAATTCCAGACAAAACAATCTAGTCACTTTTGGTTTCTGTAACTTTATTAGAAGCTTTCGGAGTTTCTCGTGGTATTCAAATTCGCGAGAAATTTTTCATGTCAAACATCCAAACCTTTAGGCATCAGAATAACTTTTTGGAAATTTTTTGTTTATGAACCTTTTTAGGTACCTGACCATTAGTTCATTTACCACTTTTTTATTTGCACGTTATATCCTCCTAGAACAGACCAAATTAATTAATTGCATAGATGAACAGACCTTATGGTCGTTTCCTGAGACTCATTTCAAAACTTTCGTAAATTATGCAAAATTGGGGTGAAACTTACGAACTTAGATGCATTATAAACCTACTCTGCCGACTTCTTTCATTTTCGAAGTCTTTCCAGCTATAGCAAAAGAAAAGTTTCAAAGGTTCCAAAAGTTTACAAATAATTATTGACTTATTACTATGGTTTAAGTCTTAAATTTATGCCGTACAGACTATTTCTAAAAAAACATCACCAATTTTTCTGTCAGCCAGTAGTACCAGACTCAGTATGACGATATAAACTTACGAAGAATTTGACCAGTTTCATTTTCTTCGTGTTCTGGACTATCCAATTTTTTTCAGATCTTCTTTTTGTCTCTTTGCAGAGTAAATGCGAGTTGAAAAAAAATCAGTTGAAAATTTTACCGCAAGATTGTCGCGAGCAGTGATCATGATTTATCGATAGCAACCTTGATAGAGTCGAAATGCATTTTTTCACACTGTGTTTATCTCACAGCTGCTCATTCAAAAGCAAGCATTTCGAATTGGTTCGCTCACAAAAAATTGAGGACTGCATTTTTGGTGTTGAGGTACTGTTATCTGCTGGAGTGCTGAAAGTAAATCAATGTAATTTGTGCGTAAGATAAGTTTATTATTGATCAACAAAAGGCTGTACTTATTTCATAGCATCCGGTCTGTACTGATGATGCTTTGGCGAGGAGCAAATAAGAAACAGGAGACCTTTATAAAAGAGATACTACACAGAAATTTAAGACCAGTTGATGAAACAGTGCAACATACTAGGCCGGCAAAACATGAAATAGTGGTACGAATCTTTTACCGGTCCATTTTGACAGTAGTCATTTTTGGCAATCATAAAAAATTACTGGAAATCATGAAAGGACACATTAAGATTTTGTTGACTTCCTGTTTGTCATACAAAGATCACGTGTGATTCGATAGTAACTGTACCAGGATCATATATGATTTTTTAGGTTCTATACAAGGCGGGTCGTTGTTTTAAGAATTGTTAAACTTATTGTTGGTCCTGCTTAGACCCCCCCCCCCCCATGATAACATAATGTTTACCTAAATACCTCCAAGGGATCACGAGTCTTAGGAACCCTCTAACTACCTTATGTTTAAGTCGCCAGCACCTGAAGGCATCAATCAAGTTCAAAAAGACTTGACATTTTAGCTAATGTTTTAGTTCTGTTCCTCTTGCCATGAAGTGAAAATAAAAACAGAGTGCTTTGAAATAAAGAGGCTGACTTTTGAACGTCTCAAGTCTTCTAAATTGGATGGTTGTCCATAACAGTGGGCTGTAAATTTGCCCCTAATAGCAGTCAATATTACCAACTGTGTATATATAAACGTATGCATGTGTGTATGTACAGATGTATGTATGCAATATCTTGACGGGACACTAGTATATCTTCACATGTAAAATGTGTTCCTCCTTTTTCCCTGTTTTTTCTTCACCTAACCCTGCTTCCCAGTTTTTTCTGCTTCCCAAATTTTCAGCTCAGTTTACATATATATGCACAAATTTGTGCCTTTTATTACACTCCCTAAATTTCTGAAATTTAGACTACCACCTCAATTTGCCTTTTTGCCTCACTAAGGCACTAAATCACCACACATGATTAAGTTAGATTACAAATTTTGCAAATTTTTTATATCTGAATGTTTCGGGTCGAATTCTCTTCTGCGCTTTAGTATCATAAATTTGCCTGTATTTTGAGAAACATAAGCTACTATTTCGAAATCAAACAATTTGTAAACAAGCATAATTAAATAAACAAAAATAATACAATAGGTCAAACTGTTTATTTTTGATTTCCTTTAAAATTATAGAGAGAACTGCTTCAAAAGGTGAGATTTTCATCGGAAATAGTCACAAAGTAAATACAATAAATTTCTCTGTTCTCGCCAGATTAACAGCCGGTGGTAAATTTGTTATAACCGCTTTATAACTACCCTATTATTACCCATTCTTCATCTACAGAACACGTCATTAACAAAGTCTTTGATTTCAACCCTCCCTTTTTCTCTACCTGAGTAAATCTACTTCGTCAGCTGATCTATTCTGCCTCTTTAGCTTTTCACTCCCGTTTTAACCCCCATTTCACATCTCAAGTCTTCTCTTTTTCCATTTTTCCCATTTTTTTCCAATTTAAGCTGATTTAATTTGCTCAAGTGCCGTGAATACATTTTCCCACAATTTAGTTCACATGTTTTAAGCTTCTCAAGTGAAGATTTGAACTTTATCATGAATTATTTCACTTTATTAATCATGTGATAGTTTTCTGTGAGTAATTTTCCTGTTTTTTGATCTGTTCAAATTGCTACGAAAATAGATCAAAGGAATGTTACTTTTAATTATTCCTAAATTATCTTTCACAATTTTTCCTACTTAAGGCTGCCCTAGGTTATCAAAAATGATAATTAAAAACCAGCTATTAAAAAATGTAATCTTTATAACCTGGTTAAATTGATGTTTTTCATCATCGATTATCAAACAGCGCGCGTGATCAATCGCATCAAACATTTTGCGCTATTTAATTTACTACTTTTGCGAGAAACTAATAACAGTTAATGAAGTTTAAAAATTTTTATCAATAAAATATTTATTTTCCCGGAAGGCTTTCGATGGTAAAAGAGGAGAAAGGCATGCTGGGTAGATATTTGTAACTAATGATAAATTCTTCCTGCTAATTGACTGCTGCAATCTAATTTCAAGTATACAGGTGCTTTTTCATCTCACGGTGTGATTAAAAAGTGAACAGGTACATACACTATAGCAATTCACACAATCGCAGTTAAAAACGGGGGTTACAATTTTTAGCGCGATGAGTTAAAACTTACTCAATATTTTTTGACTAGAAGACGATTAGTTGATAGAATTCACCATAAAAGTAGTATACTATTTTTGCCAATGTATTTTGCCTGTACTTTTTGCTTTTTCATTGTAGAAATGTACTGTTAACCTACAACCTACCCCCCCCCCCCTCCCCACCCTGTTTAGTAACCCAACCTTTATCTGTTCGGTTGGTTCGCTGCTTTAATTCAGTTGAAAAAACACGTCTTACTACATTAACACTGCACCGCATATTAATATTCCTAAATTTGACGTTCAGTACTAATATACAAGCTACAAGTATACACATAGCACACCACTATACAACACTACTGTAATAACTATTAGTAATTCCCGTTTTTTCTCTATTTTTTCCACTTTTACTGCTTTCTGCTTTTCACTGCGCCGCAGCAAGTCTTGAAATGTCTTGTTTTTGCCGTCGGCGTTTTAAAATTGTAAGTGAAAATAAAAACATGGTTTTAATTTTGAATTCTAATTCAGTTTAACGCGACTAGAAAAACGGTAAAAAAGTGAAAATAAAACAAGTAAAGCAAAAATACCCGGGTTCTTAAATTGCTTGTGTGTACTTAACATTTATTGCTGTTTGCAGTTTAATTCCGTTTATTTTCTGCTTATTTTTACCGGAGTGAAAAAAAAACAAAAACGCATTTAGGTGTGTTTAACGTCGCGGCCCGTTTTCACGTTTCCTCCATTTTACGTTTAATGCTTGTTTTTGTGTTTATTTTATAGCGGAACTGAACACAATTTATCGCCTCAATTTTTCACTTTCGTAGTTGATTGCGTTTTATCATCTTAGAACCTTTCCTTCGTTTCACCACTTTTTGCAACTTTAGCTCTGTATGTAATAATATTTAGCCATTGTCGCTTTTAAACTCGTCCTTTTTTCACACTTCATTCGTCATTTAAACCACTTATTCACTTTCCCGCCTCACGTGAAATCAAACCCATGTAATACACCAATTATCTTAAAAGCAAAGATCCCAAACAAGTCAACAGAAAAAGTTACTTAACAAAAAAACCCGGATTCGTTTTATCCTTATCAATTTCAGTTAAATCAGTCCATTTTATTTTTAGAGTCAATCATTTTGTCACTTTATAGGCAAATCAGTAAATGATCACAAAATTTTGACATTTTAACTTAATAACGACCATTTTTGGGAGATATAAAAGAAACTGCCTCAACTCATATCCAGGTATGATGATAAATTGAAATTTGAGAGAACCAAAAAATATTTACAAAAGTAATTGGTTCATAAGATGTACTCTCAAATAGCTGAACAATGAGAAAGCTTCCTTTCGCAAATACTATTCCAATCCGTCATGTTCAAAGCAATTTAAAACTTGAAAATTCAAATTGAAAATTCAAATTTAAATCTTGAAAATTCAACTTGAAAAATAAAATTAAAAATTCAAATTCAAACCTAGATGCATATTTACTGAGTGTATACAATTTGGTTAAATATCGCTTTCTCACTAGAACAACATGTCAACAATTCTCTCAATCATTTCAAGCACGGTATCCGAGCAATGAATTATGAAGTCATTTTGACAAAAAAATGACGACACGTGTGTAAAAAAAACACTTTTTGCCAATTCATATATTAATTTTTTAAGTTTCACAATTTACACCTGTTCCTCTGATTTGCAGCCGACACCTTAGCAAAAGCGTTTTGAATTAACATCAATTTTTGTCCATTCTATGTCACTATTCAAGCAAATTAAAGAAAAATTTGCAGTTTCTGGAAAATCTAGGTCAAAAAAATGAAAGAGTTATAATTGAAAACATAAAATGGACACAAATAACTGAAATCGTATTAAAAAACATCAAATTAGTCCTCTGTGCATAGAATGGAAGTATTTGAGTAAAATATGCTTCTTAGAATATTATCAGAATATATTTTGCATCAAATTTGAGATGCCAACAACCTTAAACACTTATAATATTGTCACAAAATTTCATGCTAACTCTGTGAAAATAACCTGGTTGAAAACAACATCAAAAGATTTCCAACAGCAAATGCATCTTTTTTTCCAATTTTTTTATTTAACTTCGGATGTATCTATTTAGTATATTTTTCTCCTAATTATCTTCTACTTTTTTCAAGAAATCGTAAACTGAAAATAATTTTCTAGAATTGATTGTTTTTAAGGGGCCTTGAATTAGGAAAAATATCAATCGATCAAAAATAGCAGTAAAAAATTGATCTAGTGTACAGTTCCTAGAATCCCCTTCATGCAAAGTTGGAACAACTCCGACATAATGATTTGCTCATTACCTGAATTCAGAAAAACATAATTCAATTTCTTAAAAAACGTGACTACATAATTTTCCTATTTCAAAAAACAATACCTATGCAACTCTATGACCGCGCACACAACTTCTGTTAATAACACTTAATAATGATCTGATGACCAATTGCTGCGGTTCATCTTTTTCTTTGGAAATTGAATTTCTTTGATTAATGAATTGTATATAGTAAACAGAACTTATAACTAAAAAAATTCAAATTTTCAGGCAAAATGGGGATGCCTAATACTACTAATATATACACGACAAAAATTACAAGTAATTTCCTTTTAATTGATAATTTTTTAATGTGTATAAGACCTCTACTGATTTTTTCTTCTGAAAATTGAAATACTTATAAAACCAAACCAAAGCGCCCTTCAAATTTAGACTAGCAACGAGTAAGACCAAATTTTTGAAGGAAAAACTAAACCTCACTTGATCGAATTTCTTAAAACCAATTTCAGAGAACAGGTTTACTATTGTCATCTTTTTTCTTTTTGCAAAATTTCATTTCCAATGATTTCAAAAAAATCCCACTAATGATTTAGACTTTAAAAACTCTGCCAGTCTGACTCGCGCACGCAAATTCAGTTCAAACGAAATACAACAAAGTGCCAACATTTTCTTGCGTGGTAGACACTTTTCTTTTTATATTTTAGGGTGGGTGGAATGGAATGCTGCGTGAATTGAGTTTTAAACACCGGAACAAAAATTTAATTTCAAATTCTTTCTTAAGAACTCCGTGGGTCAAAATTATGCATTCAAAATACTAAAAGAAACTTTTATAAGTATTTATTTTTATCAGAATATCATAAATCGATACTCAGTCAATTAAGAATTCCCTCACGTGCGTTGTTATTTCTTTTACCTGCAATTATTTAGATACACACAATGAGAGTTTCAAGAAAGGTTGCCATTTTACGCAAATGATTTATTTTCAAAGCAAAAATTTCAATGCTATTTTGAAGGATATTTTGTCAAACCTCAAAGTAATTATTCAATTGCAGATTACATTCACAATAATCTATTCTGAATGAAGAAGAAAACATTTGAAAATTTTGTCTGAACCAAATAAAATTCAAACCAAAAATTGTACTGACAAGATCAAATGATAAATCTGAAGTTTTTCTAACATTTAGCTCCTCGAGCACAGAAATCAAGATATTTCTTCCTAAATAAATGCAAAGAATTTACCACAAAACTTCCACGATACTTTTTTTTACATAGAATTAACTAAAAAACTTGTTCCCCTCAAAATCACGGGCGGCATTTCTCTCTTTTAGTGACAATAGTCACTTATTTGCGTCTTAAATTTTCACGTGGAGTCCACGTCACTTTTTTCTATTGTTAATAAAATGATCAAAAGTCGATTCGAGTCGAGTTCGAGATCACATTGGGGATGATGAGTGGTGTCCAAGAGAGGGACGAAATCTGGTCACTGCTGTCCACGATTGCTTAATTTTTCATATTTCAAGCAAATCAGAACCAACTTTTCTTTCTGTCATAAATGTCCACATAACCATATACGCTTATAAATCCTGATCTGAAAACATGGTTAATAAGAGTGACAAACTTCAGCAAAATGCTTTTCTATCAATGCGTTGTACAATATCAATTTCTGTCAATTTACAATAACTTTTCAAGATCTCATAAGAACTGTTTCCATCTCAGCTAAGAGATTTTACCTTCAAATTACTATCCAGAAGCAGGGAAAACAGTTTTCATTCCAGTTGGTATAAAAATATGCTTTGATGAAGCGGTTGTATCAATTGGTACCTTTGAAATGAACAGTTGATCATATTCGCAGAACTTGAATTGTTAAGTATTGGCGATTGGGGGGACAAAAATTTCCAGATTGAAATCGTCTCAAGGTCAAGCTCAATCTTTTTTTTGAGAAAATTTGACAAAATTTGTCATTATTTCAAGGTCATCAGTACACTTTTGACCACAAGGACGTGAAACTAACGTCTCCCATTTTTGAACTTATTACTTACAAGATACCTATTTCACCAATTCTAGGGCAACAAATCGCTCTCTTAACACCATCAGTTTACTATAAAAACACTTATGAAAAGTTTTCTGCTAATAAGTTGCGCTGAAATGTTTTGCTGTTGCCAATTTTGGTCTTCGTTTCGTTAACAGATTTTCTTCGCTCAAACTGAGTGCATGCTATATCGATCTAATTTGTTTTGTTGCTTTTAAAGGCGTGTCAACATTAGTACATATATGCTGAAAACAAAAATTAATTAATTCATCTGGCGTACTCTACGATAACAAAATGGATTAATTTAGCTTATACGGGGAGTCTAAGTAGAAAATTGAAGCAAACAGACAAATTTTTTCATTAAATTACGTATCATGCTTCCCGATCAAACCATACTTGCAATAAAGTATGGAAAAGACAAACTAGAGCGAATATATGTAATCGGAACTGGGAAAGAGCTGTATAATAACAGACGTTATAATGTAGGACACGAAGAGAAAGAGAAGATATATAAAGTATTAGAGAATATTGGAGTAGTAATAAATATCAAAGAGAATTTAATAAAAAATTTCTTGTTGAAGCCAATTGAAAAACGGTGTCATTTGTCGCGTGCAAACAATCAATAGCATTAGCGCTGCTACTCGCGTTACGAGCAGTACTACACAAACAACAGAAGTTATTTTATCTGTTTTTACAAAAATTGCTCTTTTAAAGATATCACTTTTCAACATTTCCATTTAGTTTTAATTCCAATATAACCGTTTTTATAAACGTCTCTTACTCGAGTTCCGGTTACTGCTTGTGTCTCATATTACTAATTTAAGCATTGTTTCTGAATTATTCTTATAAGTTGACCTCATTTCAAAACAGATATGCAAGTTTATTTTATGCATAATTGACTTGGTTGCCCCAATTTTTGAGTAAGTTGTTTTGAGCCAATTTGAAATTGTTACATTTTCTAAGAATAGCATCAAGATAAATCCTTTTTATTAATATTGTTGTTGAAATGAATAAATTTAAAAGCCGTTTTAAAGTTTTTCGTTAAAACGTACGTATAATTGAAATTAACAGAATTCGTATTCGAACACAAAAACTTTTTTGCACAAGAATGTCATCCCGTTGCACGAATTAAAATAAACACATAATGCATCTACATCCAGATTTGTAAAATTTTCTTCTCTTCGGCTACTACAATTTAATTCATTAATTGTCTCATGTTTCTCAATAATTTAAACGCGGTCTCTTGTCACATTTTTTATTTTGGTTAATGTTGATCACGATGAAAAAGTTAAGTTTGTCCACCGACAGCAGTGACGTGAAATACATAAATCTCGTCACTTTGATCCACGGATAAACGTAACCATTGTTCAGAAGTATGGACAATTAACTAGATTGAAGTCTTTAGCCGTTTTTTGTAAATTGTTGACACTCAATCAGAGACTTAATTGTTCTCAAGAGGTTCGATATGGTCAGCTGCAAAACTATTCAATGTCACTTCGATTCACAAATTTTGCGGAAAAAATTTCTGAAATTAGTTACAAATAAGGCTTTTATTTCATTAAGCTTTTATTTAAAATTACAAAACCTTGTCATTGTTGTCCAATGCTTGCTCAAAAACAGGCACCGAGGACAAATCTGTCGGGTATTTTGGCTTATCGTCACAGATGACTCTACGGGCTCACAATGCTAATCTTTTGAATGGGCCGTGGGTGATGGTGTCATTCTCGAGTGAACTTACTTGTGCAGAAGAAGCTTTTGCAACGTAATCAACCTTTATACAGGCTGTTACTATTATATATCTAATAAGAGGCCTCCAATTTAATAACATTTTTTTGTGGGAATTCTCCTTTATCCTGATTTTGGTGTCATCTTTGTTACGGCTTCGGCTAAAGAGAATTTATCGTGTATTATTCCATAAAATCTAAGGAACAATTGTTTAAATGCAACACAATGACCACATGAAGTTGCATACTAAAGCTTATGAATGTTTTTGTAATCTTGGCTATATCATGTTAAGCAATTTTGATTACTTAAATTTGTGTTGTTGTTTATAGGTTCTTAATAAGTTGGTTTCAAGAAATTTTTTCCAAATAAAAAATTAGTTGACAATAATATGCAGCTATTGCGAAAAATCACCACCCGAGTCAGATTCGTATGTTAATCTTGCAAAAATCTTGCAAGATTATGCATAATCTTGCAAGATTCTAGCAAGATTAACATCCCTCTGTGCAAAAATAATGAAAGATTAACAACCAAAACCTGCAAGATTCTTGCAAGAGTAACATCCAAAAACCGTCCAAAAAAGCCAAAAATTATGTCTAAAAAATTTTAAAAAAACTTTTAACAAACGCCAAATAATAGCCCTTCAGACTTCAAAAAAGTGCAATAGAGCTTATAGAAACCTATCGTATAATGCCTAGATACCTATCCTATGCAAAAACAAAACAAAAAGCTTGAAAATTTCGAATATATAAAACATAAAAGAGCAAAACAGGAAGAGCAATTAAAAAGAATCAGAATTATCATCTTCTTCTTGCATTTTTTTTTCATTTTTTTAAACAATTTTCTTCAAAAAAATTTTTTTTCTGTTGACTGGTTTCGTTTCTAGATCATTCTCGGTGTCATTTACGGGTGTCTTCTCCTCAGCTGTCGACAGATCTTGTCCATACAATTGAGTAACTTTTTCAAATTCTTCAAATTTTGAAAAAGCTACTCAATAGTATAAACAATGGGTTTCCTCAGAAATATAAAGCTAAAAACGTTAAACAATGTGTTGTTTGTTGAAACAATTTTCTATCTGTTTTTAACGAGTGCTCCTTTTCAGATTCTTCGTGTGCCCTTATTAAATTTGGATTAGTTTTTAAGATGTGTAGGATAAGTGTTGATAGAGTTTTTTTCTTTTGATATTTCTGGCTTCTGCATATCTCGAATGTAATCTTCAAAATTGAAACAGAAGTTAATTTATTTGTAATTAAAAATCTTTTTGATAATTTTCAGTTCGTTTTTCTGGCATCAGACATTTCGAATGGTTCGTCGCGTTTTGTTGGCGTCTGGTGGACATTCGCCCATTCTATGAACAACACTAATAACTTATACCAAACTCCAGAGCCATAGCTTACTGTTGCTGATGCTCATTGCTCTCATGAACTAAGTCAGCGGCAATTAATGAGGAGGAACAATCAGGTCCTTGAACTGTACCCACTGGCTCCACAGTTGACTTTTTATTAGCTGTTTGTCCGAAAAAGGTGATAGCTCTGTTTATGTCATTCTATTGAATTTAATATGTCATGCGTGCTTTCAGCAGCATAAAACTGCTCCCTAGAATGTCACAAGTTGCTCGCCTAAATTGTATTCAGAAGCAAGGCTATTTTGCAATAGGACTGTCAGTTGTTGAACTGATCTTCAAAATCATTCATGAATTTATGCAAGAAATCGAGAAATCGTTGACTTTTTCAACAAATCATTATTCAAGAAATCATTGAAATCATTATTTGCGCAAGATCTTTTACAGTGTTGTTTTTTCTTATAAAGCTCGAATAAATGGTTTAAATGTGCAGTGTTCTCTTTTAAACAAGAAGTAGTTCTTTTACGCGGTTCATTGTAAAAATAATTTCAATTTTTGACATTTGTTCAACAAGAGTGAAAAATTATTTTTTTTCAAGTGGGCAAAATAATTTTGAAAAGAGTTTATGCCAGAATTTTGAACTAATTATTGACACTTTGTGAACATGCGAAATATTTTACATTTCAAGAAAAAAAATGGGCGGGAGATATCGTCTCCTAATTATGGGGGGTTGGGAGTGGGTCATGGGCTCCCTAATTTTACTGAACTTTTACTAAGTTTTCACAGGTTTCAGTGATTAAGTGATTATTAACTGGACTGGACAACATTCTAGAATGGAAAATTTACAAGTTTATCGTTAGAATGAAATGAAACGTTGACATTTTTACGGTTGGAAAATGGGGCGCAAATAAAAACTACATGACGCCATTATTAAATTTTAAAGTCTATACTACATCAGAGTATTGCGATATGGGTATAGAATGGGTATTAATTTGGTCACGCTGTTCTGCATTTGGACTTGGGACTGTGAAATTTAATTTAGAAGCCCTTGTCTCATTTGGGTACATTTCGCAATTGTATTCACGTCAACCAATTTCAAATTTGCCCTTCCCCCGTTCGCCCGCTGGGCAAAATAACAAAAACATGGATGCATAATTATTATTATGGTCCTTTCCCATTATAACCCCCCCCCCCCCCCCCCTCCGGGAACATATAACGTATAGCCCCAATTGCGCAATTATGCTGTTTTGGGGAGATATAATTTGTGGGGGGCGCGGGGGGGGGGTATAATGGAAAAGGCCAAATATTTCGTTAAAACAACACCCTGATCTCTGTAATTTTTGATCATTTGCGAAATCCAAAATAGAGGAACGCTAATTTTGGTGCTGAAAAATTTGTGAATTTTACCAGCAAGTACACGTTATTTAAACTGTAGGGCAAATAAGTTTTGGTCAAAATGACAATTTCGCTCCGCGGGTGATTAAAGAAACAATAACTAGCTTTTAACAACCCCATAACTTAGTTAGAACTTCTACCGCAGTTTGGTTTGGTTATTAAATTTTGAGTTCTAACATAGCACGGGTGATTTATCGAAAAGGTGTTTTGAAATTAAGATCGAATCTTGGGTCTGATTGAAGGCAGCTAGTTATAAATAATGACTGGGGCTGGTTATGACCACTAGTGAAAGTTTAGGCTGAGAATGGGACTAATAATAGTACCATCTGTTTTGACTTATTTCTCTCCACGCGTACCTCTGGCTCTCTCCAATATCATGGGCGATAGACAAACATTGGGCTTTGCTGGACCCTGCATTGAAATAAAATAAAATGACCGAAACTTTGTAATATTGAAGTAGTGGTTATTTTTACACAGAAATGTCTCAATTTTGTGTTATTTGTCACTCTATGACTATTATGTTCTTTTATATTATCCTTTTCAGTTATGTAAACTTAGATCGTTCCTTGACGCAGTTTGAAAGGGAAAAATTTGTTTTTCCGAATTAGTTATTATAGAATATATTTGTGCTTGAATGATTTTTGCTGGCTTTAAAGGAGTGAATTTATTGCTATAATTTGATAATTTTTAGTTGCTCTTTTAACATATTTCTTTTGAGTTGATCAATCTTTAAAGTACTTTTATTTGAATTTCTTAGATATTATGTACTAATTTTATTGACAATCACATTTTATCAATTAAACTATTTAAGTTAAATATAGTTAAAAAAATAACATTTTGAAAAATTATTTAGAAAAATGTTTAACGATTGTGTTTGATAGATATGGGCTCAAATAATGTCGGCTCATACATGACAGCATACTGTAAAAGTACTGTGAAGTATTAAAAACGGCGTTTTGTCTGTAATTCTAATGACGTTTCACTGTTTCAGCTAGTAGCCTCTTCATCCTGTACACTGCACGAGAACTCTGATCAGCAGATATTCAGTAATTCATTCAGCCTCGTCATCATCACAATCATTGTTTCTTTCTCTCTTATTTGCTTGAAAATTCAAAATTAACTTGACCTCAGTTCAAATTTTTCTCCAATTAAATATTATTGCGCCCGACATTTCACCCGTACACGATATTCCCAAGTTATCATTTTTGTTCACGTTAATTGCTAGAAGTAGGCTAATTCGTGCATCTTGACCCAAAATTCATCCTTTTACATTTTAGCCCAGCTTGAAACCCTATTCTGGTTTTACGCAATCCATTGTCACAAAAATTACTGACTGTAAATTAGTTACGACTTTGTTATAATAGAGCCTGAAAAACATATCACTTTTACACTAGGTGTTGAAGTTTAATAAACGTTTCCATAAAATTTACCTGCTTTTAAAACTTTGCCGAATTTGAAATTGTTTGCGATTTAAATTTTCATTGTGTTATTGGATTTTGTCGATATTATTATTTTTGTAATAATTTTAGTTTATATAACTAATTGCTCGTCAAATGCTTTACCCCGCTATCACTGCCCAGTTTCAAAACAACACACCAAATAATACTCACAACTTTCACCGCCTCAATTTTTTAGAAAGAAACAACAACAATAGCAACAAAATAAAAGGGTTTAACAATTATAACAACAATAGTAGTAGTAATAGTAGCAGTAGCGTTAGCAATTACGCTGTGAGTAGTGGTAACTCCTTCAGCCAATCAAATCGCAGCAACAGTCAAGACTCCTTTTCGGGTGTGGAAAATTCCGATTACGTAATGACAGCTGGTGGTGCCAACATTTCAGTCGTGACAGCGAACAACGCAGCCACGCTACCATACAACGCAGGTCAGGACTTTTTCCCAGTGAAAAAAAACTTGAATGAACAAAATATATCTGGTCGAGGTTTCATCGCAAAATATTGCAAAAATGGAGTGAATTGTGCTCAAATAAAAGCTTCGGTATTTTTTTTTACAGAAATCTGCTAAATTCACTGCAAACTCTGACAAAAAAAATCACTAAATTCACCGCAATTAGTAAAAAATAATCACTAAATTCGACGCAGTTTTAGCATTTTTAGCGGTTATTATGACACGTCGTCATGGAATTGAGCGAGTTTGCGCTAATATTGATCTTCATGGCTTTCCCATGTAGATATGGCACTTGCTATTATGGCATACCACTCTAAAGGTGTAAGTAAAATTCAAATTATAGGTGATCATAATCTATCAAAGAGGACCGTAGTCGAGATCTAGACTTTATGAAGAGAGCCAAAAAGTCAAGAAGGGGGGGACAATATTGACCCAAATTACACCATAGAGCACATGTCTAAAGTCAATACAAACACTTTTCATGGGTCCATGCGCGGTCTATTCATAGAAGAAAACGGTCGAGCTCACTTTTCATGCGCCGAGCCATGGTCTTATTCATAGACTATTATAGTCGAGAAAAAAAAATATATATTTTCATGGTTCAGTAAGGGTGTTTTGATGAGTAAGTCAATCTATCTAACAAAATTCTTTTCATGGTTCAATAAAGGGAAACATTTTTCAGGTCCCATTGACACCGGGTCTTCAGTCGCGATCGACGAACTGTCTCCCACCTCAACCGGGGCTAAAGTGGACTCCACAGGTCATCAGGGTCCCTTCGGGATGAACGAGGAGTGTTCAGGGATGGAGGGTGGGGGGTCACCCACTCCCCCGCAGACTCTCACCCTGAGACTAATCATGCAGGGAAAAGAAGTGGGAAGCATAATTGGGAAGGTAAGGTGGTGCTCAATTTTTTTCAACGATTATTACAATGCGGCTTCCAACAGATTGGCGGAAATTAAGCAAAACTTTAATTATTTTTAATTATTGCTTTAAATTAAGCATAAATTCAGTTATTCAGGGCGTAACAAATTACCGCAATTTATTTGGACGGCAAGAAAAAATATAAAGAAATTTGGGATCTTTTCCGTTTGCGCCCCCCCCCCCCCCCCCGATTACGTTATGCACCCCCAGTTCCAGAGCACGTATCATTACATGTTAAATCATTATGTAAAAATACGGCACGTGCGTCTGGGGGTGCAAATAATATGCACACACTAAGCTGTGGGGGGGGGGGGCACAAACGGAAAAGATCCGAAATTTGTAACATGAAATCATCCCATTGATGAGTAATGTTTGCGAGTATGTTTTACCATAATGACTGAATCAGTAGTTCTTGTTTCAAAAATCTGTCGAATTGGGGTACAAAAATAGCTGAATTGAAAATTGTATATCGTTTGTTGTCGAAGTCTTATGATGCATTTAACACTGTTATGTCATGTGATTGTTTGACAGAATCACAATTAAATGTCGAGATAGTAATCAATAATTGAGATAATGATGGTATTGATTATGATGGTAAGACGCGATTGTTGTTTCAGAGAGGAGATACTATCAAGAAGTTCAGAACAGAGGTAAGAAAAGCAACAATAAACAATGCTTTCATGAACTCTAAACTGGGACTAGTTCAAATTTCTTATGACAGAATACTCAAAGTATTATTTTTGATAAATTCACTCTCGTATTCAGATGATTTGATGAGTTTTTTAATGATTGTTTTTTTGTTTTTTTTATGGTTACAAAAGTATAGCAGCATATATAGCAGTATGGTGAACCAAAACAGACAAAGTTCAATTTATTCTTTCAAGCTAGTAGGTTGAAAGAGAACAACCTACAGTAAAATTTGCTTAAACTTGACAGGAAGGTTCACTTGTAAGACGTATACTTAATCGGAGAGAAGCATCTTAGAACGAAAAAGAGAGAGAATGGTTTATAAATGATTCCCGGGCTCGGGAGCTTTGGGCCAGTTAGTGTAATGGTTAGGACGCCATGCGTTGAAACAAAGAATACTGGCACGAATCTACTGCTGATGTACGATTCCTGCTTTGTGTTTGTTTCCTACTTGGACCACATACTTTTGTGTTTTAATCTTTCGGCTGAATTCTCTTAGAACCCAATTTCAGTTCTGAAATTTAGCATTTCAAGAGCATCTTAAATTTTGCATGTGCAGTTTATCATCATTATCATAATATTGAGGTCATTGAGTTTGGCTAGGCTAATTTGATCGTATATCGTCTGAAAAATGCTGATGTGCCAAAACTTAGTTCGAGCGGCATAATGTCATACTTTTGCAGCTTATAACTGGTAGTTACTATAGTACGATAAAATTTTTATACTTAAGCTAGCTTGTCAGTAAGTGCCACAAAACCCATTTAATTTAGTGCTAATGACTCGCTGTGCGAAACAAAAAAATAAATTTCGATTGATTCAGCGCTGTTTTGATTTGCCACCAACGTCCAGGTTATTAAATATATGCTTAGACTGGGCAACGAAACAAACAAAACAAAATTTTATTAGACAGAAAAACTTATTGTGAAAAACTATTCAGCATTTCTCCAGCGACACAAAACTCAATGCAGCTTTCCACATCTATTGACTGAAATAGATTTTTGTCTTGTGTTCGAGCCCAATTTTAAGCTGAATAAATTCAAACAGTTCTCAGTAAAAATTTTTGCAGGTAAATCGAAAAGGGAAAGTTTGGTACTGTACTTAGTATATTGCCACAGTTTTACAGTATATTTTACGGCTTTTGGTTTTACATGAAAAAACTTGTCTCCAAAGCAAGTCTTGATCGCTTCAAAAATTTTCCTTTTTTTGTAAAAAGAAGTAGAGAAAACTGGAAAAACTGTCTGCTGAGAAGAGACCCAATGCTGGAATCTGTGATAAGCATGTTTTCAATTCAATGTCATTTCCTTGTCTCACTTAGTTATTCGTTTTAGAGGTGAATAAAAGGTGTAGGCTGTACTTTCTAATTCTTGTGCACTTTTCATGTGTGCTTGCATTGTTGCAACCATTTGGAAAATAAATTTGAGTTGAAGTGGCAAAAGTCTCAGAACTAGATTTATACCAACGAATAACATTTGAATCAAGCTAAATTTTGCTCATCTGCTGAATATCTTGCCTAATGTTTGATTGAAGTTTTTTTTATTTTCTTCATTTTTGCGTCAATTATCGTGTTTTGCTTAAAATTTGATTTCAAGATACTCATGAAACGTTACTAAAAACTTCAAAGTGATTGTTTTCTGTCATTTTTTTCTGAGAAATGATATCTGTCATGATTTTTAAAGGAAAAAAAAGTTATCTGTTGGCTTTTGTTTACTAGTTGCTCAAAATATTTCGTTCATTCAGGTTCAAAAAGTTCTTCTTTCAGTTGCACTTTTTTTTCTGTAAATGGTTATCTTACTCGTCAGCGGTTTCTCTTGTATTTCATTTTTACTTTTTTTTTATCATTTGATAAAAATAGTTAACTTGTTTTTAGGAGCAAAAAACGCTGGAAAACTTTTTTCATGTCAATGTTTAATTGAAGAGCGTTTAGTTTTATTCCATTTACTAAGCGTTGTTTGTTTTATTTAAATGAAATATGTAATCTGTTCTTTTTTTGTAAATATACGAATGTGAAAATCCGATTTTATTTAAGAAAATGACATGCTTTCATTCCTTGTGTGATAAATGTTCTTCTTTTCACTATTTCGTGTAAGCAAACAAATGATTGCGTTCCTACTGAAAATGCTTTTTATGACCTTATAAGGGATGGGGCAAACCACTAAAATTAATCTGTACTATGAAAAAAAGGTGCGTGCATACATGAATTACAGAATGGTAATGTCCTAACCGGGGCAAAGTTCCGAAAATGAGAACAAGGAAGCAGGCTTAGTCTTAGGACCTCATTGGTAAGCTTTCCTACCTCGAAAAATTACAATACTGAAGCCTCTTAATTTGGTTGAAAATATTAAACAAAACGACAGCACCAACTTGCGTTTTTCCAGAAAACATTTAAAAAGTCTATCATGACGCCAATTTTCAGGTGTTTTGTTA
This sequence comes from Convolutriloba macropyga, assembly GCF_964194025.1. Lineage (NCBI taxonomy): Eukaryota > Metazoa > Xenacoelomorpha > Acoela > Convolutidae > Convolutriloba > Convolutriloba macropyga. Next base: position 19,808,368 of record NC_134472.1, read on the forward strand.
AAAATTAAAACTTTTTAATTGAAAATTGAACCGCATCGAAGTCCACAATTGCAATCGACGGGTTACTCTTTAGAGCTAATGAAAGATTCGCGCTTTTCAATTATCTGATTGAGGTAAACTTTCACACGATGTCATAAATTCTATACACATCATATTGTCACTTTGTTCACATTTGAGTCTGATTTTGTTCGAAATGAAAGGACGACTTAACTAGACATGTAATAAATTAAGTTGCTTGCATATCACTAAAATCTCCCACGATAACCGAGACAGAACAGAACAGTTCATTTTCGGGGCACATTTATAACTAACGTCTTCAAACAAATGATGTATTTTATTTTGAAGAAACCCCCTTAACCCCCCCCCCCCCCCCCTCAACACGCCTCGCCCGGTGTTCTTACCCGGGCCCACAGATTAAAGGCATCTATTCATTGATTTATGAGCTGAATACACCAGGGGTTTGTAGCACACGTTAGATCACCCCAAAATTACACAAAAGATACCCGACCCATTGTTCCCTGCCATTACACATATTAAAGCCCCACTTTCTCTCTAATACAGTCCTAATACCTCGCTTTAACATACACTCATTTCACTTTAAATTTTAAATATTAAAGGAAGTTTCTGACATTTTAAAACAGATTACTGTATTTATCTGGGCAGTTTTACTGCATGATTTTTGATATTCATAGATTCTAATTTTTGCCGCTGTTTTACTTTCTCAGTGACACAAAACTTGATACATTTTGCCAGGTCATGCAAGATCTTAATAACTCTTCCAAATTTTGAAAAATCTTGCCAAGATCTATATTGGTGAAATTTCTTGAAAAACCTTGTCAAGATCTTGTTTCTTGACACCCTGAAAGAAACTCTGATTTCTATAATCTTAATCTTTTAGTTCTTCTTTTATGCACTGTTTTTTTGCTAAACGCTGTTTTTGGAAGAAATCTTAAAACATAATTTAAGAAAAAAAGGTCAATTTACAATTAATAATTGATGATTTACACTGCCGCTCCTAACCAAATACTGTGTGAAGATATCTGTCAAGATCTTGGGCAACATTAGAAATGTTTTAGCATATTTCTTATCGAGGAGACTATCAAGTTTCATTTCACTCGGTTATGAAATAAATTCGACCGTAAGGAAGCGTAAATTCTCGACGCTTTAACATTACTCTCTTAGTTAATCCTAGAAAACTAATTCGCATGATTGTGTTATTCTGAATTATCAGATAAATATCGTCTTTTAAGTTAGTTTAACTCAAGTCTTAACACTGTCCAACTAATTCTGGTTTATAAAAATTGATCAGTTTCGTATGTTAAGAATCGCTTCAATTCGGTTACCCTAATACTCTGGTTTCGCATTTAGGGTTGCAAAGCCAGATTTATTAGTTAGCAGTTCTTTTGGACGTTTTATTTGCTACAAGTTGTTCTAAACTCTAAATCAGGTCGCTAATTTTCACTCGCTTATCCATTTTGTTTTTTTCTTTATTGATAATATCAATCATTGCTGACACGTTTACTGTGTTACTATATTTCGGAACAAACGTATTTTTACATAAATTTTATCATTGTCAGTTATTTTTGAAAAAATTTTTGAACTTACTTTTGGGCATAACTGGACGAAAAGGTAAGACCACATTTTTATCGTCGCTTTTCGATACCTTTTCAGCTTTTCTTAACCGAAAAATTGTTGAAAATATGAATCATTGAAAAATTGAAAAGGGGTAAATAACACCTTGTGATTAAAAAATTTACATCGAACAGTTTTCTGTTAAGTTATTTTTCCCGTTAATCATGTAAATTTGTCAACACATCTGGTATTCAACTTGATTTGCTTTGATCGTTGTCAAAATGTTATTACAATTTGTCAAATAATTATATAAAATCACCAAGAAACGCTCTAAAAACGTGTTTCATTATAGCCCCGTGGTTGTGTCATTTGTCCTAAATAACATAAATTAGACAAACCGCCAGCATAAATAAACAAATGTTCTTGGTCTGCATTTTAAATATCTAGAAGGATTGGTAAAGAAAATCTGATAAAAACTTCAATATTTGTTTTGACCATTCTCTATCACGTCATGTTCTGGTTTCCCAACTTTTTACCCCTCGCGATATTATAGCCCCGAAATGCTATTCTTACGGTAACTTGACGTAGGGGGGTATATGGCCACTAAGCTGCGGGGTGGGGGTATAATGGGAAAAACCCGAATTTCCTATGCAATAAAATAGTTCAATAAGTGTCAGGCATTGTTTTAGCTAGAAATTTATCCTCAATTTTGATTAAAAAACCCGTTAAACGTTATGTCATTTATATCAAATTTGTTCCAAACGCCAGCTCTCTTGAAAGCTGCAAATGTAGCTTCAAGTGACTTCTGAATTTTAGATTGGGTCGAAATTAATTTTTGCCAGGATTCGGTAGCAAAATTCTATGCTATTTTTTTAAGTTTTCGAGACTGTCATGGATACAGTTTTTAGCATTGAGGCATTGTAATTTCTTCTAAACTAAGTTCACTTTAATTTGGTAGGAAACGAGACTGATTTTACCTGAATAGCATTTTTACCCGAAGTTCTAAAATACTCAAGAAAAGTTACTTTTTGAATTAAAATACTCAATTAAAAAAGATGCAAATCAACAATCCCATAATTTCGAACAAAAGCCGTAATATTTGTAAGATCGAAAGACGACAGTAACATGAAAACTTTGAAGTTGAGTGTTTTTTATAATTTTGAAAAAACCAAAGAAGCACAATTAACAATGAGATAATGTATTGGGCAAATTTTCCGTTCTTGCTGTGAGTTACTGTGATAAAAACCATTTGTCAGGCTTTTTCCATAAGTTAGCTCATTTATTGTGTATATTCAATGTATGCTTACAAAGCGTGTACTCACAATTTTTTTCTCTTACTGGGCTTTAATGAAAATGCTATTTCTGAACAGTCAGAGACATACTACATATTCGTGAAAAAAATCTTGTTTGAACACAAAATTTGGGATCAGGGTTTGAGGCAATGCAAAACATTATGAGATCCTTAATCAAATTGATGTAAAATATGAATTCTAAACCCGCAATAAGAAATTGGACCTTATGTCCTTCAAATTGATTCTAATGGTAGAATACCGAAACTTTCATTGTGTGCTTGAAATTGATTGGCTACTTTTTGCTAATTGCTATGCATGTGACAACGCATCGTTTTCTTACAAAATTCACCGGCAGAGTTTACTTTAAGCAAAATTAAGAATATATATTGGTTTTCTTATAGAAATGAATTCTGTGAATTCGGTTTGCACTGTTATGATTTTGTATGGCGAAAAAATGGGCGAAAAATATTTTTCGTGGTTTGATATTTTGCATGATTGACTCAAAAAGGACTGTCCGTAAATTATCATTTTAATTGGCCATTTTCTTGAATTTTTCAAATTTTTGCTTCAAATAGTGACTGAACACCAAGGATTGAATTTTACAGTTTCCATACAAGTGCGGATTTCCTGAGTTTCAATAAAGCAAGGAGCACAAAAAGGAGGTTATTTATGAATTGAGACAAAGAGATTTGAAATGCTTAGGACCAGCATTGAATTTATAAAATAGGTTTCATGCAGTTTTCAAGTTTGCAAGAAAAAACAATATTACCTAGAAAAAAAAATTTTTTTAGACGGTACAATTTGAAACTATTGCTTATCAGAGAAGCCATAGTTTAGTGAGGTATTGAGCAAAAAATTAATCATGAGCATTGGGAATAGGTACCCGGACCTTGCTCACAGTGAGTTTCAGCGCTGTATCATCGACGTTCAACAGTAACCATTACTGAACCAGTCAAATAGAAGTGTAAATACTTCTGCCAGTCTGCCCAGAGTCGATTAAGGAACATCCTAGTCTGTCCCTCTTCTTCTTAGCCTCATTTACATTATTTACAGAACGTTTCACATCATCAGACTGTACATACAAAGAACATAGCAAGTTTTGAAAATTTTAAATAAGTGACATCTTGCTTAAAATTTTCAAAATGGCGATAATCTCAGAAGCTATTCTAGCTCCAATTATACCATATATTGCATTGCTGCATTTACATGTTTGCAGTGGAGTCGGAGGCGGAGGTCGAAATTTTTGGGCCACATATATGAAAGAGTTAATATAACTGCTCAATATTAAATAATTGAAATGTTATTCAAAATGATATTTGAGGTAGTGGTCCCAGTTAAGATTGTCAATAAAATCTCTAGTAAAACAGTAGGATATCTACAGAAAAATTTTTCATAGTCAATTTTGTAAGATCGCGGTCTCTTTAAGAATATTTTGAGTGACGCTCGGTATCTTCGTAAGCGTTACTGTATTATGTATTTGAAGTCGCTAAGAGATGCATAAAAGAGTATCAGAGGTTTAGGATTTACTTAAAAGAAACTGAAAATGCACAATACTTTAATTAATTACTCCTTCAATGCTTTAACGTTATTTCTTAAAATGTGTCTTAAACTTGCGTTAAACTCCATTTCACATCGCAATTTATACCAAGGATTAAAACTTTATTACTAAAAGAGTTTGAAAACAAGGTTCCGTTATGCTACTGTGTATTGTGGTTTCTGAGTAGGATTTTTTTTCAAACCCGAAAACATCTGGTAGCCTATCATGGAAACCTAAGCTGTCTGAAAGTGTTTATTGATCTTAAACTCCTTCGACACGGTAATTTGAACCTGGGACTGGAAGAATTGAAGTGTGTTTTGATAGAGTGGTGCTCGTATCAACATCTCAGACGGACAGAGCATTGAGAGGATCGTGACTCTGACAGGACCCAATGAGTGCCTGAACAAAGCTTTCGCAATGATATCCTACAAGTTCGAAGAGGTATGTCACCACTACAAAAAAACAAACACACACACACACATGCACACACACATACACACACGCGCATGCACACACACACACACACTTAAACACACACACACACACACACACACACACACACAAACACACACACACACATACATACATACACACACACACTTAAACACACATACACACACACACACACGCAAACAAACACACACTAACAAACACATATACACACACACCACACACATACACACAAACACACACATACATACGCATATACACACATAAACACACACACACACACACACATATAAACACACACACACACACACACACACATACACACACACACACATACACACACACACACACACACACACGCAAACAAACACACACTAACAAACACATATACACACACACCAGACACATACACACAAACACACACATACATACGCATATACACACACATACACACACACACACATAAACACACACACACACACACACATCTTTCTTGTTACTCTCAAACCTAGTAAAGGCTCCCTATGCTTCTGAAGTCAAACTCTTGCTATTTGTTTGAGAGCGTTTCACCCGACGTTAATTGATTATGTTTGTTTTTTTTTCGTGAGATAATTTGTCATTGTTATTTTCTACGATCACTCTGCAGTTTTAACAATGAGTATTCGAATACTATAGTATTAATTTAATTGTGGTCATAACACGATAATATATTAGTTGTTGTTTCACAAATGGCAGCAAGTTTTTACTCAAGAGTATATTATGAAAAAAAAATCAACCGTAATATAGAAAATGATTTCATAGTACTTAATAGTAAACAGTAAGTAATATTGATGTTGCATTTTCAACCACAAATGACATCAAATTTCTCATATTTCAAGGGTTTTTTTGCCAATGATCGCAGAATATTCCATTCGATAAGGACTCACCTTAATAAGCAACAGACAGAATAACAACAATTTATTCACATTTTAGTACATTAGTCTTATAATAACAAGGAGGCTCGGTAATGTGCGATCGCACATAAGGTTCTGACCCCGCCCATTCACAATTTTGACATAATTGTCTACTAAATGAGGAACAGATAGGAAAACCCAAAAATTCAAGTATTTTTTAAAAAAACTGATATATGAACGAAGAGATAGCCTCCAAAGCAAATACCTCAGTGGAGTAAAAAAAAAATGATGCTCTAGATTGATGAGATATGCGATCTTAAGAAAGCGAGCGAAGACGAACGGCGAAATCAAACAACAACAACAAGCATTAATTACGTCAAAAAATTAATGTCCGTTCGAAAAAACAAAATTTAATAACAAAGTCAAAATAGCGTCAGGTAAAACTGAAACTAAAGAGAATAAATTTTAATTCACCAGAAAAAAAATGGTTATTCACCAGTTCATAATAAGGCTTGGTGACAATTAGAAAAAAAAGAACAGAGTTTTTAAAGTGAGAAAATTCGCTGAATTTTTTTTTTAAAAAAAAACAATTAGTTTCAAAGTAATGAAAACCATTAGGAATCAACTAAAATATCGCATAGGTTTACAATTGCCAAGGTTTCTATAGGAGGGAATTAAGAACTGTCAGTATTCAATTTTTTATTCAGTTACAAAAAGAACAACAAATAGACAACAAACAAAAAATCAAATTAAAACTTGCCAAAAAATGCTTTCGAAGCCGTAAAGCCATACTTTGGCTCTCAAAATATGTTCGATTGCACCTTCGTCGAAAAACGGTAATGTATTATGTGACCGCTCATTAATGAAACGAGGTAACAATTGCACAAAAAGAAATGCGAGTTATGAAATACTTGTTTTTTTTCGAAAAAAGTTTATTTCCAAAGACATGAAAGCCATTAATTACAAAATGAAAAGTTTGAATAGGTTCGTCCATTCTTACAAAAAAACCCTTTAGACCTGCTGTTATCCAGAATATGTCTTACGTCTACAAAAAGAACGTCAAATATGACAAAAACCAAAAATTCGTTAACTTTTTTTTGAGAAAAACCCGCGTGGAAGCCAGAAAAGTCATAACGGATTCTTTAAAAACATTAGATTTTGTGACACTAATACCCTTTGACACCTTCACTTGAAATGTATAATGTGGCCTCTCATTAATGAAACTAGGTAACAATTAGACCAAAAAAGAAAAAAGGCAAAATTATGTAAAACTTGTTTTTTTCGAAAAAATTTATTTCCAAAGACATGAAAGCCATTAATTACAAAAAGAAAAAAATAAATAAGTTCGTTTATTCTTACTAGGAAGCCCTTGAGACCTGCAATTATCTAGAATATGTCTTACGTCTACGGAAAGAACGTCAAATATGACAAAAAATCAAAAAATAATTCCGTGTCAAAGCGAGTAAAGTCATAGCGAATTCTGTAAAAACATTAGATTTTGTGACATCAATCCCTTTTGACATTTGACAAAAAAAAGTCATATTAAAGAGAGTTAAAGATAAAATTTAAAAAAATTCAATTAAATTCTTCGAGAAAATATTGTCGAAGCAGTAAACAACAACAATGTATATCTTTCAGGATTTAAATAGTATCAATTGCGCGTTATTTTGAACTTGAATAATGTGATATATGAACTGCCAATAAGGTGATAATTTGAGAAAACTAGAAAAGATGAAAAATGGGCAAATACCTATAGATTTAAAAAAAAATGTGAAATCTAGTAGTATCAAAGCCAGAACAACATACCTTAAAGCGTAAAACCGCAATAGAGACTGATTTTGAATTCAGTAGAAAGAATGAGCACTCGTTGATTGCTGACACTAAGCTGCAAGTTGAGTAAATTAAGAGAAAAATGGAGGCAAAGTTCAATTAGCCATTTTTTATTTAAAAATCAAATATTTAAAAAGTCAAAACGACCATAAGCTTTCAAGAAATCAACTATATAAATTATATTGGAGTTAATTAGGAAGCCAATAGGACCTATCACTACTGAGCTTTGATTTGAAATGCTCTGTTCATTAATCAATATAAAATGGATTGAATTTTTTATATAAAAAAACCGACTGATGACAATCCGAATTATTTTTGGATTATAACGGTCCAAGATTGGTACAAAACTAGTCCTGCTAATGCTTATCATCCATTAGAAATATTTAATTTTTCGAAGGTCATAGATATAGATATTTTGTGGGTTAAAAAATCGAAAATAAATGCTGCGTTTTTTGATAATCAACGAATAAAGTTAGCAAAAAACGGCAATGTTTCAATTACAGAGCCCTTTCAACGGAAATTGAAGTAGTATTAGCCCCATTTTCGGTCTACAAAGATTGTATTAGTGGTCTTTTTAGTGTTCACTTCCTGTAAATTTAATCAAAGTGGACTAAAGAATCTTATTTCGTGCTGTTTTTGATGAAAAAGTCTGAATTTTGTGAAATAGTTAGCCGGAGTTTGTGACAAAAAAAATCAATAAAAATAGGCGACTATATCTTTTGTCTTTAAAAATAAAATCATTATCATTTTCTTGAAAAATTTTATTAAATTTTTGCAAAATTGGCGAAATTTTAGTCAAAATTCCGAAAAAAGGTGAATAAAATCAACGGAATTCACTCTATTTTCTCGAAAGTTTAAACCTCGATATCTCCCTGTAAAAAAAACGAAAATCAAAAAAATCTTTTTAATTCCATATTCTACGCTGGACAAGCTTTCTAATGATACCAGTCTCAACTCTCTGCGATGAATATATCGATCGGCCAAAATTGACTGAACAGAAAAAAACCCATTTGAGTATATAGTTCCTCCCCCCTTCAAGAGGGGTCGGAACAATAAACCAAATAAATAGCTGGTGAAAAACTGGGAGGCATGAGTGCTCATATGTTGTTAAAGTATAGCAAATATTGGTCATCTGACAAGATTCTTAATGAAATCACACAAGATAACCGTCCAATTGTTTTCGATCTGAACTCAGACTTTGGTGATATTGGTTAAAATTTTAAATTTTAAATTTGACACGCTTGCTACCAGAATTACCACATTCTATTTACATTTCAGGACATGAGTGAGGGTCTTACCGCAGACTGCCCGAAGCCCCCAGTGACACTCAGACTCATAGTTCCTGCCTCACAGTGTGGATCCATCATTGGCAAGGGAGGATCCAAAATCAAGGAGATCCGAGAGGTACATCACTTCAAATTATTGCATCTCGATCATTTAATGACTCATTTTTAATACTAACATTTCAAAGAAAAATGAGGAATATGTATGACATAGTCTTTTTTCTTTCAGCCAAATAAGTTTCAATTTTTTTTCCATACAGGAAGGCTACAATTGATACCCTATCAAAGCTCCATTTTCATTCGAATTTTTAATATTAAAACTCCAAAACCCAGATAGAAACAGAAACACGGGGTTCCCAAAAAAACTAAAAAAAAATAGTTATGAAAAAATTGATTTGATTTCTACTGTTCATTAATTCGTATCCCTTTCTATGATGCAAAAACAAGTATTGGCTGACAGGAAATAGATGACCTCTGTCATACATGAGTTTGGGCCAACACTGTCAAAGTTTATAGTTGCAAACCTTTGAGAACGTTTTTGGATATTTCTTTTTACCAAATAAAAAAAATTGCTACATTTTTCAAAGGTTGCAAAAGTGGTCTCAAGTTTCAACTGTACAATTGAGCAATTAGAAACTTTTCTGATATCAAAGAAATTATTGAACCCCCAGACCCCCTCCCCAAAAGACAGTTTTTATAACTTTATAGCTCCTCTGTTTTTTTGTTTGACGTTTTAAATTTATGTGGAACAATTAATTTATAAATAATGTGCGGAACATTTTTAATTGTCCAAACAAACAAGAATCTCTACAGACAAAGCAGACCCGGACAGAATGGTCCAAAAAAAGCAGACAAAACAACTCCTGGCAAAATAATCTTGTTAAATCATCGGATCAATTACTTGCATATCAATTAATAAAAACCCGAATAATTAATATGATTGTATGCCGTTAAATCAAAACTAAATTGATTACAACTAATTTTTTATCAAACAATGTTTTTTGCGCAAATTTTTGGTTTAATGTTATTCCAAAGATTTTAAAACAATATAGTGAGAAATTTAACTCATAGAATATTTTTATTAAATTTATATTGATTAAATTTCAAAACTTAAGTGATACTATTTTTTTCAGGGACTCTTTTGTTCGGAAGCGGCATCTGGCCTGGTGGCGTTTTTTACACTGTAACAGAATTGTCTTTTCTTGGTCGACATTTACCTTAAATGCTTTACAAAGCTTTTTAGAAATTCAAGTGTTAGTTTTCGAAAATCTTAAATATGTTGGTGACATAATGGATACTTTTTAATACACTCATATTTTTGTTCAAAGTTTTTAATGCGCAAGGACTGTTTGTTGTCCTTTTAAAACAATTCAATAGAATTTATGAATGTTGATCCTTCAATTCATCCGTTTTCATTATCTTCGAATAAAGTTTTTGACGCCAACGTTTTATGGCGGCATCCAGATGATTTTAAATGGAATAAACAAAAAATTGGTAAAACTTGCCAATCAATTATCCCGAACCAATATATTTGTACTTTTTTAAACAGGAGTTGTATTTCTGTTTGTTTCAAAAGTATTTTTTGTTGCGTTAACTTTTTGATTTTTTGTGCACGTTGCAGTATTGCGTAATACAGCTTTTTTGCGTTTTTATCCCTAATGGCAAAACTAAGCCAACACAGCGTTTAATGAAAAGTTGCCAATTGGTTTAACGCTTTGACTACATATAACTGTTCGACCAATTTCGTTGTTTTTTCTGTGTATTTCTACTGTATTATGTTTTCTATATGAGGCAGTTTTGTACATGAGGCGGTTTTTGCTTAAAATACTTTTTTCGTTTTTTTTTTTCGTTTTTATCCTGAATGGCAGAAGTAAGCTGAAACAACTTTTAAAAACAAGTTGCTGATTGATTTTGCACTTTGACTGCAAATTACTTTATATTAATATTTTCGTTGATTTCTGGATTATTTCTGTTGTATTAACTTTTCTGATATTTTGTAAATGAGGCGTAAAATACTTTTTTTTCGGTTTTGCGTTTCTATCCTGAATCGCAGAACTAAGCTGAAACGTTTTTTAACAAAAATTTGCTGATTGGTTTTATGCATTGACACAAATTACTGTACGACTAATATTAATGTTCTGTCATTCTAAAAGCTTTGGTTTTTACATAGCTGGGTTTTCTGCGCGTTAATCGGATTGTTTTTATGCCCTATCCCAAAACCGGGCCCCTTTTTGAAAAGAAGATGGCGCAGTTGACAGTTAGACTAAATTCTGTCAGTAAAATAAAAAAATTTTTCGTCAAACCCCCGACCCCCCCCCCCCCCACTCTTGAACCGAGGAAACGAAAACAGCTGTCCGTGAATTTTAATCTCAATATACACAATGTCCAAAATGGTCAGTTAATTTTACAATGTTGGCCATGTTTAAAAGAAGACAGGAACTGAGTGTAACTGAAACCAGCTTGAGCGGAAGTTCATTTGCATGCCTGTGTATTATACACCGACTCTTACTCTTTACTCCTGCTGTTGTTGTTTATATGATTACACTCTCTCACACTCGCATTTTGAGCGTGATGAGAAAAAAGTTGGAAAATTGTAAAGTATGTTTTCATACACAATGTGATAAGATGTCAGAATAAATGATATCCTTAGATTTTCTAGAACATTCCTTAGATTTACCTCATAGATAAAACACAGAATATTTACAACCCCCTCTCAAGTGCACGCGATATCTTTTACATAATAACGTGCTAAATACTAGTAAGCAATTTTTAACTGAGGGTCATAAACGGATAAACGCCAATGTGATTAGAATGAGTCCAGTGTATTTTTGTACTTAATGTGATCAAATTCGCAAGTGTTGCTGACGCGTGTCTTATATGAGAATAAGAGTGAACAAAGATACTTTGTTGTTTCAGCATACCGGATGTACGATCCAGGTGGCTGGGGACTACCTGCCACAGTCTACGGAGAGAGCAGTCACTATCTCTGGAATGCCAGAAGCCATCACAAAATGCATCATGGAAATATGCAAGATCATGGCTGAGGTACCATAAACACCACCCCCCCCCCCATCCTCCTCTCTCGCCTTCCGTTTCCCCATTTTTAATGTGTTTGCACTAAACACACGCGCATTCGTGCTAGAGCTATTATTTTTTAGTTTCTAGTTGATTTATCAGAAGCACTGTTTAAAATCAGTACTGTAATAGCCTTTACCGCAATTGTAAAAAGTCTTCCTTATTTTAGCCTGTCTTTCTTTTTTAAAATTAAGTAAGCATATTAAAATTGAGTAATTTAAAGTATTTAAGTAATTTTTAATCGTGTATTTAACCAAAACACGAAATTAATGGACCGATTTATATGGGGCTATTAAATTTCAAGCAATTTACCCAATACGTTAGTTCGTTTTTGCGGTTTAAATAAGTTTAAATACCTGTATCAAATAAATCAGTTATAATTCCAGATACGTTAGGATTATTTCATTACAGAACATTTCACACCTGGGTTGCCCTTTTAGTCTCCCCCTAAGGGACAGACTCTGCCCTACAAGCCCAAACCCATATCGTCAGTGGTAGCTGGAAGCCCCATCATAGCCAACACACACCCGGCTGCACTCTCGGCCGCCGCTGCCGCTGCCCACCCCTTCGCAGCCGCCGCTGCTGCCGCAGCCTCACCCAACTTTGCTGCCGCCGCTCACGGTATGCCTGGAATGGCAGGGGGAAACTTGTTCACGTCGCCCTATGGTCTCCACCCAACGACAGCGGCCGGTGCTCCCGGGTCGACGCAGTTTTTGCCCAGTACTACCCAAAGTGAGGTTGGTAGTCCTGATTATGAATCACCATCGATGATTATCTTTGACTGCTTAAACTGTCTCTAAAGAGCCGAGACTGAAAGCCCTGGGCTTTACCAATTTGTTTCATGAAAAGACAATCATCAGTACAGTTCAATTGGCTGGCTTCTAAGAAAGTTACAATGAGATCAATAATAGCGTCAGCTTTTTCTTCGCGGATTTTTCTTAAATGGCATATGAGACGGAATTTCCGGTCTTGTCCAAGTTTTCAAAAAAAAACCATTAAAAAACATCGCTCATTACTATACCGCAAACTATCTTCTCACTACCGGAAAGAAACGAAGAAAGCGCTTTGTTTGATTATGTATTTTATGCTTTTGCTTAACGTAACTTTTGAAAATCTTTTTGAAGACCAATCCGAACGAAAATACATCTGGAAATTCTGCCGGACCTGCTCCAGACCTAGCTAGTGGTTCGTCTGTCAGCACAGTCGATTCAGTGCCCCTAAACGTGCCTGCAATTGTGTCAAATTGCAGTGACGTGTTTCAGAATGAAACAGTGCCAATTAGCATAATATCCTCATGTGAACAAGACATGACTGAACTAGCTCTTATGCAATCTGTTGAGGTATTTTCATGATCTATGTAGCTTAAATAATCATCCTTTAATTTTCATAGAATAGATTTCATTTACTTTATACTGTCAATTTAGATATTCTTATGCGCACACAAAAGTTGAATTTCATGTCTCACTTTTCGCTTTGTAATTCAAGGTTAATTTTCAAAGCTTTCGGAAGAAGAAATTTGCATGAATCTTGGAAATAAAATTTTTGATTCGTTTCGACTCTGGTTTTGCTGCCATAACCTCAACTATTTGCTTTTCTATCATAAAACTTGCGCATTGTGTTCTATGAAAAAGCAACCCAGCGTAGGCTATTATGCGAAAACTCGATTAGGCAAAAAAGTTTTTGTAAACAAACTGCAGAAAATTTCGAATTAGATTCTATGGAAATTAGGCGTACAAAATTTAACACTTAGAAGTAGTATTTTACTAAAATCCAATTGCCAAAAAATAAACTGGCTCTTAATATAGAATCCTCTATGATTTTACATTCTGGCAAACCAGACTTTTGCTATTTTCATGCTTGCACATACGTGTTTTTATTGGTATTTGTCTAACTTTAACAAATTCGAATTGAAAATTTTTCCTACTGCTAACAAAAAATGCTAGGCCCTCTTAGGCAGCAAGTAACTTTTGAAAAATAGATTGATTAATTTAAGTTATTTTAGTTGTTAAGAGCCTCGAAATTAATTACAATTAAGCCGGTATTCCCGAGAAACTGACTTTTTCTAAATAAAAAAAACTGCTAACTTTTGTAGACAGGAGATCGGATTTTTGTGCTTCATACAAAGCGTAGTGACAAAACATGAATTAACTGGCGTTACGGTCTCCCAAATCTTTACGATTTGCAAGGAGTTCAATGTACACTTACAGAATAAAAATGCTTACACTTAGCAGTTCTTGCGCTTTCTAAAACCATAGATCAACTTATTTTTTTAAAGACAGGAGCCGAAATTGCATGAGCCAAAAGTTCAAGCTAATGGTACCTCAAAAAAAATTCTAAAAAGATTCTCCAAACAAAAAAGTTCTCATTTATTCTAAAATTTTAAAGATTTGTGAAAAAAAAGAAACAACACGTCTTTGTGTCAAACTGCAGTCACGTGATTCAACATTAAACAAAGCCGGATAGCATAATATCCTCATGTGAGCAAGACATGACTGAGCCAGTTCTTATTGAATCTTTTGAGGTATTGTCCTGATCTAAATAATTTATATTGTCATCTTTTTTCATAGATAACGGCAAGGAAGCAAACTATTGAAAGGAAGTGCATCGCATTTTTTTGGCATTTGAACAGCTTTCCGCACATCTGTTTAGCCGTCAATTTTTTACAAAAATCTTAGAACCCACCAGTCGACAGGTCAATTTGTAAGCTCTTGAGTAATGTGTATCGGAAATTAACTCTGCTCTGAGAGCAAAAATGATTGGACATCAATAAATTTCAAATGCCACTCTGTGTTCAAAAAGTGACTCTGAATATCTCCGTTCGTAAAATCAAAAACTGCAATTTGCAAGGTTTTCATCAGCAAATTTTTGTTTTTCTCAATAAATTTCAACACCAGACGCCAAATGTTTTGGTCCGAAAATTGCAGAATTTAAGAATTCAATACGTTAATTGCACCAGAATTGGTTTTCGTTGTTTTCAAAGCCAGAAATTGTATAAAAATTAAAGCTTTTAAAAATTTTTACTTGAATTTTTAACGCATTTAAATCTGCGTAAATACAGAGCTAGTAAATCAGAATAAACGTACCAACATTCCTTCAAGGGGGCATCCAAATTACCTCAAGAATTTTCAAATTTATTCCATCCGTCATTTTTATGGCAATGTTTCAGCATGCTATACAATTAAATGCAGATACCTCCAACATAAACATTTCAAAATAAAAAATTTAAATTATTTAACTAAAGGTTTTTCTCATTTTCTATTGGGTTTTTTGCTATCAAGAAAACCTTCAGTTCACTCTTCAAAAATTGGTTATCTTTGTTTACGAGGTACAATTTGAAACATTTTTTGAGCAAAATATTCATTTCTGATGAATTTCTCGGAAGTTAGCAGAGATGGTGGTAGCTTGGCAGTTTTCAGTAATTATTGTTGTACAAAACGTTCTCAAACTAAAAAAAAAGTAACTTTGACAAGCCTTTCAGCGGCCCGTTCTGTCTATAAGCAGCTGTGTTCTCTATAATAGCTCAGTTAAAATCTTGTAGACAGTAATGATTCTTTACTATACCAGTTTTCAGTAAATCTTCACTTAATCATCGTTGCACATGATTTAGCGTTCTTACCACACTTGGGGAAGGCTGCTATTGAAAATAGTGCAGTAGCTCTTGAATTTGTGTACTATACTTTCAATAGAAGATATATGACTCAATAGATTAAGTGACGACTTCACAACCAATATGTTAGAATTCTGGATTCCCGTAATCGGGTCTTCAAAAAATCTTGGTAAAAGAAGGTGAGTTTGGTGGGTGTGGTGCGGAAAACGTTGAAAATAAAACAATGTTCCATTTTCAGCTGGCTAAGCTTCAAGCAGCTCAACTGTCCAACTTCTACGGATCGTTCCTTCAGCCGGCGGCCATGATGCAGTTGGGAGCCACAGCGGCCACCTCCCCTCTGGGCGCATTTGGAACTGCGGGTACTCTGGGCGGAGCAGCAGGTGCCTCTGGAGCTGTAGGCACAGGGGGTGCTGGATCACCCGGAGTCTCAAGTGCGGCCGGAACACATTCCACGCAGACTACCCAGGAACTTACAATTCCAAATGATGTATGTCCACACGTATTCGTAATTTTTGGAAGTGTTTAAAGGTTGAGGGACAAAATTTGTTTCGCTTAGTTCTCAGTACATCTCCAAATGTCTTTTATATTCTTGGTAGAAAAAAACTAAATGCTGCTGAAAAGTTGAGAGAGAACAACCTAATGTAAATCGTACATAAAATAAACGTCACCTAGCTTGACAAGATCTACTTGCTGAACGTATGCTTGGCTAGAGGCATATAAAATAGCAAGAGATGGACTAATACGAGCTGCCCAATTTTGAAAGCTGCAGACCATTTGGTGTGATACTTAGCACACTATGCTTATAAGTAAGAGATAATCGTCCTAATCCAATAGTTGTCCGAATACAACTCACCAGTCTAAATTGGCCCAGCTTAAACTTACGTATAGCAAGCGTAAATAGTACATCCAGTGTTTCGCTGACTTTCCCAGAAAACAAAACCCAAACAGAAACAAATACAGTCAATTTGATACAGCCATTGGAATCTCAAATAGGAGGTTAAAAAGTTTCAGTAGAACAGTAGATATGCACTGGAATTTGCGGCATTTGGGTTGTATTTTTTCACCATAATTGAATCAACTTACTTACCAAAAGTAAGAATCATGGAACCTTATCGCTCGAAGATAATATACAAGAAACTGAAAACCACGTTGTCGTTTTTCAGGATGGAAAACTAATAGAACCCTCCTAGAGAAATTTTTAGTTGATATTCACAATACACATTACAAAATGAAAACAATAAAAATAGTTTAAGAATTTTTGCGATTCGAGTTATATCAATTTCAATCAGCATCGATTGTTTTGTGTAAAATTGTATAACAGGGACCAATGTTAATCATCATACAACCTTCTTTGATTTCATACGAGGTCATATATGGTTCTTGTTAATAATACTAAGTCATATATGATTTGTGTTATTTGTTAGTAGTCAAAAAGCGATTACATATGATTTCCTGGAAATCATTCAAGAATCATAAAAAAGTTTGAAAACCAAAATGTTTTATAACCTTCATTTTCTGTAAAAGTTGAAAAGATTTCGGGAAGTTATACAAGACAAGGTCAAAAATGACAAATAAAACATTGACTGGCGCCACAAATTACCGTATAAAGAAATAATAGGGCATTAAAACTTAATAAATCGCATGTGCAGTCTACCTCTTGATCCGTTGGGTGCGCTATATCAAAATCTTTGGATTGTATATCTATTTAGAAAATGATTTTATATGTAAAGAATTTTAAGTCATTTGGAAACTTGTTATGTTTCTTACAAATGGACATTTATAGGTGTAAACTAGCTTCAGAGATTATCAAAACTTTATTAATTTAGATAGTCTTCTTTTTATTGAGCACACAAATTTAAATGGAACTTAGGAGTCTTTTGGCGGACTACAATGTGATGTCGCAGAATCACCTAAGTGATGCTTTTTCTGTGTGACTTATAAACTCAAAAGGAAAAAATGTATGATTCTTGATAGTCGTCTAGGATCATATGTGATTTCTTCGGTCTCGTAGTAGGATCGCACCAACAAGTCATGTATGTACAGTATGAATGGTCCCGAGGACATATATGACACCTGTGTAAAATAAAACAAATTTTAGCCAGAGAATGTAGCGACTTGAGCGTCGTCTTGGTTTGACAAAATTTTACAAACATCATTTTTGATCCCTTTCAAAAGGGGAAACAGAAAATGCTACCTGTTAATTTGTTTCACTCAAGCGTTTTCAGGCATTTGATTTATAGACTATGCTAAAACATAGGCCTCTGCATTTTTAAAATCACTTGCGGTCTTAGGGTTTTAGTACTTTTTTAAGTTGAGCTACACCATAGTTACAGCAAAATTTATTGATAATAGATGTAGTAACTGACATTCAATAGATGCAGTGTTTTTGAATGTCCGAAACTAGTTTGTTTTCAGGTCATCGGGTGTGTGATTGGTCCACACGGCAACAGAATTAATGATATCAGGTCAGTACTTCTTTTTTTTAGCAGAAGTTAAACAGAAATGTCAACAAATGCCGATATATCCCGGCACCTTTTTGACGACATTGATGATGATTTTTTTAACGTAATAATAATGAAAAAATTGTTTCGTGCGCATGTAATGATAGGAAATCGGCCATGATGCTTAATCTCGTGTCATTCATAATCTGGGTTTTGAGTTTGATATTTCCAATTTATCCCAATTTTATCTCAAAATATTTTAAAACATTTAAAATTTTCCGGGCTGAAAGCTGGTATTAAAGATTAACGAAAATTTTTGATAATTTTATTTGTTCAGATCTGTTTTTCATTTTCTGAGAAATAAGTTTTGTTCGCACAAATGTATTGCGGCGTTGTATTTTTCTCAAAAGAGACATCGCATACTTTGAGCAATCAAACTCCATAAACAAATAAATACAAATAAATAACTTGGGAAAAGGAAACAGGTGTGATAATGTTTGACTACAACAGTACAAGTGTGGGTTCGGGAAACAGCGCTAGCGGAGGTGCGGCCGGAACACCCGCCGACTGGCACTCTGGAGCGATCTCGACCGATGTCCATTCCCAACATCATCACCACCACCATCATCAATTCTCACATCATCATCAACAACATCAACAACAGCAAAACATTGCAGCCGCTGCATATCTCAACAACCTGGCAGCTTATCAATCGGCTGCTATTTACTGGCCATGGTTCATATCAGCTGCGACTGCAGCGTCCGCTTATCATCAACATCCCGCAATGTCTGCATATCAACAACATCAACACCTGGTAACACCCCATCAACATCACGGAACCTCGGCAAACGGTATGATGCAATTGCAGTTGCATGCCACAACCGCTAATTCGGCTAATTCTGCTAACTCGAACAGTCCGGCTAGTAGTGCAGTCACTGTTTCGGATGTTTCTGGCATCTCGTCGGCTAATTTAACATCGGCTAGTCAGACTTCGGTCGCTCTGAACACGGTTAACTCTCAGACCTCAGGATCGGTTACTACTTCGACTCTTAATTAATTCGAAAAATACTCAGTTAGTATCAACTGGCTCAGCGATTCCTAATTCGCGCGTTATTTGGTTCAATTTACGATTTGTTGATTGAAATTTATCAGTTACAAGAGTATTTGACAATCGTTTTTCGGCAAATAATTTTTTTTTGGCTACTTATTCAATTGGAAAGCACTGCAACTATAAAATGAGCCTACTCGAAACATTCCAAAATTATTTCACTGTCTAATTTGACACTATATAGAATTGGATTTAAAAATTTATTCCTAAACATTCTATTTCGATGGGATATAATCGAAATTTCAAGCTACTTTTGTCGAATGTGGTGCTGAACAAACGCAAATGTCAATCATTATTTATTGTTTTTGTTGTTTTTGGTTAAAAACAATTATTTAAATGCCTAATATTGCAATTAACGAACGCTGCCTTCAATGTAAATTCATTTATTTATTGCAAATTTCAATGTTAATTTTGTAGACATTTAGAAGTAGTAGTTAAGAAACTATTTATCAAGATTTACCAGCTTTTGCTGTTGTTTTTAATTTTATGTTCTAAAAAACATTTGCTTTCAGCAGTCTTTAGTTGGGAATTCAATATTTCCTGTTAAAACGCCATTGTGGATATCATTTGGTCAGCTTTATCAAATTCGAGTTAAAAAAATCTTTATTTGTTATTACTGGGCTGAACATGAGCAGATGGTTATTCTATTCTACGAATCTTTTTTCAGGTGAGTTTTGCGGACCGCTTTATATTATTTTAGCTAACAAATATTAAAAAACGGAAACTGTTTCATGCATTTCTTTTTTTACAACCAATTTGTAAGAAAAGTTTTAAAAATTTATTAGAATTTTGATATTTTATTAATCCTGCAAGTGATCTTATACACATAATTACATTCCAAAGTTAAACAGTTTCCTTTTTTTAACAACAGTGGAATATACGCTGGCTATTAGGTGCAATTTTCATGTCTAATTCAATATTGTATGAGCTCTTTCCTCTCAAAATCTCTCCCATCTGTACCAAATTTTCCCCTTGCTCTTCTGCTTATTGTAATTAAAATTTCGATTGCAGAAACAACGGTTGCTGACTTGAAAATAATAGCGTAAGGTCATCAAGTTTCATTTGTGTATCTGAACATTGGGCGACTTCATAATAGACGCTAACTCAGATAATAACTAACAGTTTAAAATATGTGTCGAAATAAACTCGAAAACATCATAAAAGTTGAAACAAAAAGTGTTTCAAACATAGTTTTGTCGAACTTATATTTAGTGATGAATTTTTGCAGTTTCAGTTTTTCCGTAATTGATATAAAACGCAAAAGTTATTACTTAAAAAAATAAATGATTAATAGTATAAATTGTTTATCATAAAATGTTTGTTCACATTTCAGATACGACTTAAATTTGATAACTTTTCTTTACTATATCTTTTAATAGCCTATGAACACAAAAACCTAGTTAAATTTTTTTAATGTTTGATGTGAAGACTTGTTGCAGATTTACAGTTCAAGTTACAGATCTTTGTAGCCCATCAAAATTTGAGAAAAAAAAATTAAGGCAATAATTTGGTCAATCAGCAAAAAAATATTAAATTTTGATTGTTTCACAAAATTTAAGTATTGTAATAATTTCTGCTATAGCACAGAGCGCATATACATAGTGAAATAGCAAAATGTTCTGCTGGCTGGACGTACTGCATTTCAAGTTCGTTCCCTGAAAGACATCAATCGATTTTAAAATTATTTCTAAAAAAATCGTCATATAAAAACAGGGTGTTAGAAGGTTGAGGGAGAAAAATCCAATGTAAATTGTGCAGAAGATAAGCTTGACATAGCTTTGACAAGAAGGTCTACTTGTTCAACGTATACTTACCTGGAGAAAAGAAGCCTATAGGAGCAAGAAAGAACATACGAATTGGTTATAGGAGATGCCCAAGTTCGAGAGTTTAAGACCAGTTGGTGTAAATGGGTAGCATAGTAAGCTTGCATGTAAGAGATGCTGGTTCGAATCTAGTGCGGGTGCATTTTCACTGCAGTTGCGCTTGCTTAGACCCCTAACACAGGGGAGAGATATTTGCTTTCGCTGAAAAGAGGTAAAAATTGTTTTACACTGTCAGTCATTATTCATATACTGAAACGTTGTTTAATAGAAGTTTAATTTTGTGAAAATAGAACTTGAATTACCCCGTGTGAGGAAAACAAAATTCCTGAATACCAAACAAAAGTAATCTCAAAGACCACTTTCTCAATCGTCCTGGAAATATTTGTGAAAAATGCTTGAAAATACTTCGTCAAAACGAAAATGAAGTGCTTTTTAAACTCCATTTCCTGTTTTGTAGTGAAAAACAGCTCAACTCGAAAATCACTCCGAAAATGAGTGAGCAAACCGCAAAAAGTGGACGATATCGTTAGTCATCTTCGGTTCTTAATATTAATTTTTAATTGAAGAACGGATCACGCTTCTATGAATATTTGTAATGTTCTTTTATATTGGCGTTCTAAGATCTTTTGACGTAAAATACCAAAAAAAAAATTTGAATTCAGCAACCGACGTTTTTGCGCATCGATTTAAATTGCAATAGCTCCTTCCCATGATTTATACGGAGCCCTTGACTTCTTGTCCTTTAACAAAAATCTTCCACTATTTGTTCATGCTTTCATTCTACCCTTCTTAGGAGTTCTCGGCTACCCGTCCGACTTACGAAACCCTCGTGTCATGGGCTCGAATTAGCCGAAAGTGAAAGCAACTCAGCGATGCGGATGTTTGTTCATTGTTGCTGTTTATTTATTAATTTATTTACTATTTACCTCCTTCCTCTCGTTTGGTGATTTGTTTACCCTTTGTAGCACAGATATATACTAACTAACCTGGTGTGTTTTTGGAGTTCGTATGGATTGCTCGCTATGCCATATGTGATTATATGACGTCACAGCTTCTGTTCAAACCCTAAACTCAACCTTCACGCGTATTTTACCCTTGGGCCATGTGAACGATGAATGAATGAATGTGATACATGCAGCACGCAACCGCCAATCACAAGTACCCTTGTTTGCTTCTATTGGCTGAACGGATCGACCAATCAGAGAGCTGTAGAAGTCGTCATCCAATGGCAGCGTCTCTTCCTTGATCTTCTTCCTCCTCCTCCTTCTCTCCCCCGATGCACCTCCGCTACCTGTTTACCAACCCCCCTTTTTGGACTACTTTTTGTCACTGTACTTTCTATCTCTTCTATTTTAGGTACATAGTCTATACCAACTTATAGCGAAACGTAGAGCCAGTTTAATTTTTTTGATATTTTGGGTCTTTCCCATTATACCCCCCTTTAGTGCAGGGCAACAAACGTCTAACCTACCTCCCGCAGTATTTTTTGTTAATATGCCCGAATTGGGGCCGAGGGGCTATAATGGGAAAGACGTGAGAGCTTTCAATCCTAACCAGTTCTTGTTCAGGAGCCTTAACTAGTCACCCACAATATTTGGCCATTCTATTCCTTTGCACAAAGTATTTAGATTACTTTGACGTCATCTTCAGAATGTTATTTTTTTAAATCAGAATAATTATTTTTCAGTATCAACAAAAATTTACAATAGCAGTCAGCTTGTTAATCAAGCATGAATATGTCAACGGAACAGATCAAGTTTAATAGAAACAGATTCAGTTTAATGTAAAATAAGTGATTCCTGTGTGGTTTTTGATTTGCAAGGCAACATTGGTCATTTTAATAGCTCCTCAAAATTTTAACTGACCACACCTTCTAAGTATAAATGTTTTAATTGAATACAATTAAGAAACTTTTTCTACAGCTCATAGTTCACACTAAAAGAGTTTCCCCTTTTTTAATGAAGTTGGCAATTTCTAGATAAATTAGGATTGATATCTGCTGACCAAAGTTTCCAAAAATTTTCAAATCGTTGTTAAGTGTTATATTTTAAATCATACTAATTAAGTAAACTTATATAGTAAGAAAAGCTATGGTATAGAATGTTCTGAAGGTCTTCCAATTAGTTTATTCAGGCTAATAAAAAGTGAACAATTACTTGTTATAGTTTACTTTTTAGTGTACTAATCTTGGGTACTTGATTTGTAACAACTGCTAAGGAAGTAAGTAATGGCCTGACCCTTTATTACCACTATTATGCACATTACAACAGAACCCTCCCAAACCAACCTACTGCCTCCTTTGGACCATAACGCTCTCTTTCCTAAGCGGTGGGCTCCTTATTACCATTCTCATATTCCTCAAACCCAAAACAAAACCCAGGCTGCAACTTCTCAGCTGACATGCGAACATCATATCTGATCCGATCGAAACCCCGGGTTGAAATTTCTTTGTAATCCCCAGGTCAAAGTCCTCCTTGTGATCATCAAAAACGCACGGGGGGGGGATGAGTACAGGCTCTGAGACAGGCTCTGAGAGCGAGTTAAAGTCTTGCCTTGAGCGATTTTGAACGCGCCATGTGATGATATTGAAACTTAAGCGTGCCAAGGTCTGATCATAAGTAAAAAATCAACGAGTTTTTCAAATTTTTAAGACGGTCTTATCGTAAGACAGTGTAGTCTTGAAGGTTTTGAGCGTAAGCAATTTTGGGCGGATCATATAGAATGTAATAGGAGTCACACAAAAATTTTTGTACGATCGGTTTGTTATTAATAAAAAATAACATACGTTTTTATGACGACATTTATGATGCATGTATGATAACCAATATATCATAAAAAGAAGACATAACTTGTATGATTGGCGAGATTTTTTTGTCCATCATCTGAAGATTCGACTTTAAATCTTAGGACAGCAAACAGTCAAATATTTTAACTTCTTTTAAAATCAATGGAATGTAAATTCAAATTTTTATTACCATAACAACAGTTTGGTTAAACATTTACATTTTAAGAATCGCATTATAAAGATATGATAGTTTGGTCCTTAAATTACTTGTAGAATTGGGTTCTCAAATTAGTACTTGTCTATCCATTGGAACACTTTCATGTAATTTCGTCATTTTTCTAATTAAATTTTCTCCTTAAACTTGTTTCTGTTGTCTATTCCGGATTTCTATCGTTAAGTTGTTCCATCTTCTCGAAAAGTTTCGAATTATTGACTGGTGGCTCCATTTTGATTGACATAATTTTTGGTTTTTCGGTAAAAAACTGGACAGTTCGGGAAATTGCTCTCATCTCATATTTTCCCAAAATTTTGAAACGCGTTATGTCGGAAAGCAGTTTCACTGCTTTCTTTGTGATGCTTAATTAAATCACAAAATTTGAAAATTTTGAGAAGTGAAATTTTTTTGATGTTCTTTTTTTCTGCGGTTAAAATTCTGTCTCTTATTAGAAGATCCTTTGCGCTATCAAATTATTTACGCATATGCAAACCTTCGCATATGCTAATGATTAAAAGTGATCTGAAAACAGTTAGAAATGAATTTCGCTAACTTGGAAAGTTAACTCAATTTCTAAGAATTATTTGACATCTTTCAGTGTTTTCTTTTAAAAAGATCTTTCAACTAACAATTGCAAAAAGAATAAATTTGTGAATCTTTTTTAAAAATGAAAACGGGTCTCGGTGCCCATTTATGTTCATGATTTTTATAAACTCACCCACATGTTTGATATGTCAGTTTATATATAACACGTTATTGGTCACAAAATGCTCTATGAATTGGTGGTATCAATACCGAAATATAAGCTCCCCCCATCCAACCAACTCCCCCCCCCCCCCCCACCTCCCTCTCCGTAAGAGAACAACATCTCCTCCCGCGTCTTTTCCCTCCCTTCAGTCGCGACATTACCCAAAACTCCAAATGCATACAAACCCTCGCTACAAATATTACAAATTATTACAAGACAAAATTTGTCTGTAGTAATGGTTAGGAAGAAAAGCAAACTTTAGGTAAATTGAGAGAACTATAATAGCAAAAGGTATATAATGATTTCGAATCTTCAGGTCTAAAGTGAAGAGAACTTTAATAACTTTATTAACTAATTTTAGTAAGCAATTTTATTTTTTAACGGCAATTTAACAGATTTTTTAACAGATTTAATTTAATAGTTAGCGTAAAAAAGTTTCTGAACAAGTTTTAAACAACCATCCTTATTATTCTGATACTATTGAGCGTAACATCACCCCGGGCTTAGTTTAATTTTAACTCCATACATTTTAACCGTTGACTCCTTTCTTGAGGATAAGCCCTTTGGCCTTGACCTCTGACACTGACATCTGACCTTGACCTTTAACTTTGACCTTTGACCTGTTAAACCGTACCGCAACCGTTTCCACACTCAACTCCTTCACTTATATTATAAGGCCTGCCTCAATAGCATATGTCAATTGATGTAATTTCGGGGTAACATTTCCCCGGGGAGGGGGTAGGGTTTTAACGAAAAGATGCCATTTAAACAATACCTTCTCTTCGTGATTTCAACCACCCCCTTCCCCTCCCCGACATCTGTATGTGTTGCAAGATAGTTGTACGTGTCAAATATAGCCGTAAAATGCATATAGAACTTATTTGCCTTAAACTAAGTCATTCCACTTTTGAACACTTTTTAAGCAATTTTAGTTTTATAGTTGACTTATTTGTTTGGAATCAACTGTAATTGTCTTAACTGTCTATCTCATAGGCAATAGAAAAAACTATTTAAGTTTACGATTCCTGGAAATCAACATTCTTCAAAATTTTTATATACGTGTATAAAAGTTCAGTCCATAATATAAGTATAATTCCCGTTATAAATAATCCGTAAGAAGTACACCAGTCAACTTTGAATGGTTAACTTTCATAATCTTGCGTCATAACTATTCATCTTTCAAGATTAACATCCAGTCTTGACTAGGGTAATTATTATTCCAGAATAGGTAATCCGTTGATAAGTATAAATCTACAATAAGCAATAATCAAATCAGTTGTCAGTAATAGTATCATATAAAAAAAGTATCAAATTATTGGTAATGTGATGGATATGGGGTGTTTTCAATTTACGTTAATCCAACAATTATAACTTCCTCTCTACTCTCTCCTTCCCTTGGTAACCAGTTCAACCTCCTTTTCCTAACTGTCTACCTTTGGTACCTCCCTATAATGTGATATGTTGTCGGTTAATGTCTATAAGCGTTTCTCTCTCTCTATCCTTTTCTTTATACTTCAATCATCTCTTTCTTTTCCTCTCGCTCAGCTGGAAAAAATTAATCCCCGCCCCCTTTCTTTCGCGCAGCGAATCGGCTCAAACAAAGTTGAATAATATATAACTTTTACACCATTTAATTATTTTTTTATTGAGCTCTAACCGCAATTGCTTAAGTGTCTATTGAGATTATCCAGTATATCCCCCTGGGCATTATAACGTACACCTCAATATTATGCTAAATATACTTTGATGGGGGGGGCTATAATTTCGTAGGGGGGTATGATGGTAAAGATCAGATAATTCTGCGCTGTTCCCATCAGAAGCTCCACAAAATGGCTTAGAATTATGAAACTTATTCACGTTGTCGAGCTTATTTCCGTCAGAAATCTTAGAAATTATCTCAAATTTTAACAAGGCCGTACTTTATGGGCAGGCAGTATAGTAAATTGAGAACACAAAAAAAATTGCGTAACGAGCTGATATGTATGCTTCAATTTTCTTAAATTGCCAAGGAAAAGGCTAAGGAAAAGAAAGAGATCACGGTTATTTGTTTGTACCTTTACCCACCCACCCACCAAACTTCCATATATCTTTCCTCTACCTGTAATAACCCAACTTGTGGTATAGAAAACCAACTAAAATGCGAGGTCGCCGAATTTTTGGTCTAGTGGTTGCGAGCGTGAATGAGGACTCGGAGATAGTGAGTTCGAATCCTATAAACTCCATAGTCTTTATTAGTAAATGCAATTGATAATGCAGGAATGATCACGCTCGCAATCATGCGTAAGTTTAGTCAGAATCATGATTCGATGTAAATCAGAAATTTCATACTTTGCGATTAAAAAAAAATAGAAAAATATACGACTCGAATATGATTAAATAGTGACGCAGAAATTCTACACTAAATTTTTTACTTCAATATCTTTATTTTAAAAAAATGCTTAATACCACAGTTGGGTTATTACATCACAGTGAAACGAAACTTTTGCATGCCTCGAAAAGATTTGCTCCAACCCCCCCCCCCCCCCCCCCCCCCCCCTCGAAGAAATTTTTTGTTTGTTTTCATAGGCCTTTGTGAGAAAATTATGTTCATTTTTGAAACTGGATAATCATCTCTATCTTAATAAGAATTAACTTACCGTTGCAACTGTGCAGCTGTTTTATACAATTATAAGGGTGCTATAATATCAATTTTATACGCCCAATCTACTCGACGATTGCAGGGGAGGGGGTAATAAACAGTTGTGATATTTCAAGTTTAGTTTCACTGAGTTTCCTTTCTACCTTAACTCTCTTTCTCTCTGAATGACTTGTTGGTGTAAGTAATAAAGCCTGTGTTAACCCTGTTGTTTGTGCCCTGCTGTCTCTGTAGAAACTCTTCCGGGGCTAGTATTAAGATATCGCCCATGACTGAGACCAGTGGGCCAAATAGGATAGTCACAGTCACTGGCACCCACCAGGCAGTCCATAATGCATGGCACCAAATTGCCACCAGGTAACGACTCCAGCCGGACCCCCTCAGCTCCCACCCCTTCTCCGCTCTATCCAACCCTTACCCTTTCGCACGCTCACCCTATCCCCCCTCCCAACCCAACCCCCCTCTCAACCCCCCCCCCCCCCCCACCTCCATCGCAACAAATCGGCCTTCGCAAAATCATTGCACGACCCAGCTGCACATTACCAAAATGCTGTCAAACCATTATATGTATAAACAAACTCCAAAAACTGATTATGGCTTTAAACACTCACGTGCATATTTTACAATGCCGAAGATCTGCAGTGCTAGAAGTTCCTACTTGCCCAGAAGTTAACTTTCATCATTTTAAACAGTGCGCGTTTCGTCTTTTAAGTAATGGTTAAGTGACTCTGCAGAAGTCACTTCGAAATTCTGACTTAATATCTCGAACCGGTTCGCGGTTCTCGATAAACGCCCGAAGTTCTCAGTGACTTCAAGCGCAGTCACGTTACCATTACTTAATCATGTTGGCTACATTTTGACAAATTTGTCTAAGCACACATTACCCCTGTCGAAAAAAAACTAACCTGAGTTAGAAACCACAAAACCAAAAACTTCGAGCATATTTTCGAGTTTGTCAGGAAAAAAGACAACAGTTATAAATACTCATTGACCAAAAGCCATTAAAAAATTAACCAGTTAAGATTTCCTGTTTTCTGTATACAGTTTACTTTACCTTGCAAAAATTCATTTTGTAACCGACAAGTCCGCTACGTTAAGAAGTTGGCTAAGACAAGCTTTCAAATAAAATGGAGATGACAAAATGATAGAAAAACTGGAGCATTTTTGTTTCAGCCAAAAAAGCTTTCATTAATTTTGCGTTTTGGTAAACAATTTATTTCAGTGATGAACAGAATTTCAGAGCTTGACTTTCCGTATTCTTGAACCATAACTTCTGTTTTACGCTTGCAGTCTGGTCTACTGGTTTGCTGATCCTTGATATCGCTAGATTTTTCATATACGAGCAGTGTTTTTAAAATATTCGGTAAACTGTCAAAATGTCTTTATTACTTGATTAAACAAGTCTCAATCTGTTTTTTTTAAAACTATCAAAACTATATTTAGCAAAACCGATATTGATTGTGGTAAACGCGAACTGTTGCAAAATTCCTATAAGATTATAGCGCTGTTTATACGCTATCCAAACCCGCTTTTTTATGCTTGATGGTAGTTGCAACTGGAAAAAATTGTGTACATTCTGCGAAAACCTGGATACATTTAGGTAAGGTATTGTAACATTATGCTCAGGAGGAATTATATCTAAAAAAATATGATTAGTTGGACAACGATTATTAATAGCCGCACAGCGATAGCTGGGGCTATTATTGGCATTCTCTTGGTTTTTTTACAATTCAAAAAATTTGAATTGTATTGGGGCGCTGTCTTATTTTAAGATCTGTTCACTCATTTTCATGATTTTGAAGTCAAATTGGAGTAGCGATTTTGGTCACGTCGAAACAGGAAATGGAGCGAAAAAGGGAGTGGTTTTGCGGCGTGAAATTTTTTTGCTCTAATTTTTAAGTAGAGTGAGAGAACTATGTTTGAACAAAAGTTCGCTTTCTCGCTAGTGGTTTTTTGTTCACATGCCGCAATTTCACTTTGGTTTTTACTGTTTTTTCAATTTATTTGAATCGGATTTTTTTTCTAAATGGTTTTCCTAATCCATTCATAGTCCATTCTAGGCCTAGTTTTTTGTTAGATTCTCGCTAGTGGTTTTTTGTTGTCTCTAGCGGCATTTTGAGATTGATTTTTGTTTTTTTTTGGTTTTGATCTGATATATTAAAAATGGTTTTCCCAATTCACTCATAGCCCGTTTTAGGTCTAGTTTTTTGTTTTGTCAGTAATAATTCTTTGAATTGTACGTCAGGACTTGTCGTGCTATGTTTTATTATTTCGTCGTCAAGATTTTTACTACGACCATTTGACGTCCACTTTTTGTTCATTCGTTCATGCAATATCAACTGAAATGCGTGCGTCACGTCATTTTCCGCTCTTAGTGGAACGAAATTTTTGTTCCTTTGCGTGATTAATTTTTTTGGTCACACGTATTTACCTCACTCTCGAAAATGACTTCGTCACTTTGAAATTGACTTTTGTTTACTTTATTTCAAAGAGATAAGGTCAAATGAATGCGTCACTCTGAATGAAGGCTATTTAAGAGCAGCTGATAGAGGCAACAATAACTACTTATACAAATTGTTAATCAAAATATAACATCTGAGCCTCCAATAAAAAGACTATTTTTTGGTCTCTCTTTACTGTTTTTTTAGACTGCAGATATACGACGCTATTTCGGGTATTTTCTGGTAATCTGCCAGCTGTGTTTTTTCTTAGGTTGCAATATGTGCCAATACTGCCAGCGCAAAAAATATCTTCTGCATTTTCTCTGCAAACTCTTACTTCGTGAAAACTATTACTCTAGATGGCGCAGTGCGTTAATACATTAGTGTCTTTGCGGCATTTGATTGTTTAATTTAGATCGGATTCCTAAGGCAAAATTGCCATGTGGTTTTTGCACGAAAAAAAAATAAGTTTTTTACTTGTATTTTTACAAATTATTAGCTTGCTTATTTTTTGAGCGATAATATTTTTTCTTTGGAGATACAAAATTGAATTTTTTTGAAAATTTCAGAACTGTTCTAATAGGCGCTCGGAGACAAACCACATAGATTCAACAGCGTACTGGTAGCGTCGATTTTGTCTGATGTAACTGTACATTGTAAACTTCTAAATGGTACTGTATCACGAATCTACCAACAATTTATTATAATTATTAACTTGTTTTAAATGAAGCTCTACTTGTTTAATAAGAGTTGGACTGGATAACACATTTATGTACCTGGCTAGAAGCCTTGAAACCCGCAAAAAATCCCCCATTTCCCATAAAACAGGTTCTTGCATGGTGACTGTTTTTCTTGCGGTCGCTATAGACGTCATTTGGTGGCAAAGCTTGTTTTAATTCTAATTTAGTTGTTTATTTTTTCTTAATTTTTTATCACTGGCAATTGTCCTAAATTTTACTCCTTTGATTTACACTTATGTAATAGTTGTTTGGTCGAAAATGATCTGTTCATGAGTATGGAAACATTAAATGAGTTTTTTCCCAATTTTTGGTTAGTAGTCAAAAACTAGTAGTAGTCAATTTTTGGTTACTTTTATATTTTTGGATGACTTAATAATAATAATAATTTTGGTTCCTGCGTAATCGCAGCGGAACAGCATTAGGCCTACAGTAGCCTGTTCTCAGCTGCCCTTTTTCTTATAAAAACAATCTTCGCGTGGAGCATATTAATCTTTGTCCAACCCAGAAAAATTAGGACCTTGATTTATGTAGATTTAACTTTTATCGTAGCCAATTTTTGGGTCTCGATTTAAATGAAATTTGAACCCAATTTTAGTAGAGAACGGTCACTTTTTACAAGTCGACATCCCATTAATGTCAGCCTTGCCTTTTAATTTTCTGATAAAATTTTTTGGACGATCATTTAATATTGTAGCATTTTAATCACGTAGTGGAGTAGCGTTGTAGCTCTCGAAGATTGCTTATTCTTTTTTTAAAGATTGCTTTTATTTCAAATTTTTAAATTGTTCATATTTTTTCAACATCCGCCAAATTGAATGCTTTTCGCTTTACATGTTTCTGTTGTTAGCTAATGTTATCTAATATTAATGACTGATTTTAGTGATAAATTATAACCATTTGACTGCTTGTGTACTTAATAGCATGCTTGAATACTTCTTGTGTCATTGTGTTAGCTTGACCTCATTACCCCATTATCACATGTGACTGCATTCCACATAAATAAATTGGAAAAAAAACTAGGATAAACTGAGCCCAATATATTATACACGCCGTAATATCAAAAAAAAATATTTAATATATTGTATCAGCGATTAATGAATGATTAATTAATTTTACTGTGATACAGGAATTCAAGAAAAATGTTTCTCTAAGAATGGGAGAAAATGCGACAAATCTATAACTAAGCTTCTAATCAATTTTTTTTTGCAATTTGTGATCAAAATTGTGCGGTTTGGTTGGAACCCAAGTTCAGGATCCAAGTGCTCTACCTCGGAAAAACCTAGAACACATTGTTTTCAGAGATGCGTCCGAAACGGAGTCTGTTATCAGTAGCCTGAAATTTTTTTATTCTTCAAATTATGCGCACTGAAAATTTATTGAGCAGTTTTAGAATTTAGATATTAAGAATTTAGAAGATTTTATCTTGATAGAAGATAATGTCTCATTACATTGCCAAAATTAATAAAACATATAGATCAGAAAAGTGTGTAGAAAACTGAGCTTAGAAATGAATTATGAAGAAGCCGCGCTTCAGAAAATCATATGTGTATTGTGTTGCTTCACAGCTGATTAATATTTAGATCAATAGTATCTATTTAAAGATCATTACCGATAATCATTGAGCAGAAAGATTTGTTTTGTTCAAGCATCAATCATGACCAAGAATCATTTGTTAGGAACTGTTTCCTCTCACCCCCCCCCCCCCCCCTCCCTCCACCCACCGACCTATATTATGACGATATGTCAATCCGATCTTTTATATTTTCATA
This sequence comes from Convolutriloba macropyga, assembly GCF_964194025.1. NCBI lineage: Eukaryota > Metazoa > Xenacoelomorpha > Acoela > Convolutidae > Convolutriloba > Convolutriloba macropyga. Next base: position 19,840,611 of record NC_134472.1, read on the forward strand.
ATATATGTATATACGCGCCTTTCATTTTTCGCATATGGCAATGAACGCTAAAAAATTGGAGCGGGAAGAGGAAACAGATTCATTTGTTCATACACCAAATTTGAATGACATTTTGTATTTTAGCCTTGGACTGGACCCCGCTTCTTTGGCAACTGGCGTATTTGGCTCCAATTCTGGATATGGTAACAACAACGCCACTTTACAAGCGGCAGCCGCTGCCGCCGCGGCTCTATCATCAAATCCTTCATTGGCTGGAGCAACCGGACTCTCAACCAATCAGATGCTAGCACAGCTCCTCAATCCCGGCCTACCATTGGCTAATTTGGCACCGGTCTCGGCCAATCCGCTTTCAATGCCAACGAACACCGCTGGTGGTCTGTATCAAACGGCGAATAGCGGTGGTACTTACGCACAAGTTCAAAACGCAGCGGCTAGTTTGAATGCGGGTGCTAGCAATTCCAGCCTGGTCAATGTTATGCGACCCAATTTCACAAATTTGAAGAAAGCCCGAAGCGAAGCGGCCCCTTATTGACAATGTTGAAAATCAACGAAAAAAGCTCGGAAAAAACTAATATCTGTTAGAGCCACATAACAATATGTAATTATATTTTGCAATGGCCATAATTGTCAAACGTCCATCAGCCCGAAGATCAGCAAATGCGTTTTAGAGTCACAAAAGGCTGAAAAACAAGCAGAACTAATTGGACAAAAACTACATATTTTGTGCAAATTTGAATTAAAATGTTTGAAATTTGTAGCGAAAATGGAAAAAGTTAGCGAACGGTGTTGCTTTTAGATTTATTTTTCATTTTTGCAGCAAAGCAGCGATTTCCGTGAGCTTAACAAATGCCTACTTATGAATATTTTACTATGGATTATTTCAACCTCTCTTTAATGAGATTTAACTGTTGTCATTTATATATCAATGTTGAATAAGTGTCAAATCTGTTTATTTTTCTCTAATAAAACGGCAGAATTTTTTTCTGCTGTGAACAAATTAAATTTGGTTTCTTGTTTATCATTTGCGTGCGTCCTTTCGGAGCAATAATAGTGCAGTTTAAATTGCCAAATATGGAAATGTTTCCTCGCCTTTTTGCTTATAAACATCAATAACAAAAACAAACAACCCTTATTAGAATTTTTATACCCGTGTTGCTCGCTATATAATAATGATGATGATTAATTCCGCTTGTTAAACGCTCAAAACTCAGAAATTTTCACAACGGATCGTGAAAAAAATGCTTTAAAAAGGAGAAAGAAACAGTTCCTGAACGAATATGGATGTGTTAAGACTAGAGCTTAATACAGTTTGTCAAACTTTGTTCAGCAGCGGTCAGGGTTATAAAAAAACTTCAATTAATTACTTGGACATACTGAATTTTACAATTTATCGTTTTGGGGGCGGGAAAGGGGTTAGGGGTAAAAAAAAAACCGTGACTGAACGAGTTCGAATATTGTCTCACAAAGCGAAAATGTTTTAATTATGCTCTTTTAGTAAATTAGTCTTAAAGCTGATAAAATTTGATTCTGAAGTTGTAATAATTATAAATTAGTTACTTTAATATTAATTATTATATTAATTAATAATAAATAATATTGTCGATTAATTATGAAAGTTATCTCAATTGAATAAACATATCGCAATGGTTTTCTAATTGTAACTCGTGAATAAGGCAATATACATTTTGCTTGATCAGTACTTTTTCCTCAACATAACGCCTCAGCTGAGCCTTCCTTGGGGATCAAAAAGAAGAAACTGAGAGGATCGTGATGTCCATTCACAAATATTTTTTCATCCCGCTAAATCTAAACACTATAAAAATGTGACACTTTGTTTTCCTACATTATGCTAAAATTGTTTGCTCATGTTAAAATCGCTTATTAAAAAATATTTTATTAACATTATTTTTAGTTCACACCAACAATTTTCGTCTGGTAATCAAGTATGTTTCAAATAAACGTTCGAACTTACTGATACCAAAGTGTTCCAATCGGTGTCTTTTTCTTAAACTAAATCAGTCAAATCAGTTCTATTAAGTCTCATTAATAGAGATTAAAATTGGTTTGGAATCACTGAAATGTTAAGGAAGCACTTTTACACTTCATTCTTTTCACCCCGGTTTTGCCCTCCGAATTAAACGGTCTTAATTGTCACAAAATTAGTGATTTAAAAATCATTAAAGTCATTAGCGATTTAGTTATCTCATAAAGTCTCTAACAGTGCAAAAATGGTTTTGAACAAGTGATTCAAACTCTAAATCATTTCTCGTTTACATTATATCTTGAGATAACGAGCTTGAGTTTGGCATTATTTCTTAAAACAAAGAAGCTCTGGTAACAAAAAGCCGAGAGTTCCCCCATTGGAAAAAACATAAGCATCCTATTGACTGTTACTGCTCCAATGTCTAAACCTCAAGTGCCCTGTTTAAACATTTAATTAAATATCTAATTTGTTTGCGTAAGAGGTGGACACAATTACGGTTCTTTTTTTGAAAAGCCGGCCACTCAAAAATTCGAAAAAGGAGATAGAAGATCGGAGTAAAATTTTAACGCCTGCAGCGGAAATAGCCTACGCAATACCAGCTCTAAAAAGATCTCTCCATTCAGAGTAAATTTGCCGTCGAAACACGTTTAGAGCAAATTTTTCAAGATTGAGGAAAAAATAAATGAATAGTGTCACTGCATGATCCGACATAGAGTCCCTTTGATAAATCCAATGTCCTCAATAAAATTTTGTAGGTAGACAGCGCAAGAGATGAACGGGGTTGTATCTTGGTATTCCGTAAACAAAATCAATTCCTGAAAGTTCAACGTTTGGCTTCCTATCTTTATTTTTAACCTCGATGTATTTGTACTCAGTATTTTTCATGATTATTTTTTCCCTTATAAGCTATCCTTCCAAACAGAAAAAAAACGCATAGCCAATTACTTGAAGTCTTAGAAACTTTTGCTCCAGATTGTAAATCCGACATGTTTGCTCCTTATGCATTTTGTCATGTTATGACCCCTTTTGCAACTTTTATTTTCATTCCAACCTTAAAATGGGTTGCGTAAATTGAAACAGACTCTCAGAACATTTTAGTATAAAACTTTCAGACAATAGATGCTGGCAAAATAATCAGTTTATATTTGATTAATGTGTTTTCAAAGCACTGTTTTATTTCGTTTGGATTCGATTATCTCACCGTTCTCGAAATTAGTTTTTTATACTAGCTTTGATCTTTCCACTTTTAAAGTACCAATTTGTCCGACCCCTAGAGTAAAAGAACTCTTTAATTTTTTTCAGTCTAGGTCAAAGAGCAAAATAAAATGGATTTCTTATCTGAGATTTCAAACAATGCAATTTGTTCAATGCCACATCCTTGAAAGTCAGTAGTTTTGCGTTCTTTAAAATCATTTCTTTGGAAGTTGTTCATTCGAATTCCAAAATTGACAAAAGATTTGAAAATTTACTCAGTTTTGGGGCTACTCATTTGTGTGATTGAATGATTGAGGGCTGAATATAAAAGATTTTAAACTCTAGGGGATTGAAAACAGTAAATCGGGGTTAAAAAAAGAAGAAATGATCCACTCAATTAATGACAACATTGCAAAAGAAACACCTTAGGCAGCACCGTTTTAAAAACAGCGAAAAAATAGAACTAATTTTACTCGATTTTTAGAGAAAATAAGATTATCAATTTTATCACAGAAAACATGGTTTTTGATTATTTTTTGGCAGGCAGCAAATTGATCAAAAACCGACTATCAAATGTATTAAAACAAAACAGGATCTGCATTTCGAACGACTACTGAACAACTTTGCCTTTTTCTTCCTTTTAAGAACCAAACTGTCAAAAACTTCATTTCATCGGTTAATCACTTAATTTCCAAAACTTCAATTGAAAAAATGTAAATCAAAACGTCTTTATTTTAATTAGTTATTTTTTAATTAGTTATTTTAATTAGTTATTTTTAATTTAATTAGTTATTTTCCATTAAGTAGTTTTGGGAGAAAAATGAATGAAATTTCCTTTGTAGAAAAAAAAGATGTTTCCATTTTCAAGCGTTTTTAAAATATTGTTACAAAAATACTGCAGCTTTTTTTTATAGAAAATGATTTTCAATAATAGCTAAAAAATTGTATGTAGTTTATCTGTTTATCTGTTTAAAAAAGTTTATCTGTTGAACAATTTTTGCGTGGAACCTCAAAAAGCTGGAAAGTGGGAACTTTTTGTTCTCTGCATTGAGGTCTCAATATTGAAAAATATTTTAAACTTAAAATTCTTTTCCAGATAAAAACGTTATGAAATCTTGAAAAGGGCATTTTCTTACAGAAGATCATTGAAACAAATTTTCTTGTTCTCTCTGAAGCATTGTTTTTGATCGAACAAAAACAGATTTTAAAAAAAGTTTCTTTAATTGGCAGAGCCGGATCTGAAATGGTTTTTGCCACTTTTCCTTCGGAAGATTCATTTTTGTTCCGTTGAAGACTTCAGGCAATTTAATTTTTGCCTGAAATCATGGAATATTTGGATTTGAATATTTGAAACAGATCATCTGTTGATAGCAATTCCGAGGCTCAAAACTGTATAAAAGTCTAATGTGTGAAGTTGAGTCTGACATGAATTAAGATTAGTTTAGATTAAGACATGAAAAAGATTTGTTTAAACGCAAGGATTATCGAAAATTGATAGAAAATAAAATGAAAGCATAAAAAACACCAAATCACATAGACTATTGATCAGAAAATGCAGGAATTAATTGGAATTTCTTTTCATTGATTGTTTTGATTTTAATTGATTTTAATCTTTTTATGCGTTCATTTAACTAACCTTTTCTAATTTCTTCATCGACAAAAAAATTACCAAAGAACAGAAAAAATCTAAAACGTATGAGATCATTTATTTTCTCCAAGCGTTTTGATGCTGTCCCATATATGCTCCAAATAGATTATGCAATTTTGCCCTTTACAAGATTTTTTAGCTGAATTTAAGTGTTCTCAACTAAGCTGGTCGTGGGTTTTTATGTATAATAAGGTGTTGTGTTTGAGCAATGCCTGGAGCAAACAGATAAACAGTAACCCAGATAAATGCCTCCAACTTCATCCGGAAGATCTGAAACGGGAGCTTACAGCCACGAAGGGGACCTTGCAACCAGGCCTCACCAATTAAACTCCCGATAAATAAAATCCTCTACTCTTTTTTCAACAATAAAGTTGAGTGTGTAAATGAAAATGTTAATTATTCTCGTAAAAAGCATTACAGAATAGCGCCCCTACAAAAAGTAATTTGAACTAATTTAACACAATTTTCTCAAAGTGGCTTATTTTGTGGAATATGGTAAAAGATTTTTTTCAATATAATCCTCATTTTGTATTTTGTGGAAAACGAGGGTTTAGGACTGTGGAATATGGTGACAGAATTTGACACCATATTGCACAATTAAGCATCTGAGCATGTTTTTGGTAGATTGATTTATCTATTTGGCATTGATAATGCTAAAGGAGCACTATTCCATCTTCAAAGGTAGTTGCAACTGTCGGTTAAAACCGGTAATTGGATTTTATATAATGAAATAATTGTTTTTTCTTTAGAGCTGCAGAATTTTGCAAATTTATTAGAATCCAGTGGTCTTCCACTTGAAAATGTTTCAATTCTGAATAACTTTTAAATTTTTTTTTCAAAAATTATGTTTTAATTTGAGTATAAACGGCTTTGGGAAAGAACTGAAATAATTAATGATTATATTTCATAGAGAGCAATTTTCGGGAAATAACAATTGCTGATCAGTTTTCATACCAGGGATTTTTCAGAAATTAATAAAGCAATTACTTATCCTTGACCAACTGAATGCCCGATATACTTCAACCTAACCTCATTAATCTGCAAGTTTTACAAAGTTGTCTTTTTGATTTGGCTTTGACAATTTTACAATTTAAAATTTTTATAACAGTTTTAACTAATATTATTAATAAAAAATTTTCTAGCTCATAAAAAATATATACTTTTTGATATGGAAATTATTTGTTAGATCATTTCAAAGTGCTTATTCATTTAAATGAATATATATTATATAACTAAGCTTAATTTGTCCAAAAATATAAATCAAATTTCAATTTATATAATTATGCATTATGTATATTGAAAATTCCGGCACTCTCGGCTCACTCTGATGTTTTCAAAGAACCGTAAAAGTCATATCGGTTGCTGCTGAACATTATTTAATCGTTTAATTGATTGTTCAAAGTGACGTAACGATTAGAAATTGAATACTGCAAAATGTGGTTTAAAGTAATGTTAACAGCGGAATCTGAGGATTTATTGTTGTAACCAAACTCTACAATTTATGTTGTAGAATTTGGTGACAAAAATTGAAGCAATTGCCAAATAATTGTTGTTCCGACCCCACTTGTGGGGGGGAGGAACTATATACATAAATGGTTTTTTTTGTTCAGTCAATTTTGACCGTTCGATAAATTCATCGCAGAGAAATATGAGTGGTATCATTAAAAAGCTCGTCCATCGTAGAACTCGAAATAAATTTTTTTTTTTTGAATTTTGTTTTTCTTCGAGGAGTTATCGAGGATTGAAGTTTTATGTGAACACGGCATGATTTTCGGCATGATTTTGGACACTTTTAGTGTAATTTTTCTTTAAATTAAGATCTTTCTATAATTTTAATTTAAAATTACATTTCACGCCACAAAATGAATCAATTTTTGTTCCCTATAAACGAAAGTCGATAGAAAAAAAGACTAGTTCTGGTCTCATAGGAAAGTCTAATATTAAAAAAAAAATCGAAATCTATTTGGGATCTCTTTTTTTAGAAAACCTTTCATATTTTTTAAGTCACCTAGAGACTAGTCACTTTTCATATCGAAGTTCCGTTACTGACAAATTTCATTTACAGTTAAATTAAGCCCAATGAACAGAAAAATCGTTTTCAAGGAATTGCTCATGTTTTTTTTCGGCTTCAACTCTGAGTCTTTGTAATTTCAAATGAAGTTTTAATTTTTTTCGAGGTTTTACTAATTTTTTGGAGTCCTATGCCATACACTTGTTGTCTAAAAGTGCTATAGTTTTTGCAATGAGCATTAAGTGGACCTATCTTGTGTTTTGAGTGAAGTGCTTATGAATGTTAAGACTTTAAAAAAAATTTCCTGAAAAATTTTTTCAATATTAACCAGTCATAAACTTTTTTCAGTCTCAGTAATGACAAGACCTCCTTCTTTTCTACTTCAAACAAAATCAGTATGGTTAGCTGTTTATCTTCTAACTTTTGGTTAGATGGCTTCAATGTCACAAGATTTCAAAAAGTTTTAGTTTTTGGATTTTTTCGTATTATTGGTTCCTTTTGAATCTTATCACATTAACCTAAAATTGACAGCTCCCATTGGCATAGAGAAGACGTTCAATGGACCATAGATAAAGGTTTTAATGGCTTCGACACTTTCTTCTTGCACATTTGTACTGATCTTTTGGTTTTTGCCTGTTTTTGATTTGTTTTATAATCATAGGACTTATTGTGATGTCATACTGATTAGCAATGCATAACAAATATCCCTGTCCTCCCATCGAGACATAACAAAGGGTATTTTTGACTTCTGGTGAACACTATTGAATTCAATGGCTGTAAAGACTTTAAAAAAGAATTTCTAAATTTCTCTGTTTGAACATTAACCAATATTAGACTTATTTCCTTGAACTGTGAGTCAGTCACAGTAATGGATGGCACCAATTTTTTTTATTCAACCAAATTTTTTTTGGTTAGCAGTTTCATCTTCTAGCTATTAGTTTTATGACTTCAGAGCCACGAAATTTCATAATTTTTTTTCACTTATTTTGTTCCTTTTGAAATCTTATTATTCTGTCGAAACTTGGATAATTCTCGTTGCCTGAAGGAGGAGTCTAACGGATCATTTTGAAGTTTATAGAAAAAATTTAAGTTTTGAATGGCTTCGATACTTTCTTCTTACAACTTTCTTTTGATTTTTTTGGTTTTTGCCAGTATTTTTTGTTGTTTTCATAGTTGTAGTAATTTTTGTGACGTCTTATTCATTACCTATGCATGAAAAACATCATTGTCTTCTCATTGAGGCATAACATGATGTCTTTTTTTTACTTCTGTTGAAAGGCATTGAATTCTGTAAAGACTTTAAAAATAATGTTTCTAATTTTTTCTTTTTGAACGTCAACCAATCTTAAACTTATTTTTGTGAACTGTAAGTCAGTCACAGTAATGACTGGCCACAGAATTTTGTAATTCAAACAAAATTGGCATTGATGGCGGTTTTATGTTTTAACTATTGGTTTTATGACTTCGTAGCCGCGAGTTTTCATAATTTTTTTTATAGTTTTTGAATATTTTTTCGAAGTTTCTGTTCCTATTGAAATCTGATCATGTTATCCCAAAACTTGATAGCTCTCGTTGGGTTGGCTTAGAGAAGATGTTCAATGAATCATAGATAAAGTTTTCAGTGAAATGCTTATGGTTTAAACCACTTCAAAAATTTTTTCTCTCACAATTCTTTCGATTTTTTGGGTTTAGCTTGTATTTGTTGTTGTTTTCATGGTTAATGACTTTTTGTAACATCTTATTGCTGACTTATGAACTTCAGACATCCCATTAAGGCATAAGTTAGCTTAATTCTTTGCTTCCGTTGGAAGCTATTGAATTTAATGGCTTTGATACTATGGATTTTTTCAAAAACTTCGTGGGTTCTAGTGTATTTGTTCATATTTGTTGAGTTTTTGAGGTCATTTTGTTAAAAAATAAGAACCCTATTATTGCAAAAAAATAATTGAATAAAGAAAAATTTTTACTCAAAAGTCTTTTTTGAATGGCTTCGATACTTTTCTCTCTCAATTTCTTTCTGAATTTAATGTTTTCGCCTGTTTTTTTTTAATTCTTTAGGTAGCCGTAAAATTCGGACCATTCTAAAAACTTGCAATTGATGATTGAATGAAATATGTTACTCAAAGATGTCAGTTTATAGCGAACAGTCTTAAATTTTATGATATTACATATTTTTAATGGATTTTCAAACTTTTCCGTTTTGTTGTTCTTTTCGTCAACTTGTAATTTGCTCTCATCATTGAGAGATCCCATTCAATTCCTTGTACTTCAGAAGTTAAATTCTCTACTGATATTATGTCATAACTCATGAATTGTTTGTTGAACAATATGCAATTTCATAAAAGTTTTTTGAGTGGTGTATTTGTGTTCCTTTTTCTCTTCTTTTAGCGCATTCGCGTAATAACAGATCCCAATGTTTTTCAAATGTGGCCCAAATGAATTGATTTTTTCTTTCAATATAATTTTAGCTGACTTAGAACAAATGAAAATTGAGTAAAAACAAATAATACTCAGATATTAGCTAGTGAGTTTAATGGCTGCAAAACTTGTGTTTTCGCAAATTACTTATAATTTTTGAGTTTTTCTGCCTCTTTATTCTGTTCCTAGGGCTTAGTCTAAAAAAGACAGATTTCATTAGTTTCATTAGTTTCATAATAACTTTTTAGTAAATTTATCAAGAACAATTTTGTTATAAGCAAATGATTTATAAAACTTTTGATCGTATTTGGTTCAAAAAAGTTTGAATTGATTTTTGAATTTCGCCCTTTTCTTTTCTTTGTCGACTTGTTACCTGGTCTCACTAAAGGAAATTTTCATTTGCTGTTTAGTTAGGCAACAGTAAATTTTTGTAGTTAAGATTAAGTTTTGATTGCATTTTGACCTTGTTACTAGGTTCTTTTATATTTAGATATTGAGTTTTTGCCGTGACATTTTTATTTTTCCTTATATTGTTCTTTTCATAGTCTTTTTAATGCCAGATCTCGTGAGCGCTGTAATGAGGCATGACACTATTTATTTCAATTATGGTTAGGTTTTGTAACAGTTTTTTATACTCAAACATCTTTTTTTGTTAACTCTTCATTTGGTTGACAATGAAGTCAAAAATGTAGATGAGCTCGGGTCGGAACATCATGTGCAAAGGCACAATAACGAGCCTCCTTGTTTCGTATCTGTGTTTATTAACATTTCCAGCCAGTTTTTCAAGTTTCAGGGCTCTTTTTGTGAAAAAACGATAGGCGAAATGAACCGATGGGTTCGTCCGAATTTGGTGGGGGCATTACCCTGTAACGATTTTAAAAAGCGACTTTTTTGTCTTTTGTTCATCATGTGCACATTAATCAATGTTATTTTTCTGTTTTTATTCTTGAAAAAATTAATTCTTGTTTTGAATTTTCAAAACATGTTTTGAAATCATTACATACACATCGCTCAGATCCGACAGGTCATGAAAAATAGGCTTTGAAAACTTAGTCGAGTGAAACCTTGAAGCAGCTTACATTTATTCAGGAAGGACACCTGGTTCAAAACTTTTCATAAATGCGAGCAGCGGAAAAATAAAGAAACAATTTATTGTGAACTTATATTTCAAGAATTTTAAAATAATTAGGAAATATAGAGCAAACCACCATTGTTGCCTTGAATGAAACATTGAGCACACATATAGAAAGTCCTTCCAATTTGTTTCTGCCTATCTCTTTTATAATTTTTTTACGGTTAGGTTCGTAATTGGAAATATAACACAGAATTTTTAATCACAACGCCAATATTCTTGGATCTATTTGCCAGTTCCATCATTAGATGGTATGACGGATATACAAGATGTTCTCCATTTCGACAACTTCAAAGTGTGAAACTATTAAGCTAATTTCATTTTTGAGACTTTCTCTCCTCAAAATTTTGTCTAATAATAACTTCAATTTTTCTTCAAATGATAATGTTTCAGAGATCGGATTGGTTTCTCTCATTTGCGGATTGAGTGGTCCTTTTTCAAATTCGCAGATAACTGAAATCAAACCTGCCCTATATCAATTCTGTTACCGTTCAATTCTGATGAATTGCTTTTTAATTTCGTTTACTCTGTGTGGTTTTTCTATTCGGTATTTAATATTTCCGCGGACGGAGTTCCATGCCAGGGTTAGCTCTGATAAGTTCGGACCAACTATTTCGAATAGAGAAACTGAATTTTTGTTTCCTAAATTCACTATTTGATTTTATTGTTGACCTCAATAGTGATTCATTTGCAGGTCTAATCGTCCACTTTCTCATTCTGTGATTTACATAGCATTTGATTTTGTTACAACTAAAGAGGAAATCAATTTCAGAGATACTTAATTAAATCAGCCACATGTTTGACTTAATTAGAGAACTCTTATACGTATAATCCATAAATGCGGTTTATTCTTAATAGTTATAACCGTGTCAGCTATATTTTAACGTTTAACGTCGATTCACACAGCTTAGCATACGTGCATTTTAATGCTGTTTTATTTAAACTTTTTTTTCATTATTTTTGCTGTTGCTTATAACAATGTTTAGTTGTAATTTAGTTTTGCATATGACAAACTACCACTAATACGCAATGTAAAATGCAGCAATTTTTTCTTATCCAAGTCAGTTTCAGAATTAACGTTTTGTTTTAGTTTTTCTCTGTTCTTCAAAATGTTCAATTCGTTTAAAGCAGAATGTTATTAAGGAGAAACAGCAGTTCTATTGATATTGATAGCTGTGCTTATTGCTTTTATGGTAAACGGTTTGCAGTTCAGCTTTCTGTGGTTAGTATTCTGGTCGGGGATGGGATATGAATTTTAGGTGAAAGCTTGATCAGGCGAAAAGAAATTTTGAAGCGATTAGAAAACTTTGGACTAGAATTTGTAGACATTGGTCGAATACCGATTAGAACGCCATTAGATCAAAAAAATCCCTAAAGAACTAAGGTTTACATTATAATTTTCTTTACCGAATAAGTACAAAACCAGTAAGAGTTTTTTTAAAAAAAACTGAGAGGCATTTATAATATATACATCATTTCAAGCAGCATTTCAGTCCATCACCCATTTATGCCAAAATTTTTCTCAAATTTTTCCGCGTCCCAAAACTGTTGCCCAGGTGTCTGCAAATGATGTAACAGTTTGAAAAAATTGGGCGTTTTGAAAACATTTGATCAACACTTCTTCACATACAAACAATTGTCAGAGATACTTTATACTTTATAATTTTGTAGATTCCATAACGATGCTTTTCAGTGTTTTAGTTGGTATTCGCCTAAAGACAACATAAATTTAGTTCAAAGTTCTTGTCTGCTAGCTAAAAAATTTCTTTCGCATAATGGTGTTTCTGCCTAATATCCTACGCCCTTTTTGGTGTTCTGATTTTTATATCTATATTGTCTTCATATATCTTCATCTTCATTATCTTCAGCTTATCTTTCGCTTTTTATCTTTCGCTTTTCGTATTCACTAAAAAATACAAAAAACTTGAAACATTGTTTTTAATTTTCAAACTTTCCGTTAAATCTCCGTTTTGCCGCAGAACGCAAAGCTTTTTGGACTAATTTGCTTGAATTTGTTACTGTTTCTAACTATTATGAACGTGTCATTTAAATACAAATTAAAGGAAACTTTAAATGTATCAAAAGCCATAGCGTTAAACAGGAGTAACAAATGAAAGTAGCGTTTATAGACAAGATGACCGAAGAAATATGAGAAAGAAATGGACAAAACGGATACTCAAAAAGAAACAATTAACATAAAGTGGATTATTTTTTCTGAAAGTTATTCAGCACAAACTTACTTTTTCATTAAAAGTTTTTGGACTCAATAAATGGCCAACGTTAGCAACAATAAGAGTCGAAATATGTTTTTGTTTGTATAGGAGATCACAACCACTTTACAAGCCACAAAAGATTCAAGAATTACTCTAATTTGATGAAAATAGTGTGCTTCCCATAAATAAAATCAAATTTTTGAAAACAACCAAAACAATTTTACAGTAAAAAACTTCATTTGAAGTTCTTTCCTTGAAAACAAAATCCTTAACACTTTCTACAAAATCCTTTCAGGTGTGTATACACATACTGCTTCCACGTGAAAATCTTCCCGTCAATTAGAACAGCTCAGAAAGAAACTTTTCTGCGTAAAAAGAAGAGCATAAGAAACTTCGAGAGATGATCAGCTAAATTTGAAATAAACTAGCAGTCACTGAGCTAGCTTAATAACTGGAAATTATATTTTCAAAAAACATTTTCAATGTTCTGTTCCAGTTTTTTTCACAGAAACGCATTAGAAAAAAAGGGAATTGTCCAAAACTGAATAGTTTCTTGCCTATTTAGCATTCTTTTTAAATATAATTTTGAATCCCCTAATTAGTTGACTTACCTTGACCCCCTCTTACACTAGTGAATCCTCTTTTTTGACTCTTTCTCAATTGTATACAGAAAACGCCGGACTTTTAACCTTTCATTGTCTAAACATGTTATAACGTAAGTCATATTGCCCCTCGATCCTTGTGCCCACCACTCGGACACAAGCGCCTTTGTGTTGTGGCACAAAATTCTTCGAGCGACTAAGATTCATGTTCTAACATATACTTAGAGCTTCCAATTGATCAGTTGTCTCAGCTGTTGTTCTCAAACGTTAAGATAGGTGATAATTTAGCAGATATATTTCAGTAATTTCTACTACAACTTATTCAATCGACAAAAAGTATTACTTTTTCAACAAAAACATTTTTTTTGCAAAATTTGGTTTCACATCAGCATAATTGTCTTGTTCTGATATAAATTTACAATGCAAGCAAACCAATTTTGATAACTAAAGAAATAATTTTCTAAGTAACTTTTTTATCAATTCGTGTTTCGCAGAACTTTATGTTCAAGGAACAAATTATTTTGGAGCGGGGTGTATTAGGAGCTATTTCAAGGCGGAAAATAACTTCAAATCTGTTTTGCAACATTAGCAATTTATTTAATTTTTAGCTCTATAAACTGGTTAAAACTGATAGATCTGGTAAAAAAAAACTAGCAGGTATAGAAGACAAATCTGGAACTCAAATAATTTCATTGAATCTCCCTTAATCACTTGGAGAAAGAAGAAATATTACCAGAGTTTCAGACCAGCGATGAAAGGTACAACGAACGACCAACGATCATAAAGAGTAATTATAAAATTGCGCAAACTAATAAGACAGAGCTCTCAAACATAAGATTGAAATAAAAAACTGGAATATTTCCCAGTGCTCCCCCGCCACCACAGCTTAGCGAATTCAAATCATTTGCAGCCCCCAAGCGCACGTGCTACATAAAGGCCCATTGATTTGCTTTATAACGGCACACAGTTTGTAACAAGGACAAAGGAAGTACAGCAAACTGAGAGATAAAAGCAAAAAATCCAAAATTTGATGTAAAACTAAGCTCTGCAAGTTTTATTTATTATTTTCAAATTAATCGATAATTTCGGGATTGTCTCCTTTATACTCCCCCCCCCCCCTGCCACAACAATTAGTGGGCGGATAACGTATAATTCCACGGAATGTTATAATCGGAAAGAACTTATTTTGAGCTCGCTGAGTTGTTACAAAAGCAACATGAATTTTAATTGTTCATAGGGTTTCACGGACGAGAAAATGAGCGAATCAGATTGTTCATGATTTTCTTCACCTTTTCAAGCGTGACTTTCTTATTTGCAGTTTCATCGAGTCACTTTGACAATTGGTGACGTTAATTTTGACTTCACTATCACTCTTGTTAACTTGTTTCGAAGAATATTGAGTGACTTAATTTATATTGAATTTCAAAACTCAATTTACTTGTTTAGCACGTCTCAATGTAGACCATGTTTATTATAATTTATGGGTCACTATTACAGGCAGTGAAAAATTATGAAGAAAAAGTATAGCAAACAGAAAATGATATTGATCTTAAGGAAAAAGAAACACTTAACTGTAATTCTTTTGCTATTATTCGCAATATTTTTCTCATTAAATTGTTACTTTATTTTCAATTTGTCCTTTACAGCTAACTACTACTCGTTTTACCGTAGCAGTTACTTATCAAAGCAAATTGCCAAATTTCGATCTTCGTTAAAAGAGGACTTAAATTTATCCGAGCTTAGACAAATTTACTCCAACTTTGCAAGCAAACCTGTTTGCGAAAAGCTGAAAAAATTTTACCCAAAAAGTTTCTGGGTTGAAAACAGTGGAAATTATGGACCCGTTTTTGACGCAGCTCAAAATGAGCATTTAAGGACCAAGTCTTTTTCTGGGTTATCATCTTTATCGAAGGTCAATTCCGGATCACGCCGGAAAGCTGTTTTCTTTCTTGGAGTAACTGGAGGAGGCCATGACTTTGTTAAGACGGCGTTCTCGGGGCTCTGTTCAAAGGTAACTTTTCGGTTAAACTTTTGCCAGATTATTATATAAACTTAAAGTCAAATTTTTTAATCTATTTTTTTTTTACAAAATAGGGCTCCATGTCCGGACATCAGCGACATTTCAGTGCTTTTTATTTTAAGACAAGCGCGGAACGCGCTGAAATTTCAAAAAATGTGTTGAATTTCTAGCGCATTTCAGCTTTTTTTTTTAATTGAAAAATGCCCGCATTTTTCTAAACCGGAGCGGATGTTTCAGCTTCTTCGAAACACTTCAGCACATATACAACGCATTACAGCAAATTTCTTGCGCAAATTTTTGCAAATATGGGCGAATTTTTATTCATATTAAACACGAAAAGGAATTTAGCACCGTTCTATAAGTACAATTCTATTTTGGAAGCGATGCTACACTAACTTCCATTCAAGTTGTAAATACAAATTTTTTTGCAACTGTTTCCTTAAACCAATGCTCTTAATTAATTAAGTACCAGATATCCCAAGGTAAAATTGATGAACTGTTTAGCGTAGATTCAAACTAAAATCATAATTGAACAAAAGCGAGACAACATTCATTTAATAAACTTCGCAATGTGATATATGATATGCTACATGTGACCTTTGCATATTATCTGAACTTCTCTGGCAGCAATGACCACCAGTTAAGAGGAGCTGTTTGCGTAGCTTTTTGCTATTCAACTTTTAAATTACCTTTAATTGAATTTATATGTTGCTTTCAAAATTTTGTCGATTTCTGAAAGTGTAGTTGGAAACGCAGCTTGGATTCAAAATTGCCTTATTATTTAAAAATTCTAAAGAAACAGTTTGCTGATTTTGCTGTTTTCGTGGTTTAGGAACGGTTTTCAATCATTTAAGCACTACAAGAGATAGGAAAATTAATATTAGTAATCCGTTGACGCGACTTTTGTTCAACTGTAAATAGAAAAAAAAAACAGTCTAACCCGGCAGCCAAAACGTCCAATATTACGAACACCTAACGGTCCACAAAAAAAACGCACACATTCGTCCGAATAAAGAATTCTACCAATTTTAAGTTTCCATAATTGTCCGTGCTATGATTAGAAAAATTCCATATAAACATTATGCTCTTCTAAACAGTAACTAGAGAACATTTTCTTTCTGACTCCTACGGAATGCTCTGTTTCACAGCTGACAAGTTTTCATAATGGCCAGAAACATTTCGATAATGTCCAATATATTTTCCATTATATGAGCAATTACCAGTTCGATAACTTTTAATTGCTCTTGAACGAAGTTCATAGCAATTATTGTAAACGTGTTGGTCTTTGACTTCTCAAGTGACTTTTTCTCGCTTTCGTTTTTAATTTTTGAGTGATCTCTATTGCTCTCACTCCGAAGTAAAGCTCGTTGGTAAATTTGGCTGCAGCATGGAAAAGTTAAGTGCCTGATAGCCGAGTGTGAAGTGCTTATGGTTAGGTATCTGAAGGTCAGTTGTTCGAATCCCGGTGTGATCAATTTTTTTCCACCCGTCTGTCGTTCGAGAGCAATTCTTCCGTCTTTAGTCGGTTTATGTTTTATTATAGTCCGTTTTATGTTTGGCAAATTGAAGAACCTCATTCGTCATAATTTCTCGTACGAAGAACTGGCCTCGATCGTAATAGCTTTCAGAATAGAGAACTCTTCCAAAATAAAAAGGGATTGTGCAACAAACTAATTATGAATTTTTTCCATTTGTACCCCCCTTACGTTATGCTCCCCAGTTACAGAGCACACGCCCTTACTTATTAAATCATTATGCAAAAAAGCACGTGCTTTTGGGGTGCAAATAATATGCAACAACTAAGCTGGGGGACACAAATTTCAAATTTCTATAAAAATTGGTTAAAAAAACAAAAAAAATTTCTAATTTGAGAGAAACAGTTTAACGCATCGAAAAACAAGATCATTTCCATTCGCGCTAACAGTACGTTTTGCCCCAAAGTTACAGAACACGTGTCGTTACATAGTAAATCATTATGTACAAATAAGGCACGTGCGTCTGGGGTGCGAAAATAGTATTCACTCGCTAAACTTGCAACAGGTAATTAAAAATAAAAAGGGATGAAATCAAAATAAATAGAAACTTAGATTAACCTCGTAGGGTAAGATTTATACTTACTCTATTTATAACTGGAATTCACAAAACTTTGATTTCACAGTGTGCAATTAGAAATATAGAAAAATGAAATCTTTTAGTGCAACCACTGATCAAAGATTGTCATGATCTGTGCATCAACAAACTGGAACCAATGAATGTATCAATAAATGAAAAACGTCTTACTTTAATTTCGCAGATGAAAGTATACTTATTATAAAAAAATTTCAGCTACCGAAACCCCAGCCTCATTTTTCTCACATTTTCCCCTACAAATAAGCGTTGGCCTCAGAGAAACTTTTCATTGAAAGGAAATCGAACTCAAAGAAAGCAGGGTTTTCATAATCAAAGACATTCCATAATAATCTACACAATTGTAAAAAATGACATTTATCACCGTACTTTTTACAAAAATCTGTTGAATTTTTTTTATTGTACTCTGCTGGCCAATTTTATTCCTAAAGTGTTTTGAAAAGCAAAACTTAATGCTACTTAACTTTGCTGATTTAAATTTAATCAACATAGAGAGCAAAATTTTGATTGCTTGAAAAATAATGAAATTTATTGTTATTATAAAGCCTCAAAGTTGAAAAAGTTAATTTGATATTATCTACGTTACGACTACAAATGATAAAAAATTTTTTACAATAAGATGCCATTATTTTGAGATTGTTAACTGGGCCTTTTGATTAGGTATGAAGTGTTAAAAAATGTTTTCCTAGAAAAATTTCTGTCTGTTAAGAATTTTTTTCTTCTCTAACTCGAAAAAAGTCAAAGCACCAAAACGTGTTTTATAAAAAGAACACGGACAAACGTTCATTCACCAGAAAAAGTTTGTTCTGGTTTAACATAAGCTCTTTTTCTGAACCTCCATTTTTTTTAAGAAAAGTAATCGGATACTGTCTCTCGTCTCTTCGGATTCGATACTATACCCAATAACCTCCTTTTCTTTTAATCTTTCGTCTTTTCAGAAGTGCTGGTTAGTTGCATATTGAAAAAATCGCAATAAGTAAAACCATCCTATACCAAAAATTTTATTTTTCCCTGATTGATTTCGATCTATTATAAATGTATGCCTCCACTCCTTTCGTGATATTTTTAAAACATATTGTGTAGTTTGTCAGTTATTCTTCTGAAATATTTTTGAAACGGGAGAATTTATGTGCGAGTCCAGTATTTTTGGGGAAATTATTCGATGCCGATGTAACCAATACAAAAACATTTTATTGAAAAACGTAATGGAAAGCTTTTGAACAAATGCTGGAACTTTATAAAAAGGGAACAGGAAAAACGGTTAACTTCTTTTCACATTTTTTTATTAATTGCTCTTGAACGTAGTTCATAGCAATTATTGTAAACGTGTGTGTCTTTTTACGACTCGAAGAGGAGTATTGAGATTCTACAGGTTTTTTAGCACAAAGCAGGTTTGTTCATTAGTTGAATTTTGACTTCTTTCTGTTCGAGCATTTACCTCCGTTTTTGCTTGTTGACTTTTGTTTTCGAATGTTGGACTTTAACAGTAGCTTCGCTTGTAAGGTATAGTAACCAACAACTGCTGGTAATGTTCAAAGCGATGAGGTCATTTTGAGATTTTTTTGTTTCTATATGTCACTCCAACACATACCTGACCCCACCGCCCACGCAACCCTCCCCCCAACTTTCCCCCACCTAGCCCTACCCTCTCCCATCACCTAGCTACCCCCACCTACCCCAACTACCCCAGCACTACCCACCTCCCCAACCTATCTTTCCACGTCTCCACCTACTTACCCCCCCCCCCCCACCACCACCACCACCACCTACCTACCCCCAAACCCCCTTGGCCCCCAACACCACCTACCTACCCCCTCTACCTACCTACCACCCCTACCTACCCCTCACCTACCTCCCCCCCAATTACCTATCCCCTCCCCCCGCCCCAACTTACCCAGCACTACCCACCTCCCGAACCGATCTACCTACCCACCCCATCTAGCTCCCCACACCTAAAACGGCCTTTTTAAAACACTTTAATGTGGTTTGTTGGGCTACTTTTGTTTTTTCTCTTGTCTATTTTGATGTTCTGATTTTGGTAAGGTTAGGTTAGAGATTATAATGCACGACGATTCGAGTCGGTTCCGGTATTCTACCGGCCGTTTTTTATGCAAATTTTTCACTTGAAAATTTTGACTTTTCGAATGACTTTTACGCCCTCGAATTTTTGCGTTTCGCGTGATCTAAAAATCTCTCCCAATCACATTTTCAAGCAGTTTAAATCAATTGGCGGCAATTTAATACTAAAAGTCAACGGAAAAGTATGCCGAAACTGGTGTCATTTTTTAATTTAAATCTTAATAGTGGTATATGTTGACCTTTAATGTGGTTATTTGAAGCCCACTATAGAAATTTTTAGTCCCATTTAGGCTCCCCCCCCCACTGAAGCAGGATACAATTGATTAGACCTCCCACTAGTCGTTCAAGAGCAATTCTTCCGAGGTTTAGTCGGTTATGTTATTATAATATGTCAATCTGTTAATTTAACTGGGTGTTCATGCCAGAAACTGCACACAAATGGACAACTCTGCTGCTCCTGTTGTTTAAGAAAACTATAGAGTTTATTGTTTCTAGTGAACGAGAATACCAACAAACAACTTGATACTTTACCCACGTCCTTTTGCTGGTTTCTCTGTTTTTTTAACACTTTTGTGCAAAATAAATCCTCTGCATTAATACGTTTTGTGCAAAATAATACCTCTGCATCTAAGCTACTTGACTCAAAGAAAAAGTATACAAACATTACAATCAACAGTTTTTTGAACAATTTTTTTTTGAAAGATATTGCATTACAAATTTCTTTGTGCAGCTTAAAAAACTGAGATCATTCCAAAGTCACATAATTTACCAAATAAAGGATATCTTGGACAGGAACAACAAAAAATCAAAATTTCTTGAGAAAAAATATGTTCCCCCCTCAGTTCTAAGGTGTGTGTTTTGTTCCTGACGTTACAATTCACCTGCAGTTTAAATAATTCAACGGTTTTGGTTTGAAAATCAACTTCAGTCGATAAAACATTTAAAGAATTGATGAGACAGACAAATTCCACAAAGTAGGCAAAGTTCCGAAAACTTATATATATATATATATATATATATATATATATATGTATATATATAAATATATATTTATTTATATAAAAATTTTTATATATACA